>NC_090650.1:351164508-351464508 GCF_040937935.1 Hyperolius riggenbachi
TGAGCATGTGCTGGCGATTCCCAAGTGCATTGTTTTCCTCACACTGCCTGCGGTAAGCCACCAGTTGTGAATCTAGAGGGGGAATGTACTGGGGGGTGGGGAGAGATTCGGCTGTCACTGTGCAAGAGGAGTTTTAAATCCAACCCCTGCCACACCTGGCTACTTAATTATTTTATCGTGGGGCACCTGGCTATATAATGTTTATCGTGAGGCACCTGGCTATATAATGTTTATCGTGATGCAGCTGGCTATATAATGTTTATCGTGATGCAGCTGGCTATATAATGTTTATCGTGAGGCACCTGGCTATATAATGTTTATTGTGAGGCACCTGGCTATATAATGTTTATCGTGAGGCATCTGGCTATATAATGTTTATCGTGATGCAGCTGGCTATATAATGTTTATCGTGAGGCACCTGGCTATATAATGTTTATTGTGAGGCACCTGGCTATATAATGTTTATCGTGAGGCACCTGGCTATATAATGTTTATCGTGAGGCACCTGGCTATATAATGTTTATCGTGAGGCACCTGGCTTCTTTATTATTTTATTTGAATATTTAAAGGGACCCTGAAGACAACTTAAAAATGGAATATGAACTAATCTGAGATCCCTCTGTTCTTCTGCTGGTTGCTCCACTAACTGCGCAACTTCGTCAGGAGTCGTGTGCAACTCCACATGTGCAGTCCCATCCTGAACCTGTCTTGGTCATGTGCCCATTGTCGTGATCTTTCTGCGCACGCATAGTTCTTTCTTTCGAGAACCAGTTGTGCACAACTCCTGGCGAAGTCGCGCGGCTAACAGAGCCACCAGCAGAAGAACGAAGGGAGCCCAGGGGACGCTGAGGGACCTCATGGACTACGGGGGGCTTTCTCCATCCCCAGGTAAGTTCATATTCCATTTTGAAGTTGCGTACAGGGTCCCTTTAATAATCTATTGGGGGGGGGCAGTGACTATTTGAGTGATTATCTGAAGGCACGTGTCTACTTGGTGGGGGGGGGGGGCGCAATCTAAGTGTTTGCCATGGGCGCCATATTGCCTAGATACGCCTCTGGTATATTAACTACAGATATCTTATTTCATATCAAGATAAATGCTGAAACATTAAAGGATAATTCTTAATATTAACTAATAAATAGAAAAGTTTACAAACACAACATTACAAAATACTTAATAAAAACGTTAGGCATACCTTAAGGAAGCCGCAGCGTAAATGCCTTCTCAAGACTGGATGGTCTTCCTTTTTTCAGGAAAACCCATCATGGGTAGAGATGGTCCGAACGGTTCAACCGCAAACCGATTTGCGCAAACTTCGGTGGTTCGCATTCACGGTGAACCGCGAACTATATGCACGTTTCGACCCACCCCGTATACTACATCAATAGGCGCCGCTCAACTTTGACCCTCTACATCACAGTCAGCAGACACATGGTTGCCAATCAGGCTACACTTCCTCCTGGAGCCCCACCCCACCCCCTTATAAAGGGCAGGCAGCTTCGGCCATTTACCTCACTCATGTGGCTGCAGTAAGGGAGAGGAACCTGCTGCCGGCATAGGGAAAGCTTAGTTAGGCTCTTGTTAGCTTGCTCCTTGCTGAAACTTATTGCTAAAAAGCACCCCTCAACAGCTCTTTTGAGAGCTAATGTTGTTCTTGTGATCTATTTTTTTGTTTGTTTTTGTGTCCCACTGACACTTGCATATACAGCCCTGTCAGTCAGTCGCAGCTGGCCCTTGGCCCCTTGCTAATTTCTACTGTGCCACTGCCAGGCCCAGCACATTCAGTGCCTACCTTTTCACTGCACATGTGTGACAGGCAGTTGCACATTTGTAATACCAATCACTGCATACCTGTTCATGTTTACTGCACCTGCATGACAGAAGCACGCAGTTTTATATACCAGTCACTGCACCTGTTCACGGTACCTGTGTGTGTCATAGCTGCACATTTGTAATACTAGTCACTGCATACCTGTTCAGGGTACCTGTGTGTGTGACAGCTGCACATTTGTAATACCAATCACTGCATACCTGTTCATGTTTACTGCACCTGCGTGACAGAAGCATGCAGTGTTATATACCAGTCACTGCACCTGTTCACGGTACCTGTGTGTGTGACAGCTGCACATTGTATTGATACCAGTCACTGCATACCTGTTCAGTGCACCTACATGACCGCATGCAGTGTTATGTAACAGTCACTGCATACCTGTTCACGGTACCTGTGTGTGAAACAGCTGCACATTTGTAATACTAGTCACTGCATACCTGTTCACTGCACCTGTGTGACTGCACGCTGTTTTATATACCAGTCCGTGCATACCTGTTAACTGCACCTGTGTGACAGCTGCACATTGTATTGTAATATCAGTCACTGCATACCTTTCACTGCACCTGTGTGACTGCACATTGTATTAGTCGAGTCAGTGCATACCTTTCACTTCATCCCCCCGATATGGACAAAACAGGTAGAGGCATAGGCAGGCCACCCAGCAGGTCTGTTCGAGGTCGCGTTGACGTGATTTCGTGCGGCCCTAGACCAAAGTACAGTGCTCAGAAGAAGGCACGTGCCATCAACTCCCAAGATTGTCAGGACGTGGTTGACTATTTAACACAGAACACGTAATCTTCTGCAGCCACCAGCGCTACTCCAAGCACCACATCCGCTACATTTGACACTTCGCAGGAGTTATTTGGTGGGGAATTCACTGATTCACAGCCATTATTGTTACAACAAGATGAAGGCGCTAAGCAAGTTACACCACCTCATATGTCTGAGTTAGGTGACACTATGGACGTAGGGTGTGAGGAGAAGGATGATGAAGTACCTACTGTTGGTGCAGTTTTGGAGGTGTCTGATGCAAGCGAAGCTGGGTAGGATGATTATGATGATACAGATCTCACGTGGGTTCCCAATAGAGGAGATGAACAGGGGGACAGTTCAGAAGGGGAGTCAGAGAGGAGTAGGAGGAGACAAGTTCCTGAAAGAAGCAGAGGGAGCTTGTCATCAGAAACAGCTTGTGGCAGTGTCCGGCGCCATGTATCGCCACTTATGGACAGCCAGCCAACATACCCTTAAACGTCAGCTGCTGACGCCACCATAGTGCCATCACCCCTGGGCTCAGCGGTGTGTAAATTTTTGTGTGTGTCTGCCTCAAATCAGAGCAATGCCATCTGTTCTCTCTGCCACCAAAAATTGAGCTGTGGAAAGGCCAACACCCGCATAGGGACAACTGCCTTACGAAGGCACATGGAGAAAAGGCACAAACTGCAATGGGAAGACCACCTGAAGAAAAGCAGCACACAAAAGTAAAGCCACCCTCCTTCTCCTCTTCCTCCTTCAGGTGCATCATCTTCAGCCGCTTTCTCCCTTGCACCTTCACAGCCACCCTCCTCCACTACGCCTCTCACCTTGAGCGGTTCCTGCTCCTCTGCCCACAGCAGCAGCCAGGTGTACGTGAGGGCAATCTTTGAGCGGAAGAAGCCAATGTCTGCCAGTCACCCCCTTGCCCGGCGTCTGACAGCTGGCTTAGCGGAACTGTTTGCTCGCCAGCTGTTACCATACCAGCTGGTGGACTCTGAGGCCTTCCGAAAATTTGTGGCCATTGGGACACCGCAGTGGAAGATACCAGTCCGCAATTATTTCTCAAAAAAGGCGATACCCAAATTGTACCATGAAGTTGAAAGGCAAGTGGTGTCATCTCTGGCACACAGCGTTGGGTCAAGGGTCAATCTGACCATGGATGCCTGGTCTGCCAAGCACGGTCAGGGCAGGTACATTACTTACACAGCCCATTGGGTCAACCTGGTGACTGCTGGCAAGCAGGGAGTACGTGGCTGTGCAGCGGACCTAGTCGTGACACCTCCACGGCTTGCAGGCAGGCCTGCTGCCACCTCCTCTCCTTCTCCTCCTGCTACATCCTCTTCGCTGTCGTCCTCCTCCTCCTCCTTGGCTGAGTGGCAGTGCTACTCTACTGGTGCTGCTATCTCCTCTCCAGCTACACAGCGCCAGCTCCCCAGGGCCTATGCTGCATGCCAGGTATGATGGTGTCACGCCATCTTAGACATGTCTTGCCTTAAAGCGGAGAGTCACACTGAAGCAGTTCTCCTGGCTGCTCTTACCAAACAGGTGGATCAGTGGCTGACCCCGCACCAACTGAAGATCGGCAACGTGGTGTGTGACAATGGCAGCAATCTCAATTCGGCTTTGAATTTGGGAAAGTTGACACATGTACCCTGCATGGCACATGTGTTGAATCTAATAATTCAGAGATTTGTGTGTAAGTACCCAGGTTTACAGGACGTCCTGAAGCAGTCCAGGAAGGTGTGTGGGCATTTCAGGCGCTCTTACACGGCCATGCCACGCTTGGCCGATATTCAGCGGAGAAACAACTTGCCGGTGAGGCACTTGATTTGCGATAGCCCGACTCGCTAGAATTCAATGCTCCTGATGTTTAACCGCCTTCTACAACAGGAGAAAGTCGTCAATCAGTATTTCTACAACTGCAGTAAAAGGACATGCTCTGGGGAGATGGGGATGTTCTGGCCGAGGTACTGGACACTCATGCGAAATACCTGCAGGCTCATGCGGCCATTTGAGGAGGTGACAAACATGGTGATTCACAGTGAAGGTGCCATCAGCGACTTGATCCCATATGCTTTCTTCCTGGAGCGTGCCGTGCGTAGAGTGGTGGATCAAGCTGTGGAGAAGCGTGAACAGGAACAGGAACAGGAGGAAGAGTTGTGGGATCAATTCTCAGCAGAGCCAGATGTTTCCTCAACACCTGCGTTAGCACAGAGGGGGGAGGAGGAGGAGGAAGAGTTGTGTGGAAATGGGGAGTCACATGGTGAGGAAGGAGTTTTTTTTTGAGGAGGAGGCAGAAGAACAACCACAGCAGGCGTCGCAGGGGCTTGTGCTGCTCAACTTTCCCGTGGTATTCTTCGTGGCTGGAGGGAGGAGGAGAACTTACCTGACATCACTGAGAAAGAGCAAGAGGAGATGGATAGTACGTCTGCATCCAAATTTGTGCAGATGGCGTCTTTCATGCTGTCCAGCCGGTTGAGGGACCCCGTATAAAAAAAAATTAAGGGCAATGACCTGTACTGGGTGGCCACGCTACTACACCCTCGGTATACGCACAAAGTGACGGAGATGTTACCAACTCACCTGAAGGCAGAAAGGATGCAGCATGCCTTAGCCCTTCCGGATTCACCCTCCACCAACGCCTGGACCGGCAGGTAGCCGACTACCTGGCCTTAAGTGTGGATGTAGACACTATGAGCAGCGATGAACCCTTGGACTACTGGGTGCGCAGACTTGACCTGTGGCCAGAGCTGTCACAATTTGCCATCCAACTTCTGTCTCGCCATGCCTCAAGCGTCCTGTCAGAAAGGACCTTCAGCGCAGCTGGAGGCATTGTCATGGAGAAGAGAAATCGCCTAGGTCAAAAAAGTGTTCAGTACCTCACCTTTATCAAAATGAATGAGGCATGGATCCCGGAGGGCTACTGCCCGCCCAAAGACTAAGTCAGTCCCCACACACAGCATCCCTACCTGCACGCCATGTAACTGCCTGCCCCAAGACTAAGTCGATCCCCACACAGCATCTCTGCCTGCAGGCTGCTTGACTGCCTTCTCCGCCACCACCAACAAGGTCCAGGACTCCAGGCGGATTCCTGAATTTTTAAGGCCGCTGCTAGCAGCGGCCGCTAACAAAACCAATAACATTTTTTTCTGGTGTGTGTACATGTCTGCCTAATTTTTCTGGCTGCACTGCAGCTGCAACAACAAAAGAAAAGGCATGTACTGTACATGTGTCAATTCCCCTTTGTGATCGTTACCTTGCCGCGGTGACCGCTCTTGCGTTTCACAATGAAGCAATGACCGCCGGCTATATGCTGTCTCGGGTGGGGGGGTGGGGGGCACACCCAAGATAATAAGGTTGTTGCTTCATTGTGGACAGACCAAATTCGATCAGCTGGACACTCACTGTTGTTCTGTCATTGAGCTACCTCAGCCCGGCGACCGTATGGGCTTGAAAACCGCTATCGCCTGCACACCCAAGATGATAAGGTTGTTGCTTCATTGTGGACAGACCGAATTCGATCAGCTGGACACTCATTGTTGTTCTGTCACTGAGCTACCTCAGCCCGGCGACCGTACGGGCTTGAAAACCGCTAGCGCCTGCACTCTCGCCATGGTGCGCACCAGCCCAGCACGGCCGTCACTACACAAACAACTGTTTGCAGTCACTGCATACCTTTCACTGCATCTGTGTGACTGCGTGCGTGCCGTGCCTGCTGCCTTCCTTGGATGTGTGGTGGCAGCCGTTCCTGCTCCTTTGTCCACAGCGTGCCTGCTGCCTTCCTTGGATGTGTGGTGGTAGCCATTCCTGCTCCTTTGCCCACAGCAGCAGCCAGGTGTCCATTAAGAAAATCTTTGACGGAAGAAGCCAATGTCTGCCAGTAACCCCCTTGCCCGGCGTCTGGCAACTGGCTTAGCGGAACGGTTAGCTCGCCAGCTGTTACCATACCAGCTGGTGCACTCTAAGGCCTTCTGAAAATTTGTGGCCATTGGTACACCACAGTAGAAAATACCAGGCCGCAATTATTTTTCTAAAAAGGCGATTCCCAAACTTTACCATGATGTTGAAAGGCAAGTGGTGTCATCTCTGGCACACAGCGTTGGGTCAAGGGTCCATCTGACCACGGTTGCCTGGTCTGCAAAGCACGGTCAGGGCAGGTACATTACTTATACGGCACATTTGGGTCCTTCCTTGGATGTGTGGTGGTAGCTGTTTCTCAGTCTCCTACTCCGGAGCGGAATCGAACCCTGATTTCCCGGCCATTACCCGTGGTCACCATGGTACTGAGAAAGTAATATGGAAAGTTTATCAGTCGCCCAGTTGAATGAATGGCAGACTTGCCCTCCATATTAACAGATTCTCGTTAAAGGTACTGAACAGCCAGCAGAAAAAGTAATTTAAAAAATAGATGTAAGCTTTAACAATGGTAGAGAAAGAACCATCGAAAGTTGATAAGGCAGTCAGATATTGCCTGACATCACTGAGGAAGAGCAATCTCGCCATGGTGTGCACCAGTTCAGCACGGCCATCACTACACAAATAACTTTTTGCGGTGCGTTACACAGTGAGTTTGGTCTGCGTAGATATACGCACCCCCGCCACTAACGCCACTGTCCGCGCTCCCGCTCGCTCGTGCACGCGCTCCCGCGCTTGTGCATGCCGCCGCCCGCTCGCCCAGAGATCAATGAATGGGAAAAACAGTTCCCGTTCCTTGGTCTAAGCCCCCAGCAATGATCGGCTGCGCCAAACAATGTGATAGGGATATAATTTAAATGGTGTAATAACCAGGACAAATGGGCAAATAAGTTACATGGATTTTAATTACAGTAGCATGCATTATTTAAAAACTATAATGGCCGAAAACTGAAAAATAATGATTTTTTTTCCAAATGTTTTCCTATTTTCCCATTAAAACACATTTAGAATAAAATAATTCTTGGCTTAATGTCCCACCTAAAGAAAGCCTAATTGGTGGCGAAAAAAACAAGATACCGTATTTTCCACCGTATAAGAAGCACTTTTTCTCACCAAAAAATGGGGAGAAAAAGTCCCTGCGTCTTATACGGCAAAGGCAGGGAATCCCTGACTTACGGATGCCCGCCGATACGAACCGCTAACCCGACGCCATCGGGGATTCCCTGCTTTGCCTGGGTCCCGCTGTGAGTCCCCCCCCCCCGCTTGTCTACACCCACTACTGTGCCACCGGGTCCCCCCCCCCGTGAGAAGCGGCAGAAGCTTACCTCCTCCATCTTGCCCGCGGCGATTGAAGACATCCGGCTTCTGTGGGTGGCTTCCTCTAGTGCCGGCCTCTAATGAAGCATCATTACAAGCCGGCACTAGAGGAAGCCGCACACAGAAGCAGGATGTCTTCAATCGCCGCGGGCAAGATGGAGGAGGCAAGCTTCTGCCGCTTCTCACAGGGGGGGGGACCCGGCGGCACAGGGGGGGGTAGAGACAAGCGGGGGGCTCACAGCGGGACACAGAGAGATTGGAGAGGACACTTGGGGGGACAGGAGGACACTCGGGAGGACACTTGGGGGGACAGGAGGACACTTGGGAGGACACTTGGGGGGGACAGGAGGACACTCGGGGGGAGACAGGAGGACACTCGGGGGGAGACAGGAGGACACCATTTGGGTTAGGTCATGTACAAGATGCTCCTGAAATATGGACGCACCAGGTTTAGTTTATATTTTTTTCCCCGGTTTTTGCCCTCTAAACCTGGGTACGTCTTATATTCCGGAGCGTCTTATACGGCGCGAAATACGGTAGTTCATATAATTGTGATAAGTAATGATAAAGTTATAGGCGAATGAATGGATGGAGAGCTGATGTAATGCTGGGGGTCATACTTTCTGACCACCCAGCGCAACAAGGCTAAGAGCTGGATAATGGAAGAGGCTCCACAGATGGACACAAGAGTAACGAACAAGGGAGCAAGATTGCCCAGAGCAAATGCAGCTCTGGGCCGCCTATCAGGCTAGATGCTATGTGATACAATACACAACAGACGTAGTCGGTAACAGGCTTGGGTCATACACGTTCATTCAGATTTCAGTCGTATTGGAAGGATTAGGCAGATTCGTAGTCGAGAGGCAGGCAAAGGTCGGTACACAATACAATATTACAATAATACAATACTGACTGACTAGCGTACATATATATCGTGCTGATGCGCAATATATGAAATGTAGCTCTCAAATAACTCACTAGATAAAGCACAAGTAATGATAATTAACAAGACAGACAACAGACCGACAGACGGAATGCTCAGCCAATCTAGTCGCTGTTTCAGCGACGGCAACATTTACACTGAGATAGACAAGACTAACAGGTAAGAGCGAACTAATGGTAACCGCTGCTATAGTTCGTCCTCAAGACAAGACTAGAAAGGAATACTACCAGTCACCAACATGGTGCTGGCAGAATCTAACTATCAGGATCAGAAGGATTTCACTGACCCCCGCAGGTCAGCAAATGTCCAGCAGACATGACAATACAGAGCAAGGCATTATACATTTACAATAACAATTTTCACAGCATAGACCCAACGACAACTCAGAGAGCTGAACGCTATGTCGGGCAGGGTATGAAATGGGAGGCAGACTTTTATGATGGCATCAGCCAACGGATGCAGGTATGCAAATTCCCACACAGCTGAATGGTAATCATTCAATCCTAAGCTGGCTCGATTACCATTTGCTAGCTGGCTGTGAATGCAAAGAACTATTATTATTATGTAACAACATGCATCCAGGAAATCCTGGGCTATCTGGCCGCAGCTCAGCTGCAACAAGCAATTGGTGGAATGATGACAGCATCCTGAGCTGCCCAGAACTGCAGAGCGAATGCAAATGACAATGAGACTTATGGCGAATGCACAACCGAATGCAAGCAGATAAGCCAGAACTGTCCGTTTGCAGCTCCACTGCAATGGACAGAACATGCTACAGGAGGGATCCTTACAGCTGAAAGGTGAAACTTGCTCGAATGCTGAAGGGGTAAAACCCCTCAGTTGTGAAGTGGTTAATATCCAAAGTTGAACTCTCTTGGTTTGGGAAAATTGCTGCTTTCCAAATGAAACCTCTCCCAAAAATACTTTATTTGTTTAGGACAGTACACATTCCTATTCCCAATAGCTTCTTCACCAAACTACACAAACTAGTATCTAAATTTCTCTGGGGTATGAAAAAACACAGAATAGCTTACGTTAATCTGACTGTTCCAAAAAGTGCTGGGGGTGTTGGGAGTACCTTGCCTAAAAACGTACTATTATGCGTGCATACTGGATGCACCCAAAGACTGGTGGAAGCTAAATTCTCCTAAAAAATGGATCCACATTGAAAATTCAGTTGCTCAAACCAACCTACTACTTCACCTTACACTCCAATTACTCAAAGCGCAGACTATCAAATCACCCTATCCCACGATTCAGGCGTCCTTCCTGGCTTGGGCACATTTCACCAAAATCTCTAAACCCAACTCGAAAACTGCGTTAATAAAACTCCCTATAGAAGCCCTATCCCTTATGACACCTGACTTAGATCTAAAAAATTGGACCGCTGCTGGAATCTCATCAATAGCAGACTTATTCCCACCGGACGCACCAGACATAATACCATTTCCTGAATTAAGGAATAAATTCGCTATCCCTTCCAGAGAACTATTTAAATACCTACGTATTAAACATCTCATGAAAGAAAAGAAAAACGACTTACTCTCAGCTTCTAAGCATATTAATTGTCTCTTACTTATCTTCACCTACTGAATCCAATGGTGGTATCTCTATTTGGTACAAAGAACTAACAAGTAATAACCAGAAGCAGTTACTCAAATACACACGATCCTGGTCAGATGACCTAAAATTCACAATCCAATTATCAGACATCGTAACTGCTTCTAAAACAATCCACCAATTATCTGCATGTATTAACCATAAAGAAAATTTCCATAAAATACTGATGAAATGGTACCTCACATCTAGGAAAATAGCTCTAACTTATCACCAAAGTGTTGGCACAACTGTAATGGGATTGGCACATTATTCCATATTCTCTGGGAATGCCCTCTTATCCAACCTTTTTGGAAAGAAATTTCCCAGATACTTAACCTGATCTTACACTCTCAAATTGCTTTGACTCCACAACTAGCGCTTCTACATATTGGTATAATGTCCATTCCCACACATTTACGTCTAATAATTTCACATATCTTATGCGCAGCTAGATGTTTAATCACTGCTAATTGGGGAACTGACACAATCCCCACTCTTCAACAGTTAAAACGTCAGGTCGATCTTAGGCTACTTACACACCAGGACGTTGCAT
Organism: Hyperolius riggenbachi; assembly: GCF_040937935.1. Lineage (NCBI taxonomy): Eukaryota > Metazoa > Chordata > Amphibia > Anura > Hyperoliidae > Hyperolius > Hyperolius riggenbachi. The sequence continues at coordinate 351,175,421 of NC_090650.1, forward strand.
TTAGGGGACGTTATAGGGCACATAACGTGCCCCTAACGCAACGCCTGGTGCTCTCTGATGTGGACGTCAGAGTGAGACGCGTTGTGCAGCTTACTCTGGCATCCGTGATGCGTACTCTTGGACGCATGCGGCATCACGTGGTCCCGCCCGGCCAATCGCCGCACAGAGCGGCCGCTCCAGGAAGTAAACACTGCACGTCACACGGTGCAGTGAATATTGATTAGCCATGTGCCCAGCCGCTCTCCACTCCTCCCCAACACTACTGACAATGTGCGCACAGTCTAACGCGGCTTAGCGCATAACGCACAGCATGCAGCACTCTCAACGGATGTGTTGCGTTACAATGTAACGCAACGTAGGCACTGTGAACAGCCCATTGATTTCATTACTGTGCGGTGGGGTTGCGTTACAGGCTGCACTAACGTGCGCCTGTAACGTCTTAATGTGAAAGCAGCCTTAATCTACAAATGGAAAAATCTTTCAGATTCCAAAAGCTGAACCAGAGAATATTTTATACACTGAAGGTAGACTGACCAATTGTTAATGTTATGACCACTCCCGAATTCAGCAACTGCAAGCTCTAATTCCTCAAACATCTTCGATATCTCCCCAGCACACGCATCTTACTGCTGGACCTATTGCATTTATCATACTGTAGTTCAGTATTTTTTTTACGTAATATACACTATTTACTAACTACTATGCACTGCCTATTTGTTATCTATATCTCATACTGGATTTCCACAATATCTTTCTATGTTGTTTAAGTTTACAGAGTGCACAGTGGGAGACATGGCAGCGCTTTCAAACAAAACTTATACCTGAATGATTTATCTGCATTGATGTGCAGAGCTCCAATAACTGGACTATATTACACAACTAGCACTCACTACAGGCAAAGGAGGGTGTTAGCTTCAGTGATAATGTGTGCACAAATGATGACCTAATAGACTTCCCCATGGCGGTGACGTACCCAGGGCCGGATTTGTACTTTTTAGCGCCCTAGGCCTGCTGTCACCAGCTGCCGCCGCCCCCCCCCCCCCCCCCCCCCACACACACACACACACACACATGCAAAACATAATAACACACACACACACACATGCAAAACATATTTACACACACACACACACACACACATGCAAAACATAATAACACACACACACACACACATATGCAAAACATAACACACACACACACACACACATCAGTACACAAATGCAAAACATAATAACACACACACAAATACATAATCTAGCACTGTGTCACTCTCTGGTCGAATAAGTTGCTTCATTGTGTGAGCATGTCCGTGGGCGAGCGTGTCCATAATGGGGAGTGGATGTTAAGGTGGCCACTAATGACCCAATATTTTGTATGTAGTAGAAGAGTAAAGGTGGGTACACACGTCAGATAAAAGTCTTTGGAAAATGAAAGATCACAGACCAATTTTACCCCCTTCCATGTAGTATGAGAGCCATACCTACACAGTCTATTCTATTGAGCTGCACTCCCCATTAGATAAAAATCTTTGCAAGATGCTGCACTATGGCCCTCATACTACATGGAAGGGGGTAAAATTGTTCTGTGATCTTTCATTTTCCAAAGACTTTTATCGGACGTGTGTACCCACCTTAAAGAGGGTGAATATATTGATTGTTTCCTATGGGCAGTCTCTTATATTACATAGCAATGGTAAAAGTGGATGAAAAAGATTGTATTGTTAGTGGCCACCTTTAGGTCGCTGCATGCCCAATAGAAGTAAGGTGCTTAGCTTTTTTTCATTAGCGGTGCTGAGCAGTGAATGGTACGCACAGTGTGTGAAAGGAAGTAGGCATGGACTATGGAGGGGCATGCTGGGAGCAGTAGTGCCTCTATGGAGGGGCATGGTGGGAGCAGTAGTGCCTCTATGGAGGGGCATGGTGGGAGCAGTAGTGCCTCTGTAGAGTGGAGGGACATGCTGGGAGCAGTAGTGCCTCTATGGAGGGGCATGCTGGGAGCAGTAGTGCCTCTATGGAGGGGCATGCTGGGAGCAGTAGTGCCTCTATGGAGGGGCATGCTGGGAGCAGTAGTGCCTCTATGGAGGGGCATGCTGGGAGCAGTAGTGCCTCTGTAGAGTGGAGGGACATGCTGGGAGCAGTAGTGCCTCTATGGAGGGGCATGCTGGGAGCAGTAGTGCCTCTATGGAGGGGCATGCTGGGAGCAGTAGTGCCTCTATGGAGGGGCATGCTGGGAGCAGTAGTGCCTCTATGGAGGGGCATGGTGGGAGCAGTAGTGCTTCTATGGAGGGGGGGGGGACATGCTGAGAGCTGTAGTACCTCTATGGAGGGGCATGCTGGGAGCAGAAGTGCCTCTATGGAGGGGTATGCTGGGAGCAGCAGTGCCTCTATGGAAGGGCATGTTGGGAGCAGTAGTGCCTCTATGGAGGGGCATGGTGGGAGCAGTAGTGCCTCTATTGAGTGGGGGGACATGCTGAGAGCTGTAGTACCTCTATGGAGGGGCATGCTGGGAGCAGTAGTGCCTCTATGGAGGGGCATGCTGGGAGCAGTAGTGCCTCTGTGGAGTGGGGGGACATGCTGAGAGCTGCAGTACCTCTATGGAGGGGCATGCTGGGAGCAGTAGTGCCTCTATGGAGGGACATGCTGGGAGCAGTAGTGCTTCTGAGGAGTGGGGGGACATGCTGAGAGCTGTAGTACCTCTATGGAAAGGGCATGCTGGGTGCAGAAGTACCTCTATGGAGGGGCATGCTGGCAGTTGTGGTGCCTCTGTGGAGTGTGGGGGGGGGGGACATGTTGTGAGCTGTAGTGCCTATAGAGGGGGGCACTTGTAAGGAGCTGTACCACACAGAGGCACCACGCCTCTATAGAGGGGACAAAGAGACCACCTACTGCTGCTTTAGGGGTGGGTGTAGTAAAAACATGCAGTTACAGCAGCTACTCACAAACATGTAGTAAGTTGCAGCAGAAGTTATCCCCAGTCAGGAACCAGATTCTTCAGCTTCCTGCTTCGAGGTGCTTCCCCTCTGTACACTGGGGAAGGCTGCACTAAGAGCCATGCTTCTTCCCATGTTAGCTCAGTCCCGATCAGCTGATCACTCTCTCCCTCCCCCGCACTTTGCTGTCGGGACTCGGAGGAGAGGGAAGAAGGGACAAATAGCTGCTGCTTGCTGTGGTCCTCCTGATTTGTGCATGGAGGTCTCGCTCTGCGGCTGGATGTGCCTTGTGAGGGTTTCTGCAGACCTGTAGAGTGACAAGACCTCCATGCACGTTGCAGACGCTGCTTCCTACGTCTGGCCGCTGTGTTGCCAGCTGCTGATTGGCTACCTTGTTCCTGACTTCTCCGTAGCCACCCGCTGGCTCCCTGCACATACACGCACACAAGGACATGCTGCGGTGTGCAAAGCGGGCGGCTGCGGATTGAAGAACTGCGCACTATGTCACATTGTGGGGATGTGAAATGTCATGGGGTGGCTCCCCACCCGCCCCAAACATTCTTCTGCCCTAGGAATCGGCCTAGGAGGCCTGCCCATAAATCCGGCCCTGGACGTACCCCCTCGGGGAAGACCTAACACTAATCTAACGATAAAAACATAATAATCCTTGTGCTGCTTATCAAATAAATGTTATATACATTTCATAAAACACACAGACAAAAAAGTGACAGTGCTCAAGGATGCACCTGAATTGTAAGCCTACAAAGGCAATGCAGAGCCCCTCTGGAACTAAATACATGCCTTGAATACAAAACAGATGCAAATTATGTGCACCGCCGTGGGGAGGTCTATTAGGTCATCATTTGTGCACACATTATCACTGAAGCTAACACCCCCCCTTTGCCTGTAGTGAGTGCTAGTTGTGTAATATAGTCCAGTTATTGGAGCTCTGCACATCAATGCAGATAAATCATTCAGGTATAAGTTTTGTTTGAAAGCGCTGCCATGTCTCCCACTGTGCAAATTGAATGTAAGTATACTTGTGGCTAGCTGCATTCACTGCTTCACATCCACTTTCAAAAAATTTTAGATTAGAATTAGCACATCATTTGCATCTGTTTTGTATTCAAGACATGTATTTAGTTCCAGAGAGGCGCTGCATTGCCTCTGTAGGCTTACAATTCAGGTGCATCCTTGAGCACTGTCACTTTTTTGTCTTTAAAGGGAAGGTTCAAGCAAAATAAAAAAAAATAGTTTCACTTACCTGGGGCTTCTACCAGCCCCATGCAGCCATCCTGTGCCCTCGTAGTCACTCACTGCTGCTCCAGTCCCCCACTGGCAGCTTGCCGACCTCGGAGGTCGGCGGGCCGCATTACGTACATTTTTACGCATTCCCGCTAGTGCAGGAACATTAACACATACATTCTTACGCGTTACTGGTTCAATGCGTACATTTTTACACATTGAACCAGTAATGCGTAAAAATGTATGTGTTAATGTTCCTGCACTAGCGGGAATGCGTAAAAATGTACGCAATGCGGCCCGCCGACCTCCGAGGTTGGCATGCTGCCAACGGGGGACTGGAGCAGCAGTGAGGGACTACGAGGGCACAGGATGGCTGCATGGGGCTGGTAGAAGCCCCAGGTAAGTGAAACTCATTTTTTTTATTTTGCTTGGACATTCCCTTTAAGTTTACAGAGTAACCTATCTTTCTCCTCCTTTTTAAAGAGAACCCGAGGCGGGGTTCTCACAATGCTAGCTGCATACAGAGGCTGGGTCTGCCTATAGAGCCCAGCCTCTGTTGCTATTTTAATCCCCCCTAAATCCCCCCTGCGCTCTGTAATCCCCCCTAAAACACAGCCGCGCTGCTGACACACAGCTTGTCAGAGCGGGCTGTGTTTATTTCTTTACTGTCACTCTCGCCGCTCCCCCGACGCCTCCTGCAGAGCTCTGGTCCCCACCCACGTCCCTTCTCTCGCCGCTGATTGGAGGGAAGGGACGCAGGCGGGGACCGGAGCTCTGCAGGAGGCGGGGGGGAGCGGCGAGAGTGACAGTAAAGAGATAAACACAGCCCGCACAGCGCGGCTGTGTTTTAGGGGGGATTACAGAGCGCAGGGGGGATTAAAATAGCAACAGAGGCTGGGCTCTATAGGCAGACCCAGCCTCTGTATGGGGATTGCATTGTGAGAATCCCGCCTCGTATTCTCTATAAAACTGTTCTACAAGAACCAATTTATGTATATGTTATCCTGTTTTACATTTAACTTAAATAAAAAATGTTATGACTTAAAAAAAGCCAATCAAAATTCACCTATTGATTTTCAAGTGGGCCAACACCAGCCAAATACATACCCGGGCAACACCGGGCCATCAGCTAGTGCTTTTATAACAATAACATTTCTATAGTGCTTTTCTCCCATAGGACTCAAAGTGCTTAGGCTCTCTTAGATTCAGTAATTGGTAGTAGGATGAAATGTTAACACAATAGAACTATATTTCTGCAAATGCCAAACTGAACAGGTGGGTTTTCAGTCTGGATCTAAACACGTCTAGAGATGGAGCTGTCTTGATCTGCTGAGGTAAGGAGTTCCATAATGTAGGAGCGACATTACAGAAGGCTCTGGGACCAAAAGTTTTTAGTTGGATTCTGAGTATGACTAGATTATTAGAACCTGTGGATCTTAGATTGCAGGGATTTCTACGCAGCTGCAACATTTCTTTCAAGTATCCAGGGCCCAGATTATGTAGTGACTTAAATGTCAGTAGACTGATCTTGAATAAGATCCTCCACTCCTGACGGCAGTGATTCAGGTGGAAATAGGATGATTTCACCACAGCAGAGAAGTGAGTTCTGAAGTTTAAATCCCCATCAATTATAACTCCCAGGCTACACACATTCTCAGAGCTGTGTAGATATGTGCCTCCTATTCCCAGTGGTGAAGACAAGAAGGTTTTCTTGTCATGTGCTGCCCTCCGATCAGAAGGTCTTCTTCAGTTTTATCTGCATTTAGTGTGAGTCCGTTGTCACTTATCCATTGCTGTAGTTCGCCTAAGCAGGAGTTTATGTCTGACATATCCTATAATGGGTGAAACCTGAGAATAATTTGTTTTTGTTGTTGTTGTTGCTATAGAACGCATAAAAAAAATAAATTATATTCTGTGTGTATATATATATATATATATATATATATATATATATATATATATATATATATATATATATATATATATACAGGCAATGTTACAAACCAATATACAAAATATAGAATTGGTACAAAATAAAGATTTGGTAATTACAGTGACAAAAGTAACATGAATAATAAAATGTATAACAAATTCCAAGTAACAAATGGGTGAGAGAGCCATGATTTTGCTTACAATCTAAAGATATACAGTGGGATGCTAAAGTTTGGGCAACCTTGTTAATTGTCATGATTTTTCTGTATAAATCGTTGGTTGTTACGATGAAAAATGTCAGTTAAATATATCATATAGGAGACACACACAGTGATATTTGAGAAGTGAAATTAAGTTTATTGGATTTACACAAAGCGTGCAATAATTGTTTCAACAAAATTAGACAGGTGCATACATTTGGGCACCACAAAAAAGAAATGAAAGCAATATTTAGTAGATCCTCCTTTTGCAGAAATGACAGCCTCTAAATACTTCCTGTAGGTTACAATGAGAGTCTGGATACTGGTTGAAGGTATTTTGGACCATTCCTCTTTACAAAACATCTCTAGTTCATTCAGGTTTGATGGCTTCCGAGCATGGAAAGCTCTCTTTAACTCACACCATTAACTCACTCACACCATTTCAGAACGTTGTACTTGTCCCTCTGCATGAATGCCTTAGTGGATTTTGAGCAGTGTTTAGGGTCGTTATCTTGTTTAAAGATCCAGCCCCGGCGCAGCTTCAGCTTTGTCACTGATTCCTGGGCATTGGTCTCCAGAATCTGCTGATACTGATTGCAATCCATGTGTCCCTCAACTTTGACAAGATTCCCAGTCCCTGCACTGGCCACACAGCCCCACAGCATAATGGAACCACCACATTTTACTGTAGGTAGCACGTGTTTTTCTTGGAATGCTGTGTTGTTTTTTTTCTCCATACATAACTCCCCTTGTAATGCCCAAATAACTCAATTTTAGTTTCATCAGTCCACAGCACCTTATTCCAAAATGAAGCTGGCTTGTCCAAATGTGCTTTGGCATACCTCAAGCGGCTCTGTTTGTGCTGTGGGCGGAGAAAATGCTTCCTCTGCATCACTCTCGCATACAGCATCTCCTTGTGTAAAGTGTGCCGAATGGTTGAATGATGCACAGTGACTCCATCTGCAGAAAGATGATGTTGTAGGTCTTTGGTGCTGGTCTGTGGGTTGACTCTGACTGTTCTCACCATTTGTCACTTCGGTCTATCCGAGATTTTTCTTGGTCTGCCACTTTGAGCCTTAATTCGAACTGAGCCTGTGGTCTTCCATTTCCTCAATATGTTCCTAACTGTGGAAACAGACAGCTGAAATCTCTGAGACAGCTTTCTGTATCCTTCCCCTAAACCATGATGGTGAACAATCTTTGTCTTCAGGTCATTTAAGAGTTGTTTAGAGACACCCATGTTGCTACTCTTCAGAGAAAATTAAAAGAGGAGGGAAACTTACAATTGACCTTCTTAAATACTCTTTCTCATAATTGGATACACCTGTGTATGTAGGTCAGGGGTCACTGATCTTACCAAGCCAATTTGAGTTCCAATAAGTAGTTCTAAAGGTTTTGGAATAAAAAAAATGACAACAGTGCCCAAATTTATGCACCTGCCTAATTTATTTAAAAAATTATTGCGCACTTTCTGTAAATCCAATAAACTTCATTTCACTTCTCAAATATCACTGTGTGTGTCTCCTAGATGATTTATTTAACTAACATTTTTTATGGTAACAACCAAAGATTTATACTGTAAAATCATGATGAACAAGGTTGCCCAAACTTTTGCATCCCACTGTAATATAATTGCTTTGGTCGTGAAGGGGGTTTTCATGTCAATACTGAAGAGGTAAACACTATTACTGTTTCAGTATTTGTTTTAATGGGTGATACCTGCTGGATGCAGGCTGTAAAGGAAGTCCTTTCTCAGCCAGTATCCATCCATATTCTATTAAGGATCTAGGCTTTCCAACATTGCACAATTACACACAGAACTTTATATAACTCAGACATTATACTCAGTTATTTTCACTTTTATTTTTAATGTATCAATCTGCTCAATTACTGTATTTCATTTATGCATTATTTATTATAAAATAAACTATTAAAAATCGTTTGTCTAAGTGCTTGTTCTGAAACCTCTGCAAAGAGTTCCCTGCTTCTCTGAAGAGAACGTTACCATAAATGTTTTATTTATATAGTTATTTTACTATCTCTAGAAAAGATGTTGAATTAAGCCTTTCTCCTACAGGATTTAGCTATAGTTAGATTGCATATTTGCGCGCTTATTGCAAATTGAGATTGATATATGAGATTGCAGATTGTATCGATTGTACATACAAAAGATATTGTACTGTGTATGGACTCAACATCCAGTCCAAAATCCTTTGCCTGCAGTGATGAATGCCTTCAGGATTCCCTCAGGGTCTGAGGGAAACTTCAGCAAAGGGAACAGGAATTGGAGTGTGACATCACAGTGTCTACTCAGCAAAGGGAGGGAGAAGGGGGCAGAATCAAGACACAGGCAGAGAGTGTCTCCTGGCCGGTAATGATTAAATTTGCCATTTAGCCAGAGATACTGCACTTTTCTCCACAGTGAAAGTAAATGTTTTTAGGGAATGCTTTGAAATGTTCTTTCATGTAACTAACAGTAGTTGCTGAGATTTTAGTTTTAGGAGTATAATCCCACTTTAAGAGCTCTTTCTTACTTATTATTTTACAACCTTTGAAAAACAGATACCTACCTAAGTATTAGGAAGCCTTTAGATAGTGCAGAGACTTCCGTTATCCTTCTTGACCCCTCCGGTGCTGGCTGGGACTCTCTTCACCTCTGTGGCTGTGCTCTTGTCTGAGTACAAGTGTGGCTGTACTGTGCAGGTGCCAGTAGGGATCGAGCCTGCGCTGTTACACTCAGCCACATGGAGGTAAAAGCTGTGCATGAGCAGCTTTGTGCTAATACGCACCTTACTTGCTCCTGCGCAGTACAGCCATTCCCGTGCTTGGACCTGGAGTGCAGCCTCAAACAACATATTCAACAATTTAGTCAAATATGTTTTAGAGCAAGCCATCTCTGCATTGGAGGGCTGTAAGGAGATTGGTGCACACCCCTGCACATATATCAACATGCTGCACGCTTACACATGTAGTACAGTATTCCATCCTCGACCTGAGCCTTGCCCATTGAGCCTCTGGATCCTCACGAGGCTTCGCCCGTTCTCTTCAGCCTCCTGGATCCATCGCTGACAGCCCCTGAACTCCACGCACGGCAATATTTACCTTTTGGGTTCAAGCACAGTAGAAGCTTTCCGATCGGACGCCTGCAGAAATAACCGAGCCCCACCGGGTCCACTCTACTGCGCAGACAACTCGTGTCTATGCAATAGTGCGTATCTGATCTGGCTATTTCTGCTGAAGCCCGGTCGGAAAGCTTGTACTGCGACTGCACTGGAGTCCTGAAGGTAAAAATTGTTGTGCGCTGCTGCATCTATGTAGTGCTTGTCGGGGGAGCCAGCGCTGGCTCCCCCAGGCTAAAGAGGAGGGGAAAGCCTCATTAGGATGCTGAGACTCCCACCTCCCGAGGTAAGTACCCCATAGGGGCTGGTTTTTTTTTTTGGTTACAGATGAATTTAAAAGGACAACTGAAGCGAGAGGGATATGGAGGCTGCCGTATTTATTCCCTTTTAAGCAATACCAGTTACCTGGCAGGCCTGCTGATCCTCTGCCTCTAATACTTTTAGCAATAGACCCTGAACAAGCATGCAGCACATAAGGCGTTGCTGACATTATTGTCAGATCTGACTAGATTAGCTGCATGCTTGTTTCTGGTGTAATTCAGACACTTCTGCAGCCAAATACTTCAGCAGGGCTGCCAGGCAACTGGTATTCTTTAAATAAAACCTGTAACAAAAAAAAAACCTCCCCTGGGGGGTACTCACCTCGGGTGGGGGAAGCCTCTGGATCCTATTGAGGGGCCCCCCATCCTCCTCGGTCCCACAGCGGTGGCGATAAAGCTCCCCGAACAGCTGGGATGTAAATATTTACCTTCCCGGCTCCAGCGCAGCTCTCCGCTCGGAGATAGGCGGAAATAGCTGATCGCTGTCGGCCCGCTCTACTGTGCAGGCGCAAGTCTCCTGCATCTGCGCACTAGAGCGAGCGGACCCGACAGAGATCGGCTATTTTCACCTATCTCCATGCAGAGAGTCGCAACAGTGCCCCCGCTGGAGCCAGGAAAGGTAAATAAATAAGCGCTTATTAGCGCTTGTCAGGCTTGTCAAGGGAGGATTGCCGGACACTTCGGGGGAGCCAGCGCTGGACTGCCTGCAGCTACAGGGGAGGGGGAAGCCTCATTGGGACCCTAAGGCTTCCCCCTTCCAAGGTGAGTACCCCCAAGGTGAACTTTTTTTTGTTACAGGTTCTCTTTAAAAGGAAATGCATATGACAGCCTCTATATTCTTCTCACTACAGTTGTCCTTTAAAACATTTTTCAGGAGTAAAATTCATATATCTTTATACCATTCCTGAAAGGGACAAATGAGGAAGAAAGGAACATATGGATTTGCATACCTCCCAACTTTTTGAGATAAGAAAGAGGGACACTTAAGCCACACCCCTAATCATGCCCCCAACACACCCCTAGTCACACAGCTCACGCATACCATAAAGATTTCATTAAAAAAAATGTATTTTAGAATTCAAACCACACCGGTCCTTTCTATCTTGGGAACCTTAACTGAGAGGGATATGGACGTTTCCTTTGAGGCTGCTTTCACAGTAAGACGTTACAGGCACACGTTAGTGCAGCCTGTAACGCAGCCCCACCGCACAGTAATGAAAAATCAATGGGCTGTTCACAGTGCCCACATTGCGTTACATTGTAACGCAGCACATCCGTTGAGAGTGCTGCATGCTGTGCGTTATGCGCGGCTAAGCCGCGTTAGACTGTGCGCACATGCTCAGTAGTGTTGGGGAGGAGTGGAGAGCGGCCAGGCACATGGCTAATCAATAATCACTGCACGGTGTGACGTGCAGTGTTTACTTCCTGGAGCGGCCGCTCTGTGCGGCGATTGGCCGGGCGGGACCACGTGATGCTGCATGCGTCCAAGAGTACGCATCACGGATGCCAGAGTGAGCAGCACAACGCGGCTCACTCTGACGTCCACATCAGAGAGCACCAGGCGTTGCGTTAGGGGCACGTTATGTGCCCTATAACGTCCCCTAAACGCAACGTCCTGCTGTGTAAGTAGCCTTTAACAATACCAATTGCCTTGCAGCCCTGCTAATCTAGTGGGTGAATTACACACCTGAAACAAGCATGCAGCTAATCCAGTCTGACTTCAGTCAGAGCACCTGATCTGCATGCTTGTTGAGGGGCTGTGGCTAAAAGTATTAGGCTTCTTTTCCACTAACTGCTGATAAGCTTTGAAATGCCTCTCAAACTCCAATGCTGGGGATACACGGTACGTTTCTGTACCGTGGATCGAGTAGCTGATCCGGCCAGCTTATAATATTCATCTGGTCCGATCATGCTGCTCGACCCCCGCCCGCTCGATTCCTGCCGGCGGACAATGGCAGGGAATTGAGCAGCTGATAAGGAGCGCCGGCGGGGACGAGCGGTAATCGATCCACGCGCACGGACGCGGCGGGAGTCGATCCGGCAGCTAATCGGCAGTCGGATCGACCGTGTATTCCAGCCATTACAACTGATTGCTGCTGCCTGGAAACTGCTTGTTGCTGCCTGGTAACTGCTCACTGCAGCCTGGCAACTGCTTGCTGAGCACAGCGCTCAGCAGTCCTTGAAAAGGAGGCCTTAGAGACACAGGTTCAGCAGGAAAGTCAGGCAACTACTGGTATTATTTTAAAAGGAAAAATCCATACCCTTTTCAATTTAGGTTCCCTTTAATTTTCCTTCATGGGGGCTTAACTTAATGGTGAAGTAAAGCAGATAGGCTCTCGACTATGGGCTCTATTCATAAAAAACTTGTGGCGTAAATACTCGTAGAGGTAAAATACCGCAGCGGTATTTTACACTTCTGGGTGGTCATTCAAAAAAATCTTGAAAGCTGCGATGCAAGAGCGGAGATCTCCCGCTGAAAGCTGGTGGTAAGCTGTCGGAAGGCATGCGCAAACACTTCAGCCGGCAGAGTCCCTCCGTGCACTGCTCTCTCTGGGAGGTCTGTCCCATTCACTTGTATGTAATCCGCAAAATCAGAGGAAGCGGTATTTCCCGTCCACATACCGCTTCCTCTAATCTTTATGAATGGCCATTTTGTTACTTTTTTCTAGATAAATCTAGAAAAACACTGGAGAAGGCGGAAATTTCTCGCTCTGCTGGGGGATTGTAGATTTTCATGCGGGAACAGCTTTTATGAATGCCCACTTTGCTAAATGGACGGGAAAATCCGCTGTTTTGAGCGGAAAACTTGCGGTAAGGTTTTATGAATAGAGCCCATTGTAACATTTGAAAATAAGAAATATTTATCAATTTAAAGGATGGGAATAAAGTTTAGTCAATTAAACACATTTTCCAGGAGAAAAATACATATATTTGCATAGCTCTATACATTAGTACTGAAAGAGGGACACATGAGGGAGAAATAGGGACAGGGTTCCAAAAGATGGACAGTTGGGAGCTATGGATTTGGTTTGCCAAAGAGAGAGTTATGACCAAATTACTAGCGCCCATTTATGAGTGAAATCTGGCTATTGCTAAAATGAGTTTGTGCTAAAACCGGTCCCTTCTTCTTATCTCAAAACGTTATTAACTATAGCAGAAGAACCCCCCTCAAATCGCCATGCATTTCGCACACACATCAGTGCAGAAGGTCCGCAGCCTTCACATGCTACCTGAGGACACCTCCTCCAGTCACATGACAGGGAAGTGGTTTACTATTGACGTCACGGCGGAAGGTCAGGGAGCCTCGGAGAGGAAGTGAGAGTGCGAGGCCTCGTCCGCCATTGTGGAGAAGAGAGACCCGTCCAGAGTGAAGGGATTGGAGGCGGGGGGCGCTCCCTCTGTGTCCCGTATAGAGCAGCCAGGGCGCCACTCCGGTGCTGCAGCAGTCCAGGCGGCCGCCGTGTAGAGAGAGAGGGAGCCGCGGCGTGACGGATGTGTGTGTAGCTCTGGCCTGTGTTATGCGATAGGAGCTGGCCGCCCGCCCGCCGTACATGAGCACACAGCCCTCTGCGGGCCTGTAGAGACTACGCTCCGCCTCCCCCCGGGTGACACAGTACAGGGTGTGCAGGGAGGGGATCACAAGGCGGCTCCACGGGAGAATGTCTGCCACCAGCGTGGATCAGGTAACGGGAGGAGGCCTGGCTGTCTGTCTGTTGTCTGCTCTGATTGCTCTGGGATAGGTCCAGGCTGGCCATACTCAGGAGCATGCTTCTGCCAGGAGACACTTCTACTTCTGGCCTTCTACGGTCATCTGGATGTACCTAAATCATCAGCCCAATTGATCTGTTTCCTGATAATAACCCAGTTATTAAAATTATAAATATTATGCATTTTCTTTTTTTTTTACAGAGTACAAGGAGCAATTCTCATTCATGTCACTAACTTGTCCTCAGGGCTCCCAGGATTATAATCTTAGTTGTAGTCTGATGGCTGATAGTTCCTACAATTGATGTGCTTGGAAATTTGACTAGGCAGTTTATTTTTCTCTATTGTCATTGTGACTCAATTCCCATGGGCTGAACAGGAAATGTGTATAGGACTAATCAGATGTATAAGGCTACATTGATACATGTCAGCTTTATTGATTAAAGTGGACATGAACTCGTGCAAAGGACACAATTAATCCACCCTGTTTGTTTTACGATAGAAGAGCCTGTCTTAATTTCTGCTTGGCTGCAAGTAATCACAATTGTAATTTGATCTTTCTGCCGTGTCAGCGTAGAAATTTGGCAGCCTCTGCTAATTGGTAAACACAGTATGTCTGCTTCCATGAAAGCAGGAAGTAGACACACTGCAGATCGTCTGTAACAAATGTCTTTCTTTAGGTTATTATGCTGTTGCATATCTATTAGAGCAGAGAGGAAGTTCTGAGTTCAGATCTTCCTAAAGTTAGCTTTCTGGTAATTAAGCCTTCCTTTCCAAACCTGATTAGTCTTGTGCAAAGTTCTGGTTTTGCACACAGGAATTTTTGCTTCTTGTGCAACAAGAAAGTTTCCAAAAAGCTCTAGTCCATGCCATAGTTTAGGACCAATTTTGGTGGAAATTGTTAACAAATTATTTTGGGGATTTTTAAGGAGCCTCAAGTGTCCAGAGAATATTTACAGAATCATGGGGAGAAAATGCGGGCAAAAATGTAGTTTAGGGGACCAAGCAGGAAGCTTCATTCAGCTAATGTGATTGGGTGGACAGCACCCTCTTGGACTGCATGGCTTCAGATAGGTTGTAGTAAACTACGCCCACACTATTCGGCCAGTCACAATGCTTTTTGCTGTAGAGGGTGCTGTGATTGGAGAAATGCATCCTATGAGGTTTCCTGGTAGGTCCCCTAAGCTAGACTAGTGCCAAAAATGCAAAGTACAAGCAAATGGCAGAGGTTCAGACCTGGGACAGTCGTTCTAACTATTAGCTGTCATTTAGTAATTAGCCTTGCAGTGCTGAGAAACCCTGTTCAGAGTTCTGGTTCACTAAGTGTGAATTCCACTTCCTGTTGAGTTTAAATGTTGACTTTAGATGAATGTTTTGCTCATCTCTGGTGCTAATGGGGATGGTCGGAAATGTAAATTACATTTTAGCGGAGATTCTGATTATGCTGAGACTATGCGGATTTGCCATTTCTGTTTTCCGTTTAGTTTTTTTTTTTTTAATTGGGGGGGGGGGGGTAAATTTTCGCATTCTCTGTCCAAATACTTCTGAATTGACTCTGCGTTCTCGGATTGGGCCAGTGCTTCGGAGTTCTGTAATTGTGCTAAAATTACAGATCTGCGGTAATGCAATATTTCTGCGGAAATATGATTTCCAAGCTCCGGTTGTCGGAAATGCAGAATTTTTTATGTCTGTGGAATCTGAAGGAGCATCCCATTTAGCCACTGTTCTTGGCAATGTTGGGTTCCCAGCCAAGAGTGTTAGTTATCATTAAGGATGGCTAAAGTGTAGAGATGTATAGGCTGGCACTAAATGCTTTACTTTACAGACCAAAGTGTTTTAAGGATGAGCAAGAACAATTTTGTGAAAAGCAAAATTGTCATGTGCGGGGTCCATTATTGTGGAGATTAAAAGGAACCTGAAGTAATATTGATGTGGAGGCTGCCATAATTATTTCCTTTCAAACAATACCAGTTGCCTGGCAACCTGCCAAGCTTTTTGATGGTAGTGATGAGTGAATATCACACCTGAAACAAACATGCAGCTAATCTTGTCATATTTTTGTCTGAATCCTCTGCGTGCTTGATCAGGGTCTATGGCTAAACCAGTGGTTTTCAAACTTTTTGGGGTGAGGGCGCCTTAATGGCTTTGAAATTTGTTCAAGGCACACCTGGGCAAAACCTACTGAAATGCTATTATGACTATTAGACAGAAACCCCCCTCCAATAGCTAGTGATGCTTATTAGGCATTATTCCCCCCCCCTCCCCCGCAAGTAGTCTAGTCAGTGACACCCCCTCCCCGGGGGGGACCGGGCAAAGGACTCGAGCGGGGGGTGGTGTTTGGGAGCGGGAATACACCTATACAGAGGGGCGGGATAACATAAACAGATTACGATCCTGCAAGCCCCTCCACAGACTGCAAACCCCCCACAGGTGCATGAGACAGAAGGGGTAAGAAGAATCACAGGGGAAATATGAGCACACGGGGGCACCTAAAAGCACACGGGGAGGGCATAAGAGTACACGGGGGGGGGGGGCATTTAAGTGGACACAAGGAGCACATATGAAGACACAGGGACAGAGGAGGACACAAGGAAGACACTAATGGTACACTTGGGGGACACAGGAGGTACAAGGGGGGCATATTAATTGGGGAGGGGAGAAGATCCATAAGATGCCCCCTCACCATGGATGCACCAGGTTTCTTATTTATTTTTTCCCTGGTTTATATCCTCTAAACCTAGGTGCGTCTTATGGTCCGGAGCGTCTTATGGTCCGAAAAATACGGTACCTGTTTTTCTATGGGGTTCCAATTCCTTAAACTCAGAAGTGAAGTTATACAGTTATGTCAGCCAAGGTTTGCCTCTCAGTACACAACTGGCATCATTTACTAATGCATCTTCAGCTATCCCTGAAGATACTATAAGTGAGCCATCGCTCCCAGTATGCAATGCGGCAGCCAGAGCTTGACAATATCAGTGTGGCCACTTAAATCTCTAGCGGCTGGTGCAAAATGGAGGACTACATACAGATAGGCCCAGAAAGAAGCCCCCCCAAGCTAACTAAATGCTTGCTGCCTAACAGCCCACACCATTTACAAACCTCTCTTCAGATGCACTGAATGGGACAAAACCATTCTATATCAAAAAACGCAACATGCAGTGCATTTGTTGCATTACATCACATTGTGACAACAGAAGTGGGTTTGTGAAAATAAAGCCTATGTCTTGTTTCCCCAGTCGCATGCTTCTTGAAAAGTGGATTAGAGATTGCTGTGGGAATAAGGTCTCAAGGCTTGTACACACATCCAAACAATCTGCCCAACAATCTTCTAAACTTGGTCTGTTGGAAGATAGTTGCAGGGCTGTGGAGTCGGTCCAAAAATCCACCGACTCCGACTCCTCAGTTTAGGATTCCACCGACTCCTCTAATTTGCATATTACAATTTTGTTGATTAAAAGTATGTAACATGAAATTCGTCTCTTAACTGCCAACGCTTAGGAATTTTACAAGACAACTGAAGTGAGAAAGATATGTAGACTACTATATTTATTCCTTTTAGACTAAAACTAGTCCTTGGTAAGAGTACTTGTAAAAGGTACAAACCGGAACAAAGAACATCTATCAGGCCCTAGGCAATGTAAGTGTGGGTACATGTAAGAATGATGTGCAGGTACTCTGCAGCAGGGCTGTGGAGTCGGGCAATTTTGGGTGCCTGGAGTCGGGAAAAAATGCACCGACTCCGACTGCTAATGAATTTGTAACTGTAATTAAAATAGAAAATATGATAAAATTTTCTATTTCTCAGATAATAGTCATTAAAAATAATGTATATATACAGTAATAGCTGTGCTTAGTCCACAAAAATGAAATAAACCAATCAAAATTAGTTACTTGTGCTGCTTTAAAGAGAACCCGAGGTGTGTTTAAAGAATGTTATCTGCATACAGAGGCTGGATCTGCCTATACAGCACAGCCTCTGTTGCTATCCCAAACCCCACTAAGGTCCCCCTGCACTCTGCAATCCCTCATAAATCACAGCCATGCTCTGAGGCTGTGTTTACATCTGTAGTGTCAGTCTCAGCTGCTCCCACGCCTCCTGCATAGCTCCGGTCCCTGCCCCCGTCCCTTCCCTCCAATCAGCAGGGAGGGAAGGGAGGCAGGCGGGGACAGGAGTTCTGCAGGAGGCGGGGAGAGCAGCAGACTGACACTATAGAGATAAACACAGCCAGCTCTGACAAGCTGTTTGTCAGCAGCGTGGCTGTGATTTATCAGGGATTGCACAGTGCAGGGGGACCTTTGGGGGGTTTGGGATAGCAACAGAGGCTGGGCTGTATAGGCAGATCCAGCCACTGTATGCAGATAATATTCTTCAAACCCACCTCGGGTTCTCTTTAATAAAGCAGTCCCCGTATTTTTAAGGTCAGATATACATATCTGATTGTGACTGTATATATGATGTGTACACAGAAATCTCTTATATATACTAAATAACATCTATGCTGTAAGAATAAAGCCTGATGTGTAGCTGTGTCACTAATAGAGATGGTCAATGAGATGGAAATAATTCTGCATTGATGCTGATTTATGCAAATGTATGCACTCCCTTTGCTGATGAAATAAAATAATTTGATATGTTGTTAAAATTTGGTTTGGTGACTACAAATTAAAGGGTACCTGAGACAGATGAAAAGTAAAGTTTTATACATACCTGGGGCTTCCTCCAGCCCCCTTCAGGCTAATCAGTCCCTCGCTGTCCTCCACCACCCGGATCTTCTGCTATGAGTCCTGGTAATTCAGCCAGTCAGCGCTGTCCGGCCGCATGCCGCTCCCACAGCCAGGAACATTCTGCACCCGCGCAATAGTGCTGCACAGGTGTAGTATGCTCCTGGCGGCGGAGTGTGTGCATGCGCACTACGCCTGACTGGCTCAAGTACCTGGACTCATAGCAGAAGATCCAGGTGGCGGAGGAGGACAACGAGGGACTGATTATCCTGAAGGCGCCTGGAGGAAGCCCCAGGTATGTATAGAACTTTAATTTCATCTGTCTCGGGTTTACTTTGTTACACAGTAGTACTATACTCTACATATGCACTCCCCACAGAGCTGCAGGGAATCCACTGAGAATGCTGTGCACATTGAACACAGAGGTGTTGTCTGTTTACAATCTCCTCATTCCCCTGCAGAGTACCTGCACATCATTCTTACATGTACCCACACTTACATTGCCTAGGGCCTGATAGATGTTCTTTGTTCCGGTTTGTACCTTTTACAAGTACTCTTACCAAGGACTAGTTTTAGTCTAAAGGGAATAAATATAGTAGTCTACATATCCTTCTCACTTCAGTTGTCTTGTAAAATTCCTAAGCGTTGGCAGTTAAGAGACGAATTTCATGTTACATACTTTTAATCAACAAAATTGTAATATGCAAATTAGAGGAGTCGGAGTTGGAGTCGGAGTCGGTGGAATCCTAAACTGAGGAGTCGGAGGATTTTTGGACCGACTCCACAGCCCTGCTCTGCAGGGGAATGAGGAGATTGTAAACCGACAACACCTCTGTATTCAATGTGCACAGCATTCTCAGTGGATTCCCTGCAGCTCTGTGGGGAGTGCATATGTAGAGTATAGTACTACTGTGTAACAAAGTAAACCTGAGACAGATTAAATTAACGTTTTATACATACCTGGGGCTTCCTCCAGCCGCCTTCAGGATAATCAGTCCCTCGTTGTCCTCCTCCACCACCTGGATCTTCTGCTATGAGTCCAGGTACTTGAGCCAGTCAGGCGTAGTGCGCATGCACACACTCCGTCGCCAGGAGCATACTACACCTGTGCAGCACTATTGCGCAGGTGCGGAATGTTCCTGGCTGTGGGAGCGGCATGCGGCTGGACAGCACTAACTGGCTGAATTACCAGGACTCATAGCAGAAGATCCGGGTGGTGGAGGACAGCGAGGGACTGATTAGCCTGAAGGGGGCTGGAGGAAGACCCAGGTATGTATAAAACTTTACTTTTCATCCGTCTCAGTTACCCTTTAATTTGTAGTCACCAAACCAAATTTTAATAACATATCAAATTATTTGATTTCATCAGCAAAGGGAGTGCATACATTTGCATAAATCAGCATCAATGCAGAATTATTTCCACCTCATTGACCATCTCTATTAGTGACACGGCTACACATCAGGCTTTATACTTACAGCATACATGTATTTTAGTATATATAAGAGATTCCTGTGTACACATCATATATACAGTCACAATCAGATATGTATATCTGACCTTAAAAATACAGGGACTGCTTTATTGAAGCAGCACAAGTAACTAATTTTGATTGGTTTATTTCATTTTTGTGAACTAAGCACAGCTATTACTGTATTTATACTGTATATATATATATATATATATATATATATATATATATATATATATATATATATATATATATACATTACTTTTAATGACTATTATCTGAGAAATAGAACATTTTATCATATTTTCTATTTTAATTACAGTTACAAATTCATTAGGAGTCGGAGTCGGTGCATTTTTCCCGACTCCAGGCACCCAAAATTGCCCGACTCCACGACTCCGACTCCACAGCCCTGGATAGTTGGTCGTGTGTATGACTGGCAAACAAGACGACCAACTGATAACAGGTTATTTGCCAGATCTAACCGGTAGATCAACCTGCTCAACTATGCTCAACTATCATGCAGGTTGGCCATGTGTGTACAAGTCTTTTGAACAACTTTGTTTTTTGAATGCGTACATGTTGTGCAGTATGGGGTTTAGTTTGCGCACATAGTATTTAAAGTGTACATGAGATGGGGCCAAAGGAAACATCTATCTATATATCTACATCTGGGGCTTCCTCCAGCCTGATCGCTCCCTTGTCGCCCTCAGTTGCTGCCTGATTCGTCAACAAATGGCTCCAGTAAGTCATCCAGTCGTGCTAGCAGCCGTGAGCGTTCTGTGCTGGCCCCAGTAAGTCATACAGTCAGAGCAGGTGCAGTCTGGCCACGTGCGCTCCCTTGTCACGCTCCCGCAGTAGTACTGCGCAGGTGCAGAATGCTCCCGGCTATGGAAAGGGCATACCCACGGCTGGGCTGCGCATGCGTATTCTCTGGACCGTGGGACTTTCCAGGGCAAATTCCGGAAGATCCAGGTGGCGACTGAGTATGAGGGAGTGATTAGGCCGGAGGGGGCTGGAGGAAGCCCCAGGTATGTATACTTTTTTTTTTTTTTTTTTTTTGGGCCTTATCTCAGCTTTAGTTTAAAGGAGTACTCTAGGGGGTAGGGGCAAAAAGAGTTGAACTTACCCAGGGCTTCTAATGGTCCCCCGCAGATGTCCTGTGCCCGCGCAGACACTCACAGATGCTCTGGTTCCCGCCTCCGGTTCACTTCTGGAATTTCGGAAAACCGCTGCGCCTGCATTGCCGTGTCCTCACTCTCGCAAACATCACCAGGAACGTACTGCACAGACCATACTGGGCCTGCGCAATACACTCCTAGTGACATCAGTGGGAACAAGGACACGGCAACGCAGGCGCAGTGGTTTTCAGACTTTAAAGTGTGAAATTCCAGAAGTGAACCGGAGCTTCGGTGAGTGGCTGCGCGGGCACAGGATGTCTGCGGGGGACCATTAGAAGCCCCGGGTAAGTTCAACAGTATTCCTTTAAGTGTGTGTGTGTACATGTCGTGTAAACAACTTGTGTGGTTGGTTGTTCATTGTGTTGAACGTGTGAGCCTTTAGCAACCCTATGTTGTTAAACCTCATGCTGGCTGCAATGGTTGTATGAAACTATCATATATTCACTTGGCAAATGCCTTGTGTATGTGGATTGAAAGCAATAGGTGAATGGCTGCCAACTGAAAGGAAAGCACTTGATTTGTCTCCTTTAAGAATCAAGCCTACTGATGGGCACATGGCAGTGTACATCTGTGTATTGTGAGGCTTGGCCAAACAAGCTATTGATTTTGTGCGTGCTGTTTGTGGTAAGATTACTTGGTCAGATTGCTTTGTGTGTGGGCTCCATATTGGCAGTGCATGAGAAGTTAGTCAGGAGAAGTTTGGCTTTGTGAAGGCTTTCCTGAATCAGGCACTTGTCATCTTTTATCTAGATTATCACACTAACTTAACCACGCATGGGCTGGCTGAGATGATGATGTGACATGTGTCTTTCCTAATAAGTTTGTGGCCACCCTAATGAAACATCAGCAAACTCTATTTCAGCTCACAAATCAGCCTAGTGGAAAATGTGTGAACGCAATGGGTTGCTGCAACTTTCTGATCACTGAGTCACATTTTTGGTTTACATGAGAAAATAATTTAGATGTATGAAAACAATCAGCATCAGTTACAGTTTATGCACAGAAGTCCGGATCTGCATTTTTATTCACTAAAGTAATTGCATGGTTAGGTACTGAAAGTAACATTGATCTCACTGCCTTACAGAAAATCTGAAGGCTGGTATCACAGTGGTCAAGTTGCATAATACATGTGTTAAAATGTGTATGAATTGCAATGGAGACTGGGCATAGATTTTAATTCAAAGTTTGCATGCAGTGAGTTAGAATAACGCAATCAATTACTGTGAACAGTGCAGCTGATCATGGTGAACAGGGCGGAACTGAAATGCAACTGATGGCATAAACAATTGTATCTAGTCTTTCTCCTAAATATGACTTTGTAGAATCATTATTTTTATTTTGTGTTTAAAAAGATTTAATATTTTATTGTCCCAGCTGAATGGCAGTCTTTAAGTGGTGGTTTTTTTTTGTTTTGTTGTTGTTTCGTTTTTCTATCTCATGCACTCAAAAGTTCTATCAGACTAGAGTTTAATGGTTGCAATTAGCTGTCAGTAAGTTAAAGTATTTGCCCATTCTAAAATCTGTACTCTCTCTGATTTACATTCAGACATTTATCACATGGTGACATTTTTACTGCTGGCAGGTGATGTCAGTGGAAGGAGATGCTGCTTGCTGGTTTTTTTTTTTTTTCTTGCAGTTGGAAACAGCTGTAAACAGCTGTTATTTCCCACAATGCAATAAGGCTCCCACAGTGCGATGTCAGAACCATGGTCCTGAAATCATGCTGTGGGAGGCGTTTCACCACAATATCAGCCATACAGACACCCCTGATGATCCTTTTATGAAAAAGAAAAGATTTCTTATGGAAAAGGGGGTATCCGCTACTGATTGTGATGAAGTTCAGTTCTTGGTTACGGTTTCTCTTTAACGTCCTGGGTACCGCGGATAGTAAATCCTATACCACACTTGTGGCTGTCTAACTCTGATGCGGCGTAGGATTTACGCCACCTGCTGCTTCCGCTCCCAGTGCGATCGTGCGCACCCAAGAGGAGAGATTAGGCTGTCATATGACGGCTGACATCTCGCCTCAGTGATCAGGAGCTTTCGCGATTGGCTCCTGATCACGTGATCACTACGATCGCCGGTCAATTGTAGTGATTACTACGGCGGTAGGCAGGAAAGGAGAAGACAGGACTCGCCTTCTTAACGTTCCCCCTGTCGATCATCGCATGCCTCTGCTCTGCCTGGCATCTCTGCTCGCTCTGACTTAATGTCATCAAGCCGCGACCCGGAACTTAGTCAGTGCGAGCCGGGATGCCTGCCAGGCCGGAGGGGGCTAGAGCTGCTCATTGCAGGACCCAGGAAGGTGAGTAAAGGCTGCTGGCTATACGGGGGACACCTCACTATACTGGGGACACTAATGCCTGGCTTACTATACTGGGTATCCAGCTGCCTGACTCCCCTTACGCGCCCTGGTCCTTTAGGGGTGTCATAAACTGAGTCAGATGATTTTTATACTGACTCCACAGCCCTGGTATCTGGATCTGATCCCTTTGGGCGACATTGCTGGGCCTGCGCTGCACAGACGTGTGTTACCTGTGCAGCTGTTAAAGCATGCTGCTGCTATGCAGAGGGATGACCGTGGTGTGCGTGCCACTGGGGAGCGGTGTGTGGGTAAGTTTATCCACTGGGCTGAGCGCTTAGCGTTGGGGGTCGGGTGTCTTTGCACACACGCCTGATTATCTGTCGCCTCAGCTGACTTTAGTCAAGCGTATGTACGAGGTTTGGGTCCTGGGAGCATTTTGCCAGTAAAAACTGATTTCAGGGAATGCGATTTTGGGCTCTTATGCTTACATTCCCTAAATGAAATCACTCCAGAAATGCAGCAGGCAGTGTTATTTCTGAAAATCGCAATCACTCCTGTGAAGTCATGGCCATAGACTTATATTGGCAAAGCACTTTTGGAATTGCCAGCGATTTATGCTTTCTAGGTATTGCTGGCAATTCCAAAAGTGCTGAAAATGCTCTGGTGGACCCCACGGGTTATGCTTTAGTCCAGATAGGTCCAACTGAAGACAGACTGTCACTTGCATACCCCTATAAGGATCCACATACTTTCACCTATTTCTCCATCAAATCTGGCAGAGATCAATGGTGCAACATGGCCATTTTTTCTTAAATTAACTCCAGGTTCCCTTTAACCGGTTTGTGACCACGGCAGGTAGAATCTATGCAGCATCTGTGGCTCTCTAACTCTGATGCGGTGTAGATTCTACATCACAGCTTCCCCTGGTCCGATTGCTACTCGCTGGAGGAAGTAAACTCTGGCAACCGAGCTTCCTCCAGTCGGTAAGGAGCCAGTTTTCATCAGCTTTGCCAAGTGATCACTGTGAGCCAATCAAAATGACCACAGAACAGAGAATTAAAAGTTTGAGAAAAACCCAGTTCAGGGGAATTTGGTGATCCCTGCTTTTCAGGGGGAGATGGGAGAAAATCAACCAAGCATGTTAAAGCTTGCTTGATTGCTAATTCTTCTCGTGTTGATAGGTAATTTCTGTCCATTAACTACTCATTTTCCTCCTTTGTCCATAGATTTTTATTTTTTTACATATCTTTTTATTAGTTTTCCATTACAATAACTTGGCAGAACAAAGTACAAAACTAATATTGAAAGAATCACAAAGGAATCCATACATATAGGAAACCATAAAAAAGGAATAAAAACAAAACCAGTCCGTCAGAGAAGGAGGGAAAAGGCAGAGGTAATGTCAAGCCTAGTCATAAATCCATCAGCAAAAAATATAATCTAACTAATGTTTAAAGGTCTATATGTCTACGTAGTCTAAGCTGATTACGTAATTGGCCCATAGTCCTGTTAAATTTTCCATATGTCCCATGTCCATAGATTTAAAGAGAACCAGAGAGAAACTACATAAAAACTTTTATACATACCTGGAGCTTCCTCCAGCCCCATAAGTCTGGATCGCTCCCACGCCGGCGTCCTCCGCTTCCTGGATCCGCCGGTACCGGGTCCCGTCATTTCCGCCAGTTGGCCCGCGGACGCGACCAATTATCCGCACCACAGGGGCTCCCTCCATACCCTTACGCGTGCGGCTCCATACTGCGCAGCCGCATGCGTACGGGTATGGAGGGGAGCTCCTGTGCATGCGGATAATTGTCCGCCGGAAGTGATGGGACCCGGTAGCGGCGATAGAGGAAGCGGAGGATGGCGCCGTGGGAGCGATCCAGGCTTATGGGTCTGGAGGAAGCCCCAGGTATGTATAAAGCTTTTTTTCATTTTTCCCTAACGTTCGTCTCTGGTTCCTTTTAAACTTAAATTCTCAGTTAAATATTTGTGTTTTTCAGGCAACCTGACGAAATGTTTAATGTGCATTTGGGCCATGATGGTACATCCAGCTCTGTACATGTATAAAAAAGGCTTGGGTAATTTGGGCACCAGAGAAAAAGCTGCTAGTAGATCTGTAAAATTACTAATATTCTCTTACAGGTCAATGGATAATACTATACTGTAGTAGATTAGCTGTAATTTTTACTGATAGTTTACTATTACTAAACCTAACCCTATTCTCACTTGAACCCTCCTTTTTATCGGTGCCTAACCTAATCTAACTGAGCAATTAACATTGTAGTCTATGTGGTGCCCATTTTACCAAAGCTGAAAACTGAAGGGTTAAAGTGAACGTAAACTGAAAAAAAAAAGACTAACTTACCTGGCACTTCTACCAGCTCCCTGCAACTGCCCTGTGTCTGCACCATCAGAAAGAGATCCTCTGGTCCCCCACAGCGCCCCTTTTTCATTTGGATCTGTGGCCCTGGTCCGTGCTCCTCCTCCTGATTGTCCTCCCTTGGGCAGAAGCACTCTGTGCACGCGCAGTACAAAAGAATTTCTACAGCGCATGCGCAATCAAGGGCTCGCACAGCATGCTCAGTGGCCATTGACTAGCCAGTTTGCTGCCCAGAAGAGCTTTGCTGTGGGGAACTTTAGTGACAGCGTGGGTGCAGGGGGCTGGTAGAGGTCCCAGGTAAGTTAAACTCGTGTTTTTTTTTTTTTGGTTTTTGTTAATTTCCTTTTACTGAAGTTAGAGAGATATGGAGGCTGCAACATTTATTTCCTTTAACCACTTAAGGACCAGGGGATTTTGCAATGATCGGTGCTGCGTGGGCTCTACAGCCCGCAGCACCGATCAGGAATGTGGCAGGGCGATCAGACTTCCCCCCCCCCCCCCCCCCTTTTTTTCCCCACTAGGGGATGTCCTGCAGGGGGGGTCTGATCGCCGCCGGCTACTATTGATTTGCGGGGGGGGGCTCCTCAAAGCCCCCCTCCGCAGCGTTTTACGGGCTCTCTCTGCTCACCTCCCTCTCCCTTCTCTGTGCGGCGCAGGACGGATATCCGTCCTGCGCCTGATAGGATAGGCTTCTACCTATCAGATGCCGGCAATTCCCGGCCAATCAGAGGCCGGGGATCGCCGATCTACGTCACGGCGCTGCTGCGCAGCAGCGCCGTGTGATGTAAACAGCGGGGATTCCTTCCCCGCATGTTTACATTATGCGTGCGAGCCGCGATCGGCGGCCCGCACACTGTTCACGGAGGCAGTCTCCGTGGACTGGCATGGAAAGGCCGCTCGATCGAGTGGCCGTTTCCATGCTATACCACTAACGACCCGCCGACGCCTATGGGCGTTAGGCGGTCGTTAAGTGGTTAAGCAATAGCAGTTGCCTGGCTATCGTGCTGGTCCTCTGCCTCTACTACTTTTAGCAATAGACCCTGAACTAGCCTGCAGCAGATTAGGTAGCTCTGACATGAATAGCTGCATTCTTATGTCATTCAAAACACTACTGCAGCCAAATTAACCAGCAGGGCTGCCAGGCAACTGTTGTTTGAAATGAGATAAATGTAGCAGCCTCCATACCACTATTTGGGCCAGTGCACACCAAAAACCGCTAGCAGATCCACAAACACTAGAGGTTTTGAAGCAGAATTTCAGAGCAATTCTGGGCATGTTCAGAGAGATTTTCTAAATATGCGGAGTGTTTTTGTGTAGCAGATTTTATATATTGTTACAGTAAAGCTGTTACTGAACAGCTTCTGTAACAAAAACACCTGGAAAACTGCTCTGATCTTGCGTTTTCTGAGCAGTTTTCCACTATCCTATACTTTACATTGAGGCAGAAACGCCTCAGAAATCTAAAAAATGCTGTAGCCCCCGAGTTTGCGTTTTGGGTAAAAAAGGAACCGCTCTGGTGTGCACCATCCAATTGACATACATTAGCCAAGTAGTTTTCCACCAGCAAGCGTTTTAAAAAACGCTCAGAACCGCTCTTGGTGTGCACTAGCCCTTTCACTTGTTCTTTAAATCCAGTCAATCATTTATGTTAACGTATTTCAAGTAACCTTGACTAAAACTTGATGCATTGATGTTTTATGTAGTTCTCTTAATTTTAGTTTTTTTTTTTTTCTGTTACCCAACTACTGGGTTATCACAAACTTATTTATTATGCTGTGATGTTAGGTGTGTCTGTTCTAACTTCTAAAGAATTATCTGTGTATTTCATTCCAGTGACCTTTTTCTTTCTTTTTCTACGTTGTTGCAGAGACCTAAAGGACAGGGAAACAAAGGTATGTCTGCATTTTCTGTACGTGTTGTCTATGAACTCTTCATAATTCTAGAAATGTGAGTCTCACTTTTCTGCAGTTAATGGTTTTGTGCATTTTTTTTTTTACAAGTTACTATTGACTAGTGGTGGTTTTACTGAGCAGCTTTGTACTCTTAGCTACTGGGAATCAAAATTTAAATAAGACAGCTATCGCCACAGGGGAGGGGGAGTCCCTTTAAAAGGATGACTGAAGTAAGAGGGATATGGAGGCTGCCAAATGTATTTCCTTATAAGCATTACCAGTGGCTATCCTGCTCATCCTCTACTTCTAATACTTTTATCCATATGCCCTGAATGTTTGACATTGTTGTCAGATCTGACAAGATTCGCTGCATGCTTGTTTCTGGTGTTATTCAGACACTGCTGCACAGGGCTTTGGAGTCGGTACAAAAATCCACCGACTCCTCATTTTAGGATTTCTCCGACTCCTCTAATTTGCATATTACAATCTTGTTGATTGAAAGTATGTAACCTGAAATTCGTCTCTTTACTGCCAACGCTTAGGAATTTTACAAGACAACTGAAGTGAGAAGGATATAGAGACTGCCATATTTATTCCCTTTAGTCATAGACTAAAACGAGTCCTTGGTAAGAGTACTTGTAAAAGGTACAGACCGGACAAAGAACATCTATCAGGCCCTAGGCAATGTAACTGGGTACATGTAAGGCCTGGTGCACACCAAAACCCGCTAGCAAATCCGCAAAATGCTAGCAGATTTTGAAACGCTTTTTCTTATTTTTCTATGGCGTTTTGCTAGCGTTTTGCGGATTTCAGTATAGTAGATTTCATATATTGTTACAGTAAAGCTGTTACTGAACAGCTTCTGTAACAAACGCTACAAAACCGCGCTGAACAGGCGTTTTTCAGAGCGGTTTGCGTTTTTCCTATACTTAACATTGAGGCAGAAACGCACCCGCAATCCAAAAAATGCCTCACCCCGGCATTTTTCGTTTCTGCAAAACGCCTCCTGCTGTGGTGTGAACCACCCCATTGAGATACATTGACCAAGCGGCTGCAGAAACGCTGAAAAAGCCGCTCGGTGTGCACCAGCCCTAAGAGTGATGTGCAGGTACTCTGCAGGGGAATAAGAAGATTCTTTCTCTATTACACATTCTTCATGCACAATCTGAACCAGGTTTATGGATGATAGACAACACCTCTGTGTTCAATGTGCACAACATTATCAGGGGATTCCCTGCAGCTCTGTGGAGAGTGCATATGTAGAGTATAGTACTACTATGTAATAAAGTAAACCTGAGACAGATGAAATTAAAGTTTTATACATACCTGGGGTTTCCTCCAGCCGCCTTCAGGATAATCAGTCCCTCGTTGTCCTCCTCCACCACCTGGATCTTCTGCTATGAGTCCAGGTACTTGAGCCAGTCTGGCGTAGTTCGCATGCACACACTCCGCCGCCAGGAGCATACTACACCTGCACAGCACTGTTGCGCAGGTGCAGAACTCTCCTAGCTGTGGAAGCGGCATGCGACCGGACTGCGCTGACTGGCTGAATTACCAGGACTCATAGCAGAAGATCCAGGTGGTGGAGGTGGACAGCGAGGGACTGATTAGCCTGAAGGGGGCTGGAGAAAGCCCCAGGTATGTATAAAACTTTTCTTTTCATCCTTCTCATGTACCATTTAATTCGTAGTCCCCAAACCAAATTTTAACATATCAAATTATTTGATTTCATGAGAAAAGAGCACATTTGCATAAATCAGAATCAACGCAGAATTATTTCCATCTCATTGACCATCTCTATTAGTGACACAGCTACACATCAGGCTTTATACTTACAGCATAGATGTTATTTCGTATATAAGAGATTCCTGTGTACACATCATATATACAGTCACAATCAGATGTGTATATTGACTTTAAAAATATGGGGACTGCTTTATTGAAGCAGCACAAGTAACTAATTTTGATTGGTTTATTTCATTTTTGTAGACTGAACACAGCTATTACTGTATATATAAATTATTTATGATTACTATTATCTGAGAAATAGAACATTTTATCATATTTTCTATTTTAATTACAGTTTAAATTCATTAGGAGTCGGAGTCGGTGCATTTTTCCCCGACTCCGACTCCAGGCACCCAAAAATGCCCCAACTACGACTCCTTATCCACACCCCTGCTGCTGCAGTCAAATAGATCAGCAGGTCTGTATTGTTTAAGAGAAAATAAATATGGCAGCCTCCGTATTCTACTCACTACAGTTGTCCATTAACCAGTAAAAGGCAGCAACTGCATAGGATTGGTTCTTTACAGAACTCCGTAAAATGTGCATTTACTTGTAATTATTGGCATGTTATTAACCGTAAGCACCTGTGTATGTTTATGGCAATTTTACAAACAAAGGTGGAATTTCCCTTTAAAAGGGTCAGCTTAGGTGATTCCCATTCTAGCTGACCTAAAAGAGCTTTTTCAAATAGGCATGAATATTGCCAGTAATTGTGAAATTACTTTAACTAATTACATTCCAAAACAAGCCGCCTTTGAGTCACTGTTTCATCATGGCTTTGTTTGGGAGGTGGAGAGTTTCTGCAGCGGTATCCCTGCTTACTCTCCCAATTTGCCATATAAGAGGGGGAGCCCTGGACTTCTCCTGCCCAGAAATGTGGGGATCACTGGACCTTCTGGAGCTCTGTCAGCAGCTAATCTGTTTTTGGCTATACGTATTGCAAGGGTTTTAGAAAGCTTTTTTGCAATTGCTTCTTTTTGTACTGTATTGATGCTAAAATCATTTTAAAGGGAACTTAAAGTGAAAAAAAACAAAACAGTTTTTAAAGGATACCAGAGCCGAAAGGATCTTGTAAAAACTGAAGCTGTAGTGTGTAGGGGGTAATAATCAAATACCCACCACACCTCCTGTTCCCCTTCATCCATCACCATTCTACTCTGGTCCGTCACATTCTCCTGGTAGACTTCGGCAATTCCATACCTGGACATACTGCACCACGCATGCGCAGTATGTCCATTTTGCTCCCCTGTGTCCGCGTAGTGATGTCACAGTACAGGTCCTGCATCCCGGCGTGATCGCTGATTGGAGATGCGAGAGGAGCGAGCTGCTCTTGTCCTGTGACGTCACTCGGCACGGCTACAGGGAAGCAGCCACGAAAACGGTTAAGCTCTTGTCGG
Source organism: Hyperolius riggenbachi (assembly GCF_040937935.1). Lineage (NCBI taxonomy): Eukaryota > Metazoa > Chordata > Amphibia > Anura > Hyperoliidae > Hyperolius > Hyperolius riggenbachi. The sequence goes on from NC_090650.1 coordinate 351,206,005, forward strand.
ATATATTACGGGCGTCTGCACTCGGCAATGGTGAGGTGGGCACTGGAAACCAGGATCCATAGGCTTTCCTGTTCATTGGGATGTATCCTCTTTCCCTGAAATTAAGACATCCCGTGAAAGTAAGACCTAGCAGGAATTTTGAGCATGCTCGAAATATAAGCCCTACCCTAAAAGTAAGCCCTAGCGGCAGTAAGGGAAAAAATTATGGCAACTTGTGTTTATACTGGAGCTGAAGGTCTTGCAGGCAGGACCACGGCTTCATCATTGGGCCAATCACCACACCAGCTGCTTATCAGCGAGTGCAGTGATTGGCCCAATAACGGAGCCATGGTCCCGACTGCAAGACCATTGGCTCCAGTAGAAACACAAGTTGCTGTACTTCTTCCTCATACGGGGACACCGCGGCCTTGAGCTGGGGAAAAGAGAATGCAGAGGGACATCAGGGGACAGTACGGGCTAGGAGCTAGGGGTAAGAGGATGTAGGGGGACACTGGAGTGCAAGAGGGACACCAGAAGGTCATAGGGGGACAAAGGACAGGTGATGGAAGAGTACACAGGTACAGAGGGGGACACCAGGACACTAAAGGTACAAGGGCACACGAGGTAGATCCAGCAGAGGAAGAGGTAGCCCAGTGGGGAAGGCAGGACGACACAGCATAGGAACTTATGTGTTTATAGAAATATGACACCCCCTGAAAATAAGCCCTAGCTCATTTGTGGTGCAAAAATTAATGACACTTAGTTTCGGGGAGCACGGTATATCTGTTTTTTGGGTCACAATCCACCTCTGGTTTTCTTCAAAGCTCAGTGTTCTCCGCAGGGCCAAACAGGTGGGGGGACCGCCCGGGTAAGATCAATTACCGCCCGGCTGTCACCAATGCAGTCAGCCACCCCAGCGCATACAGTCACAATCCATGTCCGTGCGCGCAGACAGCCTGAAATGGCTGTCAGCTTAGCCTCGCACTATCACCGCAGCGGGCCTGATTGTCACGACATGCCGGGATCTCTTGCAAACAAAGCAAGCCGTACCACTCCTGAATCAGTCTTTTTGCACGAGATCTCGCGCTTCCCGGCGAGCCCGTGCATTGCTCAATGCACGGGCTCGCCTGGAACCGCGAGATCTCTTGCAAAGCGGCCCATAGACTTTTATTACTCTAGCGCTTTGAAAAGCGCTAGCGTTTGAGTGTTTTGCTGAAATCGCCGGCAAAGCGCACAAGTGTGAATGGGCCCTAACAGTACATGTTTTGCAGGAAAAGACACACATTCACAGCACCACATCACATTTTCCAGCACTTTATTTGATTAACTGCACAAAATCAATCAAACTTCAATTGATTTGGATGTGTTGAAGCAACAGATTACCAGCAGATTGTACAAAATATTGTGTCTGCCAGAAAAAGATGAGAAAAATTGAAGTGTGTATGGTCAGCTTTTAGTGCCGCCCCCAGGGTTCAGGAATAGATCTCTCAGATGAGTTTGGGGCTGAATTCTGTACAACGGCACCACTAGCCTACAGGCTAGCAACTTATGTTGCTAAGGAGAGTTGGCAGCTTCATTTCACAATATAGAGGGTGGAGTGAGTAGGAAAAGAATAAGGTCAGACTGCTGAGACAATCCAGTAGTTCGGATCTCTTGCCTAAAGTTTGGGATTCTGGAGGGTTTAGGGGGCTGGCATACGTATGCAGTACTCTAGCCTGTGTACAGTGCTTTACATTTCCCAATAAATCCTCAATATCAGGTAGTTGACTATCCCTCAATTACTTTATTTTGGCCACACCACTGTTGGGAAATGTTTTCTTTGCCCCGGAGTGTTCCCAGCTGTAAGGCTTAGTTTTTTCATTGTCTTGTTGATTCATGTTCTTTACTGATGTTGCAATAGTGAGCTATTATTTACACAGTTCAAACTGAGTAAAATGCACTGAGTGGGTGTAGGCCGAACCTTATTTTTTTTCTGTTTGAGCTGTGAATTTTTTGCTTTGTTTTGCTTTAAGTACAGTATGCCGTAGCTATGCATGAATGACAACTTAAGCCATGTTAATGTCAATAGTCTGCTATATGTGCCTATTGTTCAGGCAGATGCTTGCAGTGCAGAGCTGGTAAGAACACTGCATGTGTGGCTATCATTTTACAGGTCCTGGGACTCTTCATATTATACTGTACATTTTCCAGCTGACTACTCTTGAAAATATACAACCCTTTGGTGCACAAAATGTTACCATGATATAGTTACTCACAGTATGACAGTCACAATATGTTAGTCACAATATGACTCTTTCAGTCCAAAAACAGTATCAGAAAAAACAGTGATTGTGTGATAGTTACATAGTTACATAGTTATTTTGGTTGAAAAAAGACATACGTCCATCGAGTTCAACCAGTATAAAGTACAACACCAGCCTGCTCCCTCACATATCCCTGTTGATCCAGAGGAAGGCGAAAAAACCCTTACAAGGCATGGTCCAATTAGCCCCTAAAGGGAAAAATTCCTTCCCGACTCCAGATGGCAATCAGATAAAATCCCTGGATCAACATCATTAGGCATTACCTAGCAATTGTAGCCATGGATGTCTTTCAACGCAAGGAAAGCATCTAAGCCCCCTTTAAATGCAGGTATAGAGTTTGCCATAACTACTTCCTGTGGCAATGCATTCCACATCTTAATCACTCTAACTGTAAAGAACCCTTTCCTAAATAAATGGCTAAAACTTTTTTCCTCCATGCGCAGATCATGTCCTCTAGTCCTTTGAGAAGGCCTAGGGACAAAAAGCTCATCCGCCAAGGTATTATATTGCCCTCTGATGTATTTATACATGTTAATTAGATCCCCTCTAAGGCGTCTTTTCTCTAGACTAAATAAACCCAGTTTATCTAACCTTTCTCGATAAGTGAGACCTTCCATCCCACGCATCAATTTTGTTGCTCGTCTCTGCACCTGCTCTAAAACTGCAATATCTTTTTTGTAATGTGGTGCCCAGAACTGAATTCCATATTCCAGATGTGGCCTTACTAGAGAGTTAAACAGGGGCAATATTATGCTAGCATCTCGAGTTTTTATTTCCCTTTTTAATGCATCCCAAAATTTTGTTAGCTTTAGCTGCAGCTGCTTGGCATTGAGTACGATTATTTAACTTGTTGTCAATGAGTACTCCTAAGTCCTTCTCCAAGTTTGATGTCCCCAACTGTATCCCATTTATTTTGTATGGTGCTAGACCATTAGTACGTCCAAAATGCATGACCTTACATTTGTCAACATTAAATTTCATCTGCCATGTATGTGCCCATATAGCCATCCTATCCAGATCCTGTTGCAATATGACACTATCTTCCTGAGAGTTGATGATTCTGCACAATTTTGTATCATCTGCAAAAATAGCAACATTGCTCACTACTGCATCTACTAGGTCATTAATAAATAAATTGAAGAGCACTGGACCCAGTACAGACCCCTGTGGGACCCCACTGGTAACAGTCTCCCATTTTGAGTACGATCCATTGACCACAACTCTTTGTTTTCTGTCCATTAGCCAGTTCCCTATCCATGAACACAGACTCTTCCCCAGTCCTTGCATCCTCAACTTTTGCACCAGACTTTTGCGGGGAACAGTGTCGAAGGTGATTCTGTGAGGGAGCTGCTTTATGTGAGAAACACTTTTGGGGGCTAAAAAGTTGTTGCTGCTAGCCATTCATGAATGCTGGTCTGACTCACAAGTCCTGGGTTTTTGTCTTATTTCCATGAATAGTCAAATACAGATGCAGGTTTTGCGTTCTTCTTATGCAAACAATTGTGAAAAGAATTGTAGATCTTTTACCCTTAATAGATATTTTGTGGTGTAAATTTTTGTTTTTAGCTGTAGTTGTGCTTTGCTGCTGCTCAGTAGTTTTCATTAGATAATTTAGTTAGATTTTCTGTTAGATTGAATATAATCCCAAATTTCCGATCAGATTTTTATAGAAAAAACGGGCAATAGATTTGTTTTTTCTTGTTCGAAAAAAAAAAAAATTTAACTTTCATTTGATTCGAGCATTTTAGTTGAATAAACAGAAAAATCGAACATCTCTATTGTGCCCTTATATGGGCACCATTAAGTCTGTACAGATCTAATGCACGCTTATAGTGAGAAGAATAGGGAGGCTGCCATCTTTATTTCTCCACTTCCCCCCCCCCCCCCCCCAAAAAAAAACAATTTGTGAACAAATCTAATTTTTCGTTGTATATGTATATGTGTGTGTATATATATATATGTGTGTATGTATGTGTATATGTGTATATATGTTATCTATCCTCTTAAAGGGAACCAGAAATGAAAGTAAGAAAAGATTTTATACATACCTTCCTCCAGCCCCATACGAACGGCTCGCTTCCACGCTGCCGTCATCCGCTGCCCGCGGCTATGAGAACCGGGACCAGTCACTGACGTCATCGGAGCCAGCCTACGCAGAAGTGCGCCCTCTATGTATCTCTCCCGCGGCTGCTGAAAAGATACGCAAACAGCGCACTTCTCTTACGTTAGACTGGCTCCGACTGACTGAAGAGCGGGGAGTCTGTTCTCGTAGCTGCGGGCAGCGGAGGACGGTGGCGTTGGAGCGATCCGTGCGTATGGGGCTGGAGGAAGCCTCAGGTATGTATAAAATATTTTCTTTCATCTCTGGTTTTCGTTAAGGTTTGTAAGTTTTACATTATGTAAAATGAAGACAGTTGAAGATTTATTGCCTAGCCTGTGCTGTAACTTCAGTTGTGTTATATCTATTAGCACATTCACAAGTGCGATCATTGCAAAATGTATGTCTGTCGTGTCTGATAATTGTGCAAAAGTTTTCTCTACAAGGTTAAAGGTCAGCTGAAGTGAGATTCCAGTTGCCCGGCAGCCATGCTGATCTATCTGGCTGCAGTTGTGTCTGAATATCACCATAATCAAGCATGCAGCTAACCTTGTCAGATTTGACAACAAGGTCAGAAACGCCTGATCTGCTTCATGCTTGTTCAGGGTCCAGAAGGTCAGCAGGATAACCAGGCAACTGGTATTGCCTAAAAGTAAATAATTATGGCAGCCACCATATACCTCTCAAGTGTTTTCTCCCCAGGCCCTTTTAGCCGGGTGCACCACCCCAACTAATTTTGGCGAGTACATGGCTGTCATCCACTCTCCTTCTTATTCCCCTCCTATGCCGTGATGTAAGCAGAGTTGCAGTGCTTGTAAATGTACTTTTCCGAGCAGGAGGTACAAGGCTTCACAGCATCAGCCGACTATGGGGCTGGGCAATTTCTCAGCTTTGTAAGCACTGACCCTGTATTTCCCCGTCCCGCCACACCCGGACACTTTTTCAAACCACCTGACTTGAATACATTTCTGGGGAGAACACTGCCTCTCAGTTCAGTTGTCCTCGCCTTGGCTGGGAGCATTCTGCGCCTGCGCTGTACTACTGCACAGGCGCAGAACCTCATTTGCCACGGGAGCAGGAAGGAAGAGTGCACAGCCAGCCTGTGTTGACTGGAGGACTTTCTGGGGCAAATTACAGAGGATCCAGGAAGCAGAGGAGGATGGCAAGGGAGCGATCAGCCTGGAGAGGGCTGGAGGAAGCCCCAGGTATGTATTTTTTTTTCTCTCCTACCATCTCAGGTACCCTTTAAAGCAGTGTTCCCCAGCCCTGTCTCAAGGTCCACCAACAGTGCATGTTTTGTGGAAATCCACAGTGGTAGTTAATCAGCTCTGCTGAAATACTAATTACCTCACCTGTGCATGTTTGTGGTTTTCTGCAAAACATGTACTGTTGGTGGGCCTTGAGCACAGGGTTGGGAAACTGTGCTTTAAAGGATACCAGATGTCAAAAATCCTAATAAGCAGTGGGTAGGGGAGTAAGAGCTTATATTAACCGCTCCCTCCGTTACACTGAGTCAGCCGCCATTCTCCTCTAACCCTCCCCGGTATTCTCGGCAAGTCTCCGTAAGTCAGACGACTCTCCTGACTTGTCTTCCAGACGTACTGCGTGGTGCATGCGCAGTATGTCCTTTCTGCTTCCCCGTTGCTGCTCATAATGACGTAGCTGCTATGTCATGCGCGGCCACGGGGAAGCAGAAAGGACATACTGCGCATGCACCTCGCAGTATGTCTGGAGGACAAGTCAGGAGAGTCGTGTGACTTGCCGAGAAGACCGGGGAGGATTGGAGGAGAACGGTGGCTGACTCAGAGGAACGGAAGGAGCGGTAAGTATAAGCTTTTACTCCCCTACCCACTGCTTATTAGGATTTTTGAAAACTGGCATCCTTTAAAAATAAAATACTGTAATGTTCATGATTCTAGTTCAATTATAGATGTGTAGAAATGAGCTGTTACTGACACTTTATAATCAACTTTTTCTTTTTTTACTTTCCAGTCACAGTACAGAACGGTTCAATGCATCAGAAGGATGCAGTAAACGATGATGACTTTGAGCCATATCTAACTAGCCAGACGAATCAGGTGGGCTAAATTTTCAACTTGCAGATTTAATCTTTTGAGGCGGTCTTGTGAGTTAATGTTCTGAGTCCATTAACATTCATGGGAATCAGCAATGCTTCAGGTGCCCATACGTTGCTCGATTTGCGGCATTGATATCTGGACGATTTGATGTTAATGATGGACTCTGGCAGAGATCGGTGCCACAAAGCAACCCACTGGGTTGTCATTTCGATCGATCCATCACACTTTTTTTTTTTTTGCCTCAATGATCATCCCAGTAAGGGGATTCGGTATGCCAATGGGAGCTGGGGGTTTTGAGGTAGTGGCATTGCTTACCTACAAGGGCTGCTTCTATAGCCCTTCTCTCTGTTTGGCATCACTGTCGGCCTCAGCTACAATTCAAACAGCCTGTGGAGCGGCTGCAATGCATGCCGGGAGTTGTAGTCCGGACATTTCCCAAGTGAGAGATGTACTCACACCTACGTACTACAGCTTCTGGCATGCATTTCCCAACATGGATCACCTGACCAAACTGAGCACATGCTTCTCCATGAGTTCTAGACATGACCATCACTACAACACAAACAGCAACTTTACACTACTTCTAACATTTGTCCATTAAAGGGAAGATCCCCGCTGCTAAAAAAAAAAACACTGCACTCACCTCCTCCAGCTCCTGGCAGTCGATCGATGCCCTCGGTGCAGCTCCCCTCCCTCCCGGGTGTCCAGCGGTGAAGAAGCCGACCTCGCCAGGTCGACTTCCGGGTCGGCGTCATGTGCGTTCCACGGCGCGGGTCACGTGGTGTACGTGTCGTCATCGGGTCTCTACTGCGCAAGCACAGTAGTTCTGCGCCTGAGCAATAGAGACCTGATGACGTCTCTACACCACGGTGACCCCCCGCAGTGGAGCGTGACAGAAGCCGACCTGGCGAGGTCAGCTTCTTCACCGCTGGACGCCCGGAGGGAGAGGTGCTGTGCCGAGGGCACCGATCGACTGCCAGGAGCTGGAAGAAGCCCCAGGTGAGTGCATTATTTTTTTTTTTTTTTTTTTATAGCAGTGTGAACCTTCCCTTTAAAACCACAAAGACCCCTGTCAATTGTTCAGCCAAACTGGAAAGTAAGTCCTTTGGGTCCAAGAATAGGATTTGGCTCCTTTTTTACCTTGAATGGTACTTTGTGACATTGGAAGCCACTGTAAATTATTGAATGGCTAGGTAGTAGTGGTTTCACATGTGGACATCAGTATTTGCAAAGGCGAGATTAAATATAATTTGCCACTTTATATGACTTTTGTTTCCAATATAATATTTATTTATATATATTGCTGACATATTATGCAGCGCTGTACAGAGTATATTATTTTGTCCCTAACTGTTCCTCAGAGGGGCTGATAATCTAGTCCCTACCATAGTCATATGTGTATGTATGTATCGTGTAGTGCATTTTTCACAATCTAGAGCCAATTTAGGGGGAATCCAATTAACTTATCTATGTTTTTGAGATGTGGGAAGAAACCAGATTGCTTGGAGTAAACCCACACAGACACTGGGAGAATATACAAACTCCTTGCAGATGTTGACCTGGCTGGGGACCGTGCTGCCCCAATCCACTATATATTGATATGATTATATGTCAATGCTGTAGTGTTAAATGCTGCGTCCTTTTTAGTTTGCAGTGACAAAAACGTGTTATGTTACGTATGAGATATTTCATTCACTGTTCATTTGTGTAGAAGAAAACAAGCGTTTTGTTGATGTCTGGCAATAAATTATTAATGATGTACGAGAAAACAGACATATGGTTACACAATGGAAGGTACTTATCCGTTAGCCGGGCGCATCCGGCAGGTGGCGCTAATTACTATTCCCCCTCCAGGCCGCCATGGATAGTAGGGAAAGATGTAACTCTGGTGGAGTTTTGTCACCACCTGCCGGATGTGCCCGGCTAACGGATAAGTACCCAATGGAATTTACATTGTTCAGAGATGTAGCTACAGGACTCTACTGACATGTCTTCACAGGAGTTCCTAACTAATCGCACAGTGTCTTATATGTTAGATATGCATGAGGATTAGCAGATCGATGGCCTACAGCCTTGCATTGCATCGGACATTGCACCTCTGCAGTTCGATCGATTTTCAATAGATTCCCTGCTGGAATCTTTTGGAAATTGATATGCAGTGTTTGGTTCTGAATGTATTCTTTTCAGAAAGGAATCAATCGTTTTGGAACATTGGGTGGAAATCTATAAGTGTATGGCCAGCTTAAAGAGACTTAAAGGGAATGTCCAAGCAAAGTAAAAAAAAATGAGTTTCACTTACCTGGGGCTTCTACCAGCCCCATGCAGCCATCCTGTGCCCTCGTAGTCACTCACTGCTTCTCCAGTCCCCCGCTGGCAGCTTGCCGACCTCGGAGGTCGGCGGGAAGCATTGCGTACATTTTTACGCATTCCCGCTAGTGCAGCAACATTAACGCATACATTTTTACGCATTACTGGTTCAATGCGTAAAAATGTACGCATTGAACCAGTAACTCATAAAAATGTATGTTAATGTTCCTGCACTAGCGGGAATGCGTAAAAATGTACGCAATGCGTCCCGCCGACCTCCGAGGTCGGCAAGCTGCCAGCGGGGGACTGGAGCAGCAGTGAGTGACTACGAGGGCACAGGATGGCTGCATGGGGCTGGTAGAAGCCCCAGGTAAGTGAAACTCATTTTTTTTTATTTTGCTTGAACCTTCCCTTTTAAAGCTCATGAAAATAGAAAGATTTATACATACCTGGGGCTTCCTCCAGCCCCATACGCTCCGTTTGCTCCCACGCCGCCGTCCTCAGTCTTCTGCAGTGCCGGTAGCAGGTCCCTGCACTTCCGTCAGTCGGCTCCAGTCTACGCAGGGAGGGAGGAACACTAGACACACCAGGGAACAGTATAGAGGCAGGAGGAGGCATTAGACACCCGGTGGATCTGTACAAAGGAGTGCGGGCCATTAGACACCAGGGAACATTATAAGGAAGGGAGGTGATCACTAGGCATTAGGGTTGGCCCATGTCCTGGTCCCAGTGTTAAATTTTGGCCCACTTTGTACAAGTTTGACTTCTCAGTGTTTGAAAAAAAACTGGCTTTGTTGGTAATTTTTTTCCTGCCTGCCTATCATATTTAGCTAGCAAATGAATTCAGCCCACGCAAGTTTGCTAACCTTGCTGAAAGAGATGCGTGTGATCTTATTTTTGTTTTCATTCATATCCGCTATGGTCTACTGCCTGATAGAGAAGCTACTTAAAGGGAACCAGAGATGATCTAAACAAAAGCTATTATACATACATGGGGCTTCCTCCAGCCCCATAGGCGCTGATCGATCCCACGCCGCCATCCACCGCTGCCCGCATCTGAGAACCGGCTCCCGTCGCTGACGTCATCAGAGCCTGGCTACGCAGGAGAAGTGCGCCCTCTACGTATCTCTCCATACACTGCTGCAGAGATACGCAAAGAGCGCACCTCTGCTACGCTTAGACTGGGTCCCGGTTCTTGTAGTTGCGGGCAGCGCTGGATGGCGGCATGGGATCAATCAGCGCGTATGGGGCTGGAGGAAGCCCCAGGTATGTATAATGGCTTTTGTTTAGATCCTCTCTGGTTCTCTAAGTTTTTTTTGTTTTTTTTTTTATTTGTTGTATTTTTTTCCTTAAATGCATTAATGTATAAACTGTATAACTGTTTTGTTGTCTTCAGTTACATAAACCTTCTGTGCTTTGTGTTACAGAGTAATAGCTATCCACCAATGTCAGACCCATACATGCCTAGTTATTATGCTCCATCCATTGGATTTCCGTATTCCCTTGGAGAAGCAGCATGGTCTACTGCAGGAGATCCACCAATGCCATACTTATATGGACAGATGAGCAATGGAGAGCACCACTACATACCGGATGGAGTGTTTAGTCAGCCTGGAGCTTTGGGGAACACTCCTCCTTTCCTAAGCCAGCATGGGTTTAATTTTTTTCCTGGGAATGCAGATTTCTCCACATGGGGGACAAGTGGATCTCAGGGACAATCAACACAAAGCTCTGCGTACAGCAGTAGCTATGGATATCCTCCTAGTTCCCTTGGTAGAGCCATCGCTGATGGACAGGCTGGGTTTGGCAGCGATACGTTAAGCAAAGTACCGGGCATTAACAGCATAGAGCAAGGAATGACTGGATTGAAAATCGGTGGAGATATGACGGCTGCTGTAACTAAAACTGTTGGATCAGCTTTGACTAGTGCAGGAATGAATAGTATGGCTGCAAACAATGTGCCCCCAGTTAGCAGTTCGGCACCTAAGCCAACCTCATGGGCTGCCATTGCTCGTAAGCCAGCAAAACCTCAGCCTAAACTAAAACCCAAGGGCAACGTGGGTATTGGTAGTACTGCAGTTCCTCCTCCACCCATAAAACACAACATCAATATTGGAACATGGGATGATAAGGGTGCTGTTGTAAAATCCCCACTTGCTCAACCGGTTCTGCCTCCTCAGCCTATAATACAACAACCTCAGCCATTAACTCAACCTTTACCAATGGTGCAAAACCAACTGCCTCAACAGCAGCTTCAGCAACAACCACAACAGCAGCAAGGACCTCAGCAGGGCCCAACACATCAGGTGCAGCAGCAACTTCAGAACCGCTGGGTGGCACCTAGGAACAGGGGAGTGAGTTTCAATCAGAACAATGTCTCTGGGAATGAGAACTTTAGCATGGGTGTTGTGCCTGTTAGCTCATCGCCTTCTGGTGTTGAGGTTCACCCTGTACTGGAGAAATTGAAGGCCATAAATAATTATAATCCCAAAGACTTTGATTGGAGTCTGAAAAATGGGCGTGTGTTTATAATCAAAAGTTACTCTGAGGACGATATTCACCGTTCTATCAAGTACTCTATTTGGTGTAGTACTGAACATGGCAATAAGCGTTTGGATGCTGCTTTTCGGTCTTTGAATGGGAAAGGCCCACTTTATTTACTCTTCAGTGTAAATGGGAGTGGACATTTTTGTGGTGTGGCTGAGATGAAGTCTGTAGTGGACTACAATGCATATGCTGGAGTTTGGTCCCAAGATAAGTGGAAGGGAAAGTTTGAAGTCAAATGGGTCTTTGTGAAAGACGTTCCGAATAACCAACTGCGACACATCCGTTTGGAAAACAATGATAATAAGCCTGTTACCAACTCGAGGGACACTCAAGAGGTACCCCTAGAAAAAGCCAAGCAAGTTCTTAAAATAATTGCAACTTTCAAGCATACAACCTCTATCTTTGATGACTTTGCACATTATGAGAAGCGTCAAGAAGAGGAGGAAGCCATGCGTAGGGTGAGTCAGTAGCCCTTAGTTATTTAGTTATTTTTTGATTTTTGTGGCTTCTTTTACTTTTAAACTGTCTACATCTATATAGATGAACATTTTTAGTGGGGTGGTTTTAGATATGTTTATTATGGCAGATTTTTATTGTCTTTTATCTCTGAGTAGGAGTTAGTTGCTTTTCTTCCTTCTGACGTGACATGGGCAGTTTATAAACTTGTTTTACAACATATAGACAGCAGTCAGAACTGATCAGTATTTTTAAGCTTTCCCATCTTTTTGTTCTATAAAAGTGTTTTGCTTCTTGTGTTCTCATTAGTGAGGGCCATGCTTTAGTTATCTTTATTACAACCTATCTTATTCTGTCCGAGACTAATTCTAATTGGAGTGTTGGAGCCCAAAAATGTGTACAGCAAATAAAAGAATCCATGACTAGATGAGTCATAGGAGCCAGGTAGCCAGTATGCTTTAAAACTGTTGCGGATCTCCAATGTTTGCGTCTCTCGTTAGTGGACTACAGCAAGATCCCCATTACCCAGCACAGTCATGGATTGCCTGATGCAGGATACGGGTGCTTGCTGATTGCTTGAGCAACCCGCCGAAAATAACACTAACCACCTCTCGTGCAGCAGAAGCCACTTTCCAATCTTCTGGGTGCCATCCTCTACACTTCCTGTAGGTCCCGGTGGCTTTTCGGCATCCTCTGTATACGTGTCCTTACATGTCACATGACATTGCCGGTACATGGATACGGAACCTGCAAAATTGTAAAAGACAGCGCCAGGAGGATCGGTAAGTTGCTTCTGCTGCACCCAAAACAATGCAAACTACAAACGTGCCATTCCTAATTGCTGTCTCCTGGAAATTGTATTGTGTAGCTTAAAGTTTACCAGAGATAGCACACTACAAAGATAATTTTTTTTTTTTTATACTTACCCGGGGCTTTTTCCAGCCCCATAAGCATGGATGCATCCCTGGCTGTCCTCCATTTAGCGGCAATCAGCCCCAGTATCCGGCTCAGTGGCGTCAGCCGGGGGTCTTCTGCGTATGAGCAGGAGGTCCACACATGCGCAGTAGAACCAGACTGAAGCTGACTGAGCCAGTTACTGGGGCTGATTGCGGAGGACAGCGAGGGACGCATCCGTGCTTATAGAGTAGGAGGAAGCCCCATGTAAGTAAAAAAAAAATCTTTGTAATGCGACATCTCTGGGTTTCTTTAAACTGAACCCAAAATTGCACAAGGCAAGTCCTGAAAACAATCACGTTCATTACTGTAAATTATAAGTTCTACTAAACTTTTCAAATCAGAAAATCCGTCATGTAGATAGCTAAGTAGCTATGCGTCTTGCATTTGTGTTCCTATACATGCAGACTAGAACCTGTTAGCTTCCTTTCACCACGGTTAGGGGTTTCCACGTCTATTGCAGGTCCTACCAAGTCATGTAGTCACATGGTTTCTGCTTTAATGGTTGGACTCTGGAAAAATGTAGCCGAGCATCTATTGTTCCTACTGTTTATGACATAGTGACGTATGTATTTATACCAGCAGATGGCTCTCAACTCCTGTCTTTCCAGCAACTGACTATATTGTACCACTCATCTACCCACAGGCTACCTGCACATTTTAGTCTAGAAGACAGAAATGTGTTCACTTCTTTGTGTGCATACACAAAAATATATAAATCTGATGCTATATATCTATAAATTTAACATAAATAACATGAATATGTGACACTTAAGCAGTTTGTTTTTTTGCTGGTTTGAAAATTTTCAAAACTCATCACATTGGTTACTCATTTAGATTGATGAATGTGTAGGCATTGTTAAATGTCTTGTGCTTCATGTAAATTGTTTTTTTAAAGGACATCCAAGGTGAAAATAAACTGATGAGATAAACAATAGTATCTATCCTCCTCCTCCTAAAAAAAATGACTTTAAGATATCCCACAGTTTTATTTTAAATTTAAACTTTTTAAGTTATTACGGTTTCATTGTCTCTGCTCAATGACACATTCATTGAAGTTTGCCAGAGCTAAAATCTATGAACTATTGACCCTTATCTCTTTCCTGCTCTCAGAAGCCATTTACTGGCAGGAAAAAGTTTTATAGCTGTAATTGTTCATCAGTGACAGAAACTGTCACTTTCGTACCTAATGTTTAATGCTGGGGATACACGGTACGTTTCTGTACCGTGTATCGACCAGCTGATCCGGTCAGCTGATAATATTCAGCTGGCTCGATCATGTCGCTCCACCCGCACCCGCTCGATTCCCACCGGCGGACAATGGCAGGGAATCGAGCGGTGATGAGGAAGCGCCGGCGGGGACGAGCGGCAATCGATCCGCATGCACGGACGAGCGGGGATGCGCAGGCATGCAGCCGCTGGCTCGATCCGGCGCATTAAACGAGCAGTGTATGCCCGGCATACCTCTTTTAGGTAAAGAAAAGGAGTGCAGCCTAGTTATTTGTGCGCTTGGCACAGTACATACACGTCTATCTCATTAAGTCACTTGTCAACTCAGGTACCCTTTAATGCCTTTTTTTGCAGTCAGTATTTTGTCATTCATGTCTTGAAAGGTAATTAATCAATCATTAAAGCTGAATGATCAGACCTTAGAAGGTTCACTTGTTGTTCCTAGTACTAGTTTAGTCAGCTTAACCAGTATAATATACTGTCAAATTTCCTGCTTCTCTGTACAGTGAATAAAGATTTCTCAATGCATTCTTTAACCCCCTTTCGTTTTCATATTTGTAGCCCAGGTAGGTTTTTAACTTTTAGCCCTCCCTATCTAGCTTTATCAATGTCACTTAATTCAACATTTCCTCCGAAGTCTAAACCGTTTTATATATGTTTGTTTGTCTATATTGTTACCATGAATAAGAGTATGCTGCTTGTTTTCAACAGTGCCTCCATTTCTTTCCATGAAATTGCACTTGAAGAACATTCAAAGCTAGAATGAAGAGTGTTTGAGGTGACCGACTGGCCTGCTTGCCCTGCAGACTAGAAGTGATATTAGCGTCATTGCACACTAGCACAGATCAAGAGGAGAAGACAGCAGTATGGTCGCCTGCCACACCATGTTCCAGGAGCTCTGCTGAAACCCCCCCCCCCCCACCACCGCATTTACTGTTACCGGGCTGGCATCGCTCTCTCCTCCTACTCCCGAACAGGCATTCAGCAACACACACCTTCAACCTCTTGACTGGACGACTCTGCAAGGGGAAGCTCTGCTTCTCTGCCTTCCACAGCCGTCCAGTCAGAAGCTGGAGGCGTGTCAGTTGGTGAATGCAGAGAGGAAGATGGCGTTCCTGCGCCGCAGCAGTATTTTTGATAGTACGGAGCTCCTGTGGCCGTACATGATGTCTGCTAGCGTGCAATGATGCTGGTGATGTGCCTTCCAGTTTGCAGGACAAGCAGACCAGTGGGTTACATCAATGACGCTAACTCGAAACTTTAATGAGCTATCCTATCGCATGCTGTTTTATTTCTGAAAGACCTCGGCGGGCACAATGGGCTTCTAACTAGCTATAACTGGGCATAATAATTAAATGCGTACTTTGGCAAAATTAGTAAAATTTAAAGCAAGTCTGAAGTGGAATTTAAAACAAAAAACAGATACTTGCCTAAGGAGAGGGAAGGCTCTGGGTCCTATAGAGCCTTCCTGTTCTCCCCACAGAGACCTTGCTCCTCCTTTTGAATCTATTGCAGTGCAGCATCTCGGGCACCCCCAAACTCGCAAGCTCCGCCACAGTCTGCTCCATTCTACCAGGCTTTGATATGTAGTGCACAATACGTATTAAAAGCAGATCACAGCTGACAGCACAAGAGCTTTCTGGGTGGGAGTATGAAGAAGTCTGAATTGCTTTGCTGTTGCGAGGTCCACGCTGCAAGTTTGAAATGGTGCTCCGTTCTGCTGAGTTTGTGAGGACAGACCTGTGCAGTACACAATGCAAGGCCCTGCAGAATGGAACTTGCTGTGGTGGTGGTGGTGGGGGGGGGTGCTTCGATGTTGCAAATTGCTGTATGGCAGCATAGGAAGCTAGGAACAGTGCTACTGCCTTAGGTGCTCCCTTGGGTATCAAATGAGCTAATTGCTTTACTTATTCTCCCCATTCTTCCCCTGTAGGAGAATGTATTCTTCTAAAAATCCATTGGGAAATGTCCAACATGTTCTAATGAGGAGGTAATTTTAGAGTAAACCTAAAGCAGGCTAGGAAAAATACTTACTCGCTTGTGTAGATGAAAGGCTCATGAATCCCATAGAAGCCTTCCTGGTCCTCTCTCCAGGCCCCTCGGTTCACCGTTGTTCCCCCAGTGCAATAATTTTATCAACATGCTTAAAGAGAACCCGAGGTGGGATTTAATAATGTTAGTAGGGCGCAGAGGCTGGTTGTGCACACTATCACCCACCCCCCCCCCCCCCCCTGCGTTCTGCTGTCCCCCATAACAAAAACTGCCGTGCTAGCGACATGCACCTTGTTGCCAGCACGCTGTTTACCTATGTGGTGCCATTCAGCGCCGCTCCCCCGCCTCCTCTATATCGCCGCTCCGCGTCCCTTCCCTCCTGATTGGAGGGAAGGGACACAGGCGGGGAGCAGCGCTGAATGGCACCACAAATGTAAACAGCGTGCTGGTGACAAGGTGCATGTTGCTAGCACGGCGTTTTTTTTTACAGGGGACAGCAGAGCGCAGGGGGGGCCTGGGGGCACACTATACGGCAACAGAGGCTGGTGATAGTATGCACAACAAGCCTCTGTGCAGTACTAACATTATTAAATCCCACCTCGAGTTCTCTTTAAAGTCTTAAGCTCTCTTCGGGCCTCTGAGCACATCTGAAGAAGAGCGGATTTGTTCTGCCCATACATGAGTCTGGGCTCGCATATGTGTGGTACAGATGCACCTGTCTTCTAAATGGCCATTTGTAAAACAGAAAAATACTAATAATCACAAAATAAATGAAAAGTGTGCATTATCCACAATTCACTTAAAAATGAAGTCTAAAACCTTACAGGAATAATAAGAAACAATGGAACAGTTGGTCATGATGAGAAGCACACAATTTGTTACCGTGGCCTAACTTTTTAAAAACGCACCCATAAGTTTTGGATTTAATAGTGTTGAGAACTTAAAATTCCTGCTATGCTAATCGGTGGCCGTTAATGTTGCTAGCACAGTGGTGGCTGCTAGTGTTGGTGATCGAATTCGGCGATGAGTGGTTCGGAACCCAAACGCGCATTTGGCACCATATCAGCCCGGCACAGCAACAGATGTGTTTTATTTTACTATACTTTGTATCATCTGAGTTAAATGAAATGCACCTGTCCTGCTGTTCCGTGCTGAATACTTGTGTTCGGATTTGGCAATGTTTAGTTCGAAACCTGAACTAGTGGCTGCTACTGTTGTTGGCGCAGAGATTGCTGCTGCTAGCACAATGGTATAGTCCAAAGATCCAGTTGGCATCACCAAATAACTATAGTTCTTTAAAACATAGCTCTCTTATTCAAAACAAATTAAAAAGTAACATATGCGGGCTGCACCTCAGCGACAGCCCACTGCCTGACAGTCAGCCTTCCATAAGGCTGTAAATGCATGCATCACACCATCATCCAAATCCAAAAAAGCTTTATTGGCAGGACCAAATCAGCAATAATTGTGTGCAGCAGTTCTGGGATATATTGCAGTGAAGTTTCATCCTCGCCACACTGAAAAGCGATGCTGTTCAATTTTTGTGGCTTGATTTGCACTTTAATAGCTAACTGTTCCTCAATGCTTTCTAATGGATGATTCTTTGTAATCTTCACCTTTGACTCAAGACAAAGAAGAGAAGTAAAAACTTAGTATGATTCTGGAATCCGCATAATGCTTTTATCCCAGTTATTGTACAGTTTGTAATGTCAAAGTATTGATACCAAATGCTAAATGTGGTGTTGCAGAGTTTGTAATAGGACTGCTTCTAGTACACGTTTTTTTTTGTTTGTTTTTTTTTTATACCTATATGCAGATTTTTCTTTATTTTAGGAGAGTTACATAGTTAAATGGCTGTGTTTAAAGAGCCTATTCAGTCTAAAATAAACAGTTTAAAGAGAAACTCCGACCAAGAATTTAACTTTAACCCAATCAGTAGCTGATACCCCCTTTTACATGACAAATCTATTGCATTTCACAAACAGACCATCAGGGGGCGCTGTATGACTGATATTGTGGTGAAACCCCTCCCACAAGAAGCTCTGGGACCGCGGTACTCTGGGCAAACTGCCACAATGTAACAATGTTCACAGACCGGAAATAGCTGTTTACAGCTGTCTGTAACAGCCAGAACAGCTAGAAACCGCTACATAACCTGCCCACAGTAACAATGTCACCATGTAACACATGTCAGAATGTAAATCTGGGAGAGGAAAGATTTTACAATGAGCAAACACTGACTAAATCATTTATACATAATTAGTGTAAAAATGAAGCACTATTTTTATTACATTATTTTCACTGGAGTTCCTCTTTAAGGATCATCTTAAGTTATATTTATTTACTGGGTCTTTTTCCTCCAACTCTTCTCTGCAAGGGGGCAGGGCTACACAACAGAAGCTGGAGGAATAAGACCCAACAAGTAATTATAACTTTTTATTTTTTTTATGTTAGAAAGTGGATTTGCCAACAAACAATGAACAGTACAATATTCATAGAGAAGTAAAAAACGGGGATCATACACATACTGCTTGATGCTGGGTACACACTATGAGATTTTATGGTTGATTTACTGTCAGATCATTTTCAACATGTCCGATTTGCTTTCCGATTAATTTCCGCTTTAATAGGAAGTCCATCGGAAAATGCTTCGAAAACGATCAGAAAGCAAATCGAACATGTTGGAAATAATCAATCTGACAGTAAATCGACCATAAAATCTGTGTACCCAGCATTAGAGTACAAATCTGATCCTCCTGGAAAATGGGGGACTTAAACCACCCTACTGAGATTCCAGGGATCACTTAAAATATAAAGTCCAATATGACCGTCTGTAGGTTCACCAATCCTGTATAAAAAGAAAAACAAAGGAAAAAAAACAAAGCAAGACAAACCATGTTGTGTCAAATAGCATCAAATATGCTTCCTGATAACCAAGAGAGGGTTTAAGAGAAATAAAAAAAAGGGGGGGGGGGGGAGGCTCCAGGGAATGTAAGAAATCCATAATAAAAGGATTATGTAGGCCTTTCGTAATTGTCTCAAGTAATTATAACTTAATATGAAGAGGATCCATAGAATGTTTTACGCTGGATGGGCTCTTTAAAGGATACCTGTAACCACCTAGGGAAGAAAATGTTACATACTCGCCTAAGAAAAGGGAAGGCTCCCCGGTCCCCTCTGGGTCCTCTCATTTCACCATCAGACCCCCTTTCAAAGCTCCTGCTGGCTGTGTCTTTGGGTCTCCAAGCACTTCCGAAGATGAACCACACATCTTTGGAAGTACTAGGAGACATGAGTCTATATTAAATAGTCTATATTAAAGTTGGACACTAGAACGGGGGGGGGGGGGGGGCAGTGGTGGAATGAGGGGACACAGAGAGGATCAGGAACACACTCTAAGGGATCCAGAGCCGTTCCTCTTCTTAGGTGAGTGTAATGTTACCTTCCCGGGGGGTTACAGATATCCATTAAGGTGCACCTGAACCTCAATGTGTACAGTTTCCTGGCCACCTTCCTCAGTACTGTTGGATAAAAGCTTTGGCAGGTACCTTTGTTTCCAATAAGATGCTCTACGAAACTTCCAGTTATTTGCAAAACCATGGGATTCTGACATTTGCACATAACCATGCTCAGATCCACACTTGTCACGCAAGCAGCACACATTGTGCTGGAGAGGAGGAATACCATGCACACAACTTGCTTTGTACTGGAGAGTAGGGATGATCAATGAGATGAAAATATTTCCCACCATAATTTCTCACTGGTGGTGACCTCTAGTTCTGCTGGGTGTTTGTTACTGAGAGTTCTATGCACACAGATATTGCTTGCTTGGCAGTTGGAAAAAGCCGTTATTTCCCACAATGAAATGAGGTTCACAGACAGCAAGTTGTCAGGATCATGGTATTGTGGTAAAACCCCTCCCACAGTGTGATGTCGTCATCACACTGTGGGAGGGGTTTCACCACAATATCATCCTTATGCTAGGCATACACTGCTCGTTATTTGAGCCATTTAGATGGCTTGATAGATAATTTCTGATATGTCCGATCTCCCGCTTGAATCTTTATAACAGTGAATGGAAAAAGATAAGAAAAACGAGAGGAAGATAAGAGAATCGATTGCAGAATTGAGCCGCGTAACAATCAAACGGGAGAATCAAGCGGCAAAAACGAGCGGTGTATGCCCAGCACAACAGACTCACCCGGATTATCTGTTCGAGAAAAAGTAAAGATTTCTCGTGTGAGACGGGGTATCCGCTACTAGTTGGGATGAAATTTAAACCCTTGGTTAATGTTCCACTTTAAAGAGTTCAGAGGTTAAGATGTTCTTAGGGTAGTGTTTGTGTTCAAATTCAGAAACCTGCATTCATAAACCTGAATTGTGCGGCTCTTCAGCACCCAAGATAGTGGATAGTCATGGGGTTGCGGTCCATGTCATGTGACTTCCGATGCTTCCTCCTTCCAAAGCCGGAAGAGGAAGCATCAAAGTCAAGTGTGGCATGAGTGACCTTCCTGTTGCTCTGTCCACTAGCTTGGGTGTAACACTAGATATTCTTATTTGTAAACTGTTAGGGCTTTGCACTAAAAACTGTAGAAATGCAGTATTTTCTAACAGTCTGATTTGTTTTTGCAGGAGAGAAATCGAAACAAACAATAATTGTATGGAGTAAACCCTGCTCTAAAAACACTAATGATGCAGACTCTGGAAATCACCTACTTTGTCGAAGAAACATAATTATTGCTTTTATTTCTGCTTACGGCAACATCTTTGAACACTTTAACATGAAATTGACTTTTCTTTTTGCATAATTGTTTTCATCAGTGCATCTACCCTTGTACTCTCACCAAACACACCTGAGAACTTTAACTTTGTCAAGCACTTTCTGTCCTGAAGCTTTTACCGGTATCTGCCGTCTTTTTGTAATCAAGCAACCTATCGAAGACGCAGGAAACTCATTATAAATGCGAGGATCCTTTTTTTTTTTTTTTCTTTTCCCTTTATTTTCCCGTTTCTTCAGTACTAACAAATGTTCGAAAATTGGTTAGTCCTTGATGTGAGATTCACATGGCTTCATTTATATTCTATCCTTTGTTTTTGTTTGCTTTTTTTATGGTGTCCTTTTTCAAATGAATCATGCCATGTTTAAAAGAAACTAGAAGTGATAAGAATAAAGGAAACTAAAAGTGATAAGAATAGGGATGGTTGCATTGCTGACCTTAATTTAAAAATGCTACTTGCCTGGGGGTGATGATGCTTAGCCTCTAGTACATTCTGATTTGCTGCTCTAGCTTGTTGCAGGTGTTTGACTCAGAGAAGACTTGACTTAAACCGGAGACGAAGGGAGGGTCATTTATACTACCCTTAGCTTCCTCCAGCCCCATCCAAGCAGATCGCTCCCTCGCCACCGTCCTCGGTCTCCTGTTTCTTCTGCAAATGGCCCTGGTAAGTCCTCCGGTCCGGGACCAAATGTGCATGCGCATCCTATCTGCACTCCTGTGGTCAGGAGCATTCTGCACCTACGCAGCACTACTGTGCAGATGCAGACCACTCCCGCATCCAGGAGCACGCGCAGCCAAGACTACACCTGCACCGACTGGTCCTGACTGGAGGATTTACCGGAGCAGATTGAGGTAGATCAAGGAGGCGGTGGAGGATGTTGAGGGAGCGATCTGCCTGGAGCGGGCTGGTGGAAGCCCCAGGTATGTGTAATTTTTTCCTCCTGCCCCATCTCAGGTACACTTTAAGAGCCAAGAGGACCTGCACAGCACCCAGGCAAATGGCTTTTTTAACATGGCAGCCTCCATATTCCTGTCATCGTAGGTTACCTTTAATTCAGGAACAAGCTCTAGTTGCCCAACAAGTTAAATGGCAAATTATCTGCAGATTCCATAGATAACTGTTGGCTCTTTTGATATAAGAATGTTCATTCAGCTTTGTGGCCACCATTTTAAGGCACATTTATAATTCTATAATATTAGTTTGACTCATATCCACAAGCATTATTGATGCTTCTGTGTCAGCTGGAAAGGGAATGTACCTGCTGGGAAATACAGTGCAATGGCTGTTGTCTATGTAGCTAACAGATAACTCCATATTTACAACAGTAGTAAGGTTAAAATATAAGGCACATCACACAGTTGCAACCTCAGTCACTTGCTACAGTCATGTGGAAAAGTAGGACTATTGGAACATATTTCAACGTGAATATTTGATTGTTTAAGCAAAATTGATTCAGAACGGTGATATAAGAATGCACTTTAGAAAACAAAGACAAAAGACCGAGAGCCCAAATGGTGTAGTAAATCTAGACAATGTAGCCACAATAGATCGAAAGAATTTATACTCACAAACGTGGGTTGCCCCTAGGCAACCACTCCATATGCCGGTGGGGAGAACTAGAACCTGACCCCACTCAGGTATAAGATGTCGCTCTCTGTAGAAGGAAATTAGGAGAAAATCCTTGCCACCATAGGTGGACAGCAATGTGATGAGGATAAGGACCAGAGGCGCCAAAAAGAGTAAAAACAATGTAAGGATAAAAAATGGGGGGAGACGTGCTCACCACCCATCTAACAGACCAAAAACCAATAGAAAACACAGTGCTTGATCAAAAAATCAGCAATTTATTGATACTCCCAGATGCAAGGTGATATAAGAATGTATGCATAATGTGCATCTTCTAAACCAGGGGTCCCCAAACCTTCTCGGTCAAGGGCCAGGTCAACATACCTCAGATTGCCGGGGGGGGGGGGGGGGGCGCAACATACATAAAATGATGTTGAAAAACATTACTTTGAATCTAGGTATTGATCCATGCCCCCCAAAATTATGCTCAGAGGTGAACTCCCAGCAGCAGCCATTCAGTCATGCGGCGCTTGAAAGAACGTCTTTGTGCACCAGACAGTGAAGCATACCCAGGTGACAACTTGGCATCCAGTTGAACAGCAGTGTCACCTGATGCAGAATTGGATTGAAAGCCAGCAAATTACTGCATGCTGACTTCTACAGTATGTGGATGGGTGATGCCAGCACTGCAATTCTAATATGCGGGCTGAAATTCAAAGGTGCAGTGGGCTGCATCTATAAGTTATACATTTTGTGTTTTTAGGGGGCCAGTGAAGAAGCCTCAGCGGGCCGCAATCAGCCCGCGGGCTTTAGTTTGAGGACCACTGTTCTAGTCCATTGTGTGTAGTAGTAGTTGCGCCTCTTGCATGTGGAAAAAGTATTAATAATCTTGCATTACTTGCTACCTCCATGCCTAGAATTGAGCATGAATTTTTTTTTCTTCATGATTTGAGATGTTTTTACACATTTTTAATACAATACTTTCCAGTTCTCAAATCAAAAAGTAATTTGTTAAAAAGAAGGTAACAACACTTAAAGGAACTGAATAAAAAATATGAACTTCTTGCACCCTCAGCATTATACATAGAAAATACAAAAAATGTCTAGCTAAACCTCACCCACTGTTAAAAATGTGATAAGTTGGTTGCTGCATCAAGCTCAGGCTACCACCATCTTGAAAAACAAATGAGATTTTCCTTAGATTTTGTTTGCGATCCTGGGAGCCTGTGTAGTCATACCAGCATGCAACACGAACCTGACTGGATCTATTGCTTTGGCAGAATGGTGTTGGGGGGAGGGAGGGAGGCTTCTGCTTGCAAGTAGTTAAAGGAACGTTTGTAATCAAAAAGGAAGAAAAGCATTATTTCCTATTACAATTACTATGCAAGGCATGATCATTTTAATTTGGGACTTTTTTTTATTTATTTTACTAGGAACTAAAAATGTTTTTGTGATGAGAAAAAAAAAACTGTGAGAAAACTGAGAGAAAGGGACTCAGGGTTGATGCCAATGATTGTTTATGAGAAGATGCAAAAAGATCCCCCATACAATTAAACGTTAATTCCTCAGTTTTTGCAGCCGATTTCAACCATCTGCCAACTTGCCTTGGCCAGACCGTCCAAACAAGATTGTTTGTTTATATAGCGCTGACATCATCTGCAAAGCTTTACATAGTGTATAGTCTTGTCCCTCAGGAGCTCACAATCTAATCCCAACCAGAGTCATAATCTAATGTCTCTACCATATTGTCTATTTATATAGAGCTGACAATTTCTGCAGCACGGTCACTGAGGCTGCTTACACACACTCAACTCATGTAGTCGGGGATCAGGACCTGATCCCTTGGGCAACATCGCTGGGTTGGGCTGCTCACACGTGTGACAGCTGAGTAGCTGGCATGCTGTGTTCCTATGTAGGTGGGCGTGCGTCACGAGGGGTTGGGAGGTGGGGAAGTGGAGTCGCTTCAGTTGAGTAGATCCAGGGATCGCTGGCTACTGTGCACACACCGGATTGTTGGCTGAAGTGGTCGTTATCGGCCACCTCAGCCAACTTAAGTCAGGCGTGTGTATGAGGCTTGACTGTCCTCAGAGATCACAATCTAATCCTTACTGTAGTCCGTCATAGTCTTGTATGCCTTTTGTGGTCTAAGATCAATGGGGGGGGGGGGGGGGGACTGGAGTAAGAGACCTGAAGGAAAACCCATGCAAACACAGGAAGATCATGCAAACTCTGTGCATTTAGCTACTATATATTGACTATTATCTAAAACTATCCCTTGCAGCTTGGCATTTAGCCTGAAGATTAAAGAGAACCCGAGGTGTGTTTAAAGAATGTTATCTGCATACAGAGGCTGGATCTGCCTATACAGCCCAGCCTCTGTTGCTATCCCAAACCCCACTAAGGTCCCCCTGCACTCTGCAATCCCTCATAAATCACACCCGTGCTGTGAGGCTCTGTTTACATCTGTAGTGTCAGTCTCAGCTGCTCCCCCGCCTCCTACATAGCTCCGGTCCCTGCCCCCGTCCCTTCCTTCCAATCAGCAGGGAGGGAAGGGATGCAGGCGGGGACTGGAGTTCTGCAGGAGGCGGGGAGAGCAGCAGACTGACACTATAGAGATAAACACAGCCAGCTCTGACAAGCTGTTTGTCAGCAGCATGGCTGTGATTTATGAGGGATTGCATAGTGCAGGGGGACCTTAGGGGGGTTTGGGATAGCAACAGAGGCTGGGCTGTATAGGCAGATCCAGCCTGTGTATGCAGATAATATTCTTCAAACCCACCTCGGGTTCTCTTTAAATCCTTCATAAAGAAGTTAAAGGAAAAATGGAAGGTTCTGGAATGGCCAGTTTAAATCCTGGATGTAAATTCCATTGAGATGATGTGAGGGGATTTGAAATGGGTTGTGCAGAAAGCTGTAGCAAATATTGCACAACTTGTGCAGGAAGTGTTGCAGATTTTTTTTTCAGTTTATTTTAGAGACTGATAAAGGAAATGTCTACTTGATATTTTTTGGAAAATTAAAAATCCAGGATATTGGGAGTCAATGATATATTTTATTTTTCATTTTTACACAGAATGAAATGATGGATCTATTAAATTTGGCTGAATACAATATTGGAAGAATTTCTTCCAGCCAGTTTTTGCAGTTTTATTCATTTACATTCCTTTTAAATCTACAGACTGGATAAAGCTAACTTTTGTCATACATAAATTTAAACCTATACCTTATATACTCACATATAAGCCTAACTTTTCAGCACCAAAAAGTGCTGAAAAGTTGCCCCCTGGAGTAAGTTTTGTTACTGGCAGAGGAGAGTTATGGTGTGTACACACTTGAAAGATTAATGAAAGATATCGGACCAATTTTTACCCCCTTCCATGTAGTATAAGAGCCATACTCTACACAGTATTCTATTGAGCTGAACTCCCCATCAGATATAAATATTTGCAAGATCCTGCACACAAAGATGCTGTACACATTCAAAAGATCAGTATCGGCAAAATATCCGTTCCTGCGAAATGCATTCATAGTCTATAATATCTGCAGAGCCTCATACACACCTTGTTTAACAGACATTCATCTGCAGATCAGATCCACCAGGATGGATCTTCAGATCTGAAGATGATTGTCAGATATGCAGATGAATGTCTGTTAAACAAGGTGTGTATGAGGCTCTGCAGATATCGTAGACTATGAATGCATTTTGCAGGAATGGATCTTTTGCCGGAACAGATCTTTTGCAGATACTGATCTTTTGAATGTGTACAGCATCTTTGTGTGCAGCATCTTGCAAAGATTTTTATCTGAGTTCAGCTCAATAGAAGACTGTTTAGAGTTTGCTCTTCTACTACATGGAAGGTGGTAAAATTGGTCTAAGATCTTTCATTAATCTTTCAAGTGTGTACACACCATAAGGATTGTGCACTAGTGATCATAGTGAACACAGTGCCATCTGGCTACCTGTTGTTTCAATGGCCTCCATCCCCTGCAACATGGTGTGCAGAGTTTGCTTCTCAAGACCTTCCGAGTCTCCTGGCTTGTGGATCAGAGTGTGCAAGCAGCATTGCAGCAATGATCGGGGATTCTTCCAGTGTGGCAATTGCTGTGTCTTATATCTGACACCATCTAGTGGCGTCTTGAAACACTGCTTGTCACAGACCGCGCGCCGGTCTGCGGATGGGGTAAATCGATCAGCGTCAGAAATCCTCTTACACGGTCATTTGTTCATCACGAAGGGTAACCCACATTCGCAATTTGATGAACTGACTCGCGAGGGAGCGTTCTGATACCAACCGAATCACTCCACACACATATACAATTCAAAGATCTGCCACCAAGCGAGTTACACAGCCCGCTACTGTAATTTTACTAGGACTTCGAGAACACTTTAGTAACCCCTAGCAGTATGCAAGAATCTGGGCCAGATCGTTATGTCTGGGCCGGGTTCTCGCATACGGGTTATAAATGTATACTTGTATTAAACACAGGGTAGCGAGTTCAGGAGAATAGGTACGATTGTGTATGTTCAGCAACAGGTCATAACCGCTAAACGATTTTTAAACGTTTAATAACACAAATGCATTACATACAGTTATATACACCTATTAACATATAAAACACAGAGCTTAAAAATAAAAGGGATAAAAGCAGAAAGTTCTTACTTAGTTAGCTGAGCAGTTCATTTGAAGCATGAAGAAAATAGTCCAGTTTAAAGCAGGCATTCAGGTTAAAAGTCCTTTGTACACAACATGCGCCCGGTTCTTCCGTGAGCACATGTCTGGACTTCCCTAGTCGATGTAAATTGAAGAACTGGGTGGAGTTCCTTGCAAACGCTTTTTACTGACCAGAGTTTTGGGGCGGTCACTACCTGGAAAGTAGGTGTGTTGGAGGCAGGGTTACCTCCTGGCAAGTCAGGTTACCACCCACAGACTTGGAGCAAGGAATGTACCAATTATTAATAATTTGTGTAATTCCGCCCCAGATGGGTGCATCGCAGATCCGAGACCATATTCATAAGCAGCATGCGACTCTGTATTAAATGAGACTATACACGCCTAGTCTAACGAATTTGCTCTACGCATGCCGGATAAAGCGGTTTCTCAATTGATTCCTGATAGCTAGAGAAGGATAATTCATGTGAATTATAGACCTGTTTCCTAGGTATCAGGAAATGTAATTTTGGTCTTGCTGTGACAAACCTATTTTGAATTATTAATAAGTTAACGTTCCCTTTGTGCGAAGCTATACGCTTGGAGGGAAATTTTGAATCTCAACCAGTTTGAGCTGGTTTTCCTTTTGGGGAAAGATGAGCTATGTACCAAATGCTGCTCCCCAGGTGGTCTGGCTACTTGTGAAATTCTTTCCTGACACAGGATGTGGGGGAGGTTACTGTACTCAGTAAGAGAGAGGGAAATTGACATCTATTGTGCATTTACCCAAGACTGACAGGAACTGTGCACGACCATGCGAAAGTCGATGGCGCTTACGCGCACGACTTTCGTAATATTCGTCACATCTCTCCCCTACCAGACGGACGCACAGAGTGGGTCTGCATGACCCGCTCTACGCGGCGCTTAGCTACTGAACGGGTTCTCGACTTCTTATCTGACTGCCCGTTAGACAACTCACCAGAAGCATAAGGCCTCATGGTCCGGTGTGTCCCAGTGTCCGCTTTGCAGACGGTGCGATGCACACCAACAGGCTTACCGCTAAAGGCCTGGCTGGGTTTGCGTAGCGCTTCCTGTAAGGGAGAGAGTCGCTGGCTGACATCCGGGTCACTTCCTGACTCTCGGGTGTCAGCCTGCGAATCTGGAAGCAGCGTGGCATACCCCTGCTCTAACTGACTACACCTTGGCACAACATTTTGGTCAGCACAACCTAGGTGGACATTAGAGTACATTTTAAAAAACGAATTAGCCTTTACCGGGGTGGCGAGGCTTGCCCCTTCTCCAGGAAGGATAGAGGGTGGACCTGTGGGCAGTTTTGCACTGGGTTGCTTCTGCAAGGGGAAGACATGCAAGGGTGAGACAGGGAAGGCGCGGCCTGTCTCCACCAGCTGTTTGTTAACAGCAGACAATGGTGGAGCACTCTGGCTGTCATAGCAGGAGGGGAGGTCTAGGCCCCCAGCTGCCTGCTCTGACACCTGGCCTGCTTCCACTGCCCTGGACGGATATGACCCAGGCAAAACAAGACTGTTACCTCTTAGATTAGAGACTGTCACATTTGAACATACATCATTTTTAGCACTGTGAGATTCAGCATGAAAGCTATTAGCAACATCTGGTACAACATTAACATCACAGTTACGTTCATTTTTCACATGTACACAGGTATCTGGAACAACAGTGACAGGTTTAGAGTCAGACAAACCGTGACTGGACAGCTGTCCATTAGAAACAGGTACCGCTTCCTTCCCTCCTTCCCTAGGAGGGCTAGGTACCATTACCCTGGCTGCCTCCCTCTGTCCCACCCCAAGCTTGTACAGTACCTGAGTGGGTCCAGACTGGCAATCCTGGGTGTTGATCACAGGTTCATAAAAGGATCGTAGGGTGCCAAGATCGGTGCCCAACAGCACAGGCACTGGGATGTCATCTGTCACCCCCACAACTTTTGACTGGCGGCCCCTTCCCCAATCGAGAACAACACGAGCTTTGGCGATGCGTGCGTGTGCGCCACCAACTCCCACAAGTGTGACACGCTCATTAGGCAGGAAATTCTCCCTGGCTACAAGATGAGAGCGAACCAAGGTAAGCTCTGCGCCTGTGTCACGGAAACCAACAGCGATCTGGTCGTTAACTTCCACGACTTGATGATTTCCGGAAAGTCGAGGATTTGCTGCTCCCATGACGAGGTAGGCGTGTGCAGTAGAGGATGCGCTAGCCACTTCTGCGCTAGGCTCTGGAGACGGCGTCCTCACCTCGGGGCAGGCAGACTTGAGGTGTCCTCGCTGTCCACAGTGGTAACACTTCGGAACATATGTGGCATCAGGCGGATGAGTTGCAGGTGCAGCATCCGGCCTCTGTGGCTGTGGGACCCGATTCCCACGGTTAGCAGGGGGAGGAGAGCTGGGTTGCATAGGTCTCCCCCCTTTCCAGCTCTGGGCTGGAGGTCTGCGGCTGTCCGGCACACGGGTGGCCACAAAAGTGTCTGCAAGTTCTGCGGCAGTTTTGGCGGATTCAGGCTTCCGCTCCAAGACAAACTGCCGGACATCTGGAGTGCAGCAGTTCAGCAACTGCTCCTGTACGATGAGGTCCTCCAGACCTTGGTGAGAGTCTTTTTTGAGGCCCCGTGACCACTGCCTGAACACAGTCAGCAGGCGACTCTCCAGGTCGGTGTAAGAGTCGGTGTGGCCTTTCTGCAGGGAGCGAAACTTTTTGCGATAGACCTCTGGGGTCAGCTGGTATTTGGCGATAATTGCAGCTTTTATCGCCTCATAGTCATTGTCTTTCTCAGCGGGTAAGTCCACAAACGCCTCAAGCGCTTTGTCCCGCAAGTTGGGTGTCAGATATCTCGCCCACTGCTCCTGGGGCAGATGATGCTGACGACAAGTCTTTTCAAAGGAGTGTAAATAAGTGTCCGGGTCGGTTCCCTTCTCCATTTCTGGGAATTTAAACTTTGGAGTCCCAAACGGGCCTGCTGTGGGCCGGGGTTCCGGAGCACTTTGCGAGGGATTTTGGCCTTGCGCTCGCAGGTTGGCCATTTCAAGGTCATGTCTGCGTGCGGCTGCTCTCTCCTCTCTTTCCGCTTCTCTCTCAGCAAGCCACCGGCGCTCTGCCTGTTCCGCTTCTCGCTCTGAGGCTTCCATTTCCGCCTGGCGCTGGCGTTCTGCACGGTCAGCATTTTCTCTGACAATCTGCATGTACAGCTCAGGATTTGTCTCCAACAGCCTTTGTAATCCAGGTTGCATTCCAGCATCAGGAACACAGAACAGGTTGGCATGGGCGGGCTCCTGCCGGCCACCATGCTCCTCAGCAGTTACAGCGACCGGTTCAGACGCGGTCCCGTTTTCCTCTGGGTCTGGAAGTGGGTTGCTTTGCTCCAACCGCTCACTTTCCTCTGCCCCAGTTACAGCACCGTCTGAACCAGGAGTGTGCTCTCCCAGCATCTGCTCTGGCTGGGTATCCAGTCGCAATAAGTCGTCAATCAATTGCGCTTTCTTTTTTCTATACGTCATAATGCCTTTTTCCTCACACAAGTTTGCTAGGTCTGCCACTGACATTTTCTTGTATCTTGCTACAGCCATTTTTGCCAAATAAAAGATAGGATAGGAAAAGAGATTGGGGGGGAACTCTGTGCTACACGTTTAGTCTATATAAATGGTAATGCACCGGTTATCGACCACAGATTTTTGATCTGTTCTAGCAGGTTAATCAAATAACGTTGCCGTTGATGTTCTGAACATACACAAATCCCACCGCTGCCACCACTGTCACAGACCGCGCGCCGGTCTGCGGATGGGGTAAATCGATCAGCGTCAGAAATCCTCTTACACGGTCATTTGTTCATCACGAAGGGTAACCCACATTCGCAATTTGATGAACTGACTCGCGAGGGAGCGTTCTGATACCAACCGAATCACTCCACACACATATACAATTCAAAGATCTGCCACCAAGCGAGTTACACAGCCCGCTACTGTAATTTTACTAGGACTTCGAGAACACTTTAGTAACCCCTAGCAGTATGCAAGAATCTGGGCCAGATCGTTATGTCTGGGCCGGGTTCTCGCATACGGGTTATAAATGTATACTTGTATTAAACACAGGGTAGCGAGTTCAGGAGAATAGGTACGATTGTGTATGTTCAGCAACAGGTCATAACCGCTAAACGATTTTTAAACGTTTAATAACACAAATGCATTACATACAGTTATATACACCTATTAACATATAAAACACAGAGCTTAAAAATAAAAGGGATAAAAGCAGAAAGTTCTTACTTAGTTAGCTGAGCAGTTCATTTGAAGCATGAAGAAAATAGTCCAGTTTAAAGCAGGCATTCAGGTTAAAAGTCCTTTGTACACAACATGCGCCCGGTTCTTCCGTGAGCACATGTCTGGACTTCCCTAGTCGATGTAAATTGAAGAACTGGGTGGAGTTCCTTGCAAACGCTTTTTACTGACCAGAGTTTTGGGGCGGTCACTACCTGGAAAGTAGGTGTGTTGGAGGCAGGGTTACCTCCTGGCAAGTCAGGTTACCACCCACAGACTTGGAGCAAGGAATGTACCAATTATTAATAATTTGTGTAATTCCGCCCCAGATGGGTGCATCGCAGATCCGAGACCATATTCATAAGCAGCATGCGACTCTGTATTAAATGAGACTATACACGCCTAGTCTAACGAATTTGCTCTACGCATGCCGGATAAAGCGGTTTCTCAATTGATTCCTGATAGCTAGAGAAGGATAATTCATGTGAATTATAGACCTGTTTCCTAGGTATCAGGAAATGTAATTTTGGTCTTGCTGTGACAAACCTATTTTGAATTATTAATAAGTTAACGTTCCCTTTGTGCGAAGCTATACGCTTGGAGGGAAATTTTGAATCTCAACCAGTTTGAGCTGGTTTTCCTTTTGGGGAAAGATGAGCTATGTACCAAATGCTGCTCCCCAGGTGGTCTGGCTACTTGTGAAATTCTTTCCTGACACAGGATGTGGGGGAGGTTACTGTACTCAGTAAGAGAGAGGGAAATTGACATCTATTGTGCATTTACCCAAGACTGACAGGAACTGTGCACGACCATGCGAAAGTCGATGGCGCTTACGCGCACGACTTTCGTAATATTCGTCACACTGCTGTATCATCCTTGAGGCACATCTGGCTAGGGGGAGGGGGGCTGACTTGTACTGGGGGCACATCTGGCTATTGTGGAAAGGACTATACTGGGGAGGGGGCTTATACACAAGTCAATCACTTTTTCATGGTTTCTGAGGGAAAAGTGGGTACCGCGGCTTAGACGCAGGTCAGCTCATATTCAAGTATATACGGTATTTAAAAATGTAGAAGAGACATTTTAAATGGGGGTTATGTTTTCACATGATTGTACAATTATGATTTATTGAATTCTATTTAAAGGTCACTCAGCAAAGTGCTTATTGCTTTACTCATAGTACATATCAATATCCATTCTTCCTTGGGAGCAGATTTTTTTTTTGAGAACTGTATAATCCCAAATTGTCAAGAATGCATCATGCAAGCATGGTTCATTTTATTTGTGCATTGAATGTGATAACAAATTTTGTTGGAGAAAATGAAAAACCCTTGCTTACATTTCTGTTCACAAACCTCTGGTTTAACTGCTTGCAAAGCATTCTTCTGTCAGCCGTGTTGGAGAGTATTAACACCTGTATTCACCATGGAAAGCAGTTGTGCACAATGTTTCTGGGAGATAATTCTGGTACTGGAATGGGAGGTGCATCTATAATGCTCTTGTGGTTATGAGTTCTGTTCAAAGTAGTTCATTCTACTGAGCCAGTAAGATGTTTGTCACAAATCTCAAATGTGTATACCCAGAGTACATGTTCAGTTAATACTTTTGACAACCTTATAATTTCATTGAACATTCATATATTGGGGGGTTTACAGATTTGACTAAGAGCTCTCATAAGATAGCAATCAAATCTTAAACTAATTTACTAGCTTAATAAATGCAGACTTTTTTTTATATAGCAAGCATGTATGTAACATTTTGGCAATTTCTAGATTTTCCCCAAGTACTTTCAGCTTTTAATCTTGGTGGGCCCTTTCAGCCTAAGTCCAATTTGTGATTTAACTTTCATTGCCCACTTTTGATTTGTTTTAAGTGCCTCGTTTTATGTTTATTTTTTATTTAGGTTTCATTCTAGTTTAGAATAAAAAAATAATAACTTGGTAATGTATTGCAGATACAAATGTATTAATGTAAAGTATATGAGCCTCACTAAAATGGCAGTAATTGTGCATTCTCTCTAAAGCTGCTTTCTAGCGTAACCTAATGTAGTGCAAACTTGGGGTCACCATGCTGTAGAAATGTTTTTTAATGCTAAATGTTTGTCCTTCATGAATACTAAAAAAAAATGATTTGCTGTCATCTAGTTATTTTTGTCCTCTGGTTTCTTAGTGTTGGAAAAAGAAAATACATAAAAAAAAATTGAAAATGGTTAACACATCGAAACTTCAAATTTTATCAACCTAGAATGATTTCACATAATTGTAGTTAATACTTCTATATTAAATGGAAAGTAAAATATATATGTATTTCCATACAAAAAATAAATTTTAAATCTAAAGCATTAGACCAAAATATTTCACTGCAAAGGTTATGCCACTTATTGTTTTGTTTTCTTCAGTGTACTAACTTGACAATTGAGCTATTTTTTTTTTCAGGAATATAATAAAAAAAATTGTAATTATAGGGTCTGTCCATCAAAAAGTTATAGAAGTGCAGTTTGGTGGTCTTCTGCTTCTGTCAAATCTTTTGCTTTTGGATACTAGAGAAGATCAATGAATTGCAAATATTTCCAAGTTTATGCCAACATATAAACTTTTATTCAAATATATGCAGTTTAAAAATGGACCAATTAGGCCCCACTAAGGTTTAAATTGATTGGTGCACTTTTTTAACTATTTTAAATTTGCATAAATGTTTACATAAATTTGCATAAACTTGGAAATATTTGCATCCCATTGATCATCCTTATTGGAGACTACTCTATTGAGTTTTTTTGTTTTGTGGCTTAGTTCCTGCCCATCTTGAAGTTTAAGTGCTGTTGAAAGAGATTTGGCTCATCCTGCAGTATTTTCCACACAATACACAAAATGAAGTAGGGGGGGCTCTTGAGCTTTGGGATAGAAGGATCAGAACCAATGTCCCAAGGAACAGAAGTGATCAGTTGTTGGTTTAACGTATCATCATGTGCACAAACCGAAAGCAAGTTGATATCGACCCTTGCAAAATATTTTTTTTTTTTAATATACAGAGATATTCCATGGTAGTTTAGCTCTGTTGGCTACAATAAGTATAGCTACTGTGACATTTATTTTAGATTTGCAGATGGGTTCAGTTCTCTTCAGTTAGTTCTATGAAGTTGTTCTTTGTGTAGGCATCTTTACTTGTATAAGGTTATGTATGATGTTTGTGGAGGTGTTAGTTTTAAACGGCAGAAATGGGGATCTTTAAGAAGCACTGATTTTGTGTGTGAACGGTTTTCTTCTTTCCCAAATAATTGAGAACACAGATTGTTATATCTTTTACATACGCCATATTTTACATACGCCAGATTGCTTGGTCAATCAGGGTCACCTCTGCAAAGGATCTAGTGTGTGTACAGTGCCCCTGATCCCCCTCGGTCCATGTCCAGCAATCTGCATGACATTGTTCCCTCACCACGCCTGCTCCAACGTGCACTGCTCCCTTCAGTCCTTTCCCTCCTTCATAACAGAATGCATTTCTAGCCTGGAGGCTAGCGACACATCTGTACAGCTCCAGCTGCACACTGTTGCTCAGGAGATCAAGGCCCGTGCGGCATTCATTGTATGTGTGTATGCGGCTTTTGACTTGTAAGTAAGCTAAATGTATGGTTAGATATCTTCCTCAAGTAGAGCAGGAATGCCAATAGTGAGATGGGTTTTAAACATTGAAATTACTTTCTTCTAAACTTTCTCTGAGGGAAACCAGTCCCTACCTGATCAGCTTCATACATAGTAACAATTTTAGATACCTGTGTTCTGAAACGGATCATATGCACTGTTGTCTTTTTGGCAGCAAAAGGGTAAGTTGGAATGAGAAGTCTAAGGGGATGTTCAGAATGATTTGTTGATCCCAGGCTTGAAATAGCCTTTCTTTTGTATTGAGTGGGTTATTGCAGTAAACTATGAATTTTTAGTTACATCAATAGGAGTTTGTAATTCTGGGGGAAGGGGGTCACCAGATGCTCCGAGCCTTTCCCAAACTCAGGAAACAAAGTATGACGTGAAAGGGAAAAGGCAGTCTTAATGATCTATTGGAATAACTGCCAAAACTAGGGACATTTTTTCTTAATGCACCCTAGAGTTTTTCTGGAGCTGGTCAGAAATATGGCAGACCTACTAGACACAGACTATTCTGAATCTTGTTTTTAATAATTTTGGCCATGCCTTATTTGGACTATGGCCTCAATTCACTAAGATCATGCTGGAGATAATAAAGCAAGAGAAAACTTACCTCCACACAGTGAGAGAGTTAGCTTATCTCTTCATTCCTTAAAGAGGAACTGTAACGCCAAAACGGCCCCTGGGGGGTACTCACCTCGGGTGGGGGAAGCCTCAGAATCCTAATGAGGCTTCCCACGCCGTCCTGCGTCCCTCGGGGGTCTCGCTGTAGCCCTCCGTGCAGTCCGGGCAGCGGTGACGTCATTATTTACCTTCCTGGCTCCTGCGCAGGCGCTCTGATGCCTCTCGGCGCCGAAGTAGGCGGAAATACCCGATCGCCGTCGGGTCTGCTCTACTGCGCAGGCGCAAGTTTCCGGCGCCTGCGCAGTAGAGCGGACCCGACGGAGATCGGGTATTTCCGTCTATTTCCGTGCCGAAAGTCGCCACAGCGCCCCCGCTGGAGCCAGCAAAGGTAAATATTGAACTGACAGTCGGCACAGTCGCCGGCTGTTCGGAGGGCTGCGGCGAGACCCCCGTGGGACAGAGGACGGCGTGGGAAGCCTCATTAGGATCCGGAGGCTTCCCCCACCCGAGGTGAGTACCCCCCAGGGGAGGTTTTTGTTGTTACAGAGTCTCTTTAAGTTTCCTCCTCTGTAGTTAATTTACCTCCTCTGTAGTTATTTTCACACGCAGTTAATTAAAAGCCTGTCTTTAACTCTGGAGTTATTTTAAGGATTGGAGAGTTAACGTAAAGACAGAAGAGTTAACTTTAGGTTTGCCTGAGGTAAAATGTTTCCTGAATACGACATGCCTTATCACCATGGTAACAACTCTAGAAACGTTATTAAAGACAGGAGATAAGCTTAGTGAATTGAGGCCTTTGAGTGATCCATCAATCATTTAGAAATAATTATTTGTAAACCAGTTAAAAAATAAAGAGCAGTCATCAGATAAAAGTGGACATTTATCAGCCTTCGAGCGATGCAGTTTTCACTACCAGTAACCTGTTTTTTGGGGTTTTTTTGCCATGCTATAGCAAGGGAGTTGTGGTTCTTAATCCCTGCTTCTTTCAATAACTGGTCCCTGATTTGTTGCTTTGGGTGCTTAGCTAGTTTTCTTTGCATTTGCTTTCATAAATTTGCCTCATATCTGATGAAGTAAAGTGGCACTTTAAGCTTTTAACCACTACCTTGGAAAATGATGGCTTTTTGAAATCTCCATTCTTGTCATCCCAAACATGATTTGGGGTTGTGATTCATATTTTAGGCAAAACCAGACTGAAAAGACTTGACATATTGAATACATTTTTGAAGACTGAGTTTGTGCAAAGTAAAATGTTTCCATGTAATAGACGTGTTACAGGCCCTGTGAAAGAGCAAAACTCCATTGGCTGTATAAAATGAAACTTGATGGTATTAAAAAAAAGTTACCTGCACCTGTGATGAGCATAGATTCCAGGTGCCCAGCTTGTTGAATGCTGTGATGGGGCTTTCATTGAATGGAGGATCCGCTCGTACTGTGTGCAGGAATGAAGGGTTATTTCCTGTGGGCCATTTTTGCACTTTGAGTTCCATGCTTGCAATGAGTGCTCATCCCGCCTGTTGAAGTTGGGCACCTGGCATCTAGACACCTGTAATGTCTCGCGTAGGAACAACTTTAATATCTGATGCACCACTTTGTATTAATAGTTCATATTCGTCTTTTGGTGCTTCTGTTTAATCAACGTGGGTATGGAAGCTGTGAGGATTTGTGTCTGATTTTTAGAATGTTCAGTTCTACTTATCCTGAGACTACCTCTCAAGCTGTGTGGATCAGGTACTGTTCCACTGCAAGTCCACAACTAATTTTTCTCTAGCATTGTGAGAAGTATAGCTAAAAGATTCCCTTATGTAGTTATTTCTATCTTTGCAGTTGAAATAGAAATTCATCTGTCCACATTCTGTTATAGTGGATTTATTGAGAATGTTATTTCCTTAAAATTGGATTGTTAGCCATAAAATCAAATTCCGTTTACCCACTGCTCTGTTTATTATGAAGTCTACTCTACATCCTGACCCTGCATTGCAAGCATTACAATATACTGTATATACTCGGATAGAAGTCGACCTCGTATATTAGTCGACTCTAAAATTTGACCCCTTCAACTGGAATTTTTTAAAGGAAAGTTAAATAACCACACAGACTATTTACTTAGATGTCTCTTTGCCTGGTGTTGCTGTGGTGTTTTCACCATTTGTCACTTCCTGGCCTACCCTCATCCTTGTCTCCCTGATTGATGCTGCTTGACCCCCCCCCCCCATCTCCATCCTCCTGCTAGTGAATGCAGTGTTCATTTTCTTCCAAACTAATTTCCCAGTTGCTAGTGCGCCTGTCTTCCCTTCTTCCTGTGTGGCTATTCCACCACTGGATGCTGTGTCCTCCGATCTCATTTCCCTCATGCTGGTGAATGACCAATAGCGTCTCCTTGGCTCCCTATGTCATGTGACACGCTACACAGGAAGAAGAGAGAGGCTGGCACACTAGCGGCCGGGCAGGAAGGAGGGGGAATTGGCTTGGAAGAAAAATTCTACTGTATCCACAGCGAGAGAGGAGACCCCAGTCCGCTGCGGCATAGTTATGGGGATAGAGGATCCCTGACCCCCGGCTGTAAGTTACAGAATTTAGGACCGTCTCTGCTATAAGTCGACTCCTATGTTTTGCTTTAGTCAATCCTAAATTTCTTGACTTATAGCTGAGTATATACGGTAATCATAAATATTTCTGACGAAATTAATCTCATCTGTCAGCCTGGCTCCTTTCTGGTACATTGCCGGGGAAAGGGAAGCTTGTTATCTCCCCTCCCACATTCCTGCTCCTCACTAATTGGCTGAGGGCAGTTCAGTGTGACATGAGGCTGAGAAGGGAAATACACTTCACCTCTCTGCAGAAGCTGTTGAAATACGATGTTTTCTGTGCTCACATGTGTTTACAAAGCAAGCGAGACATGACATCAGGATTGGCTTTAATCACAGGCAGTAAAGATGGAAAATGCCTGGAACAGCTTTCTCTTTATTTACTATATAAAATTCACTGAAATCAAAACGTGGACCGTACAGTATATGTTATGTAAGTAGAAAAAGTATTTACGTATATATAAATATATTTTTTTTTCCTGGGATAGTATGGCTGTCCCTGCTGCTTTAATGCTAGCTGCTAAAGTATTGGCATACTGTATAGTTGCCCATTTAGTGCACTCAAGATTTGTAGAAGTACTTAACTGCTTTAGCCCATTTACTTGACATCTGTTTAACTTGCTCCTAGTATGAAAAGTTACTTTATTATTTTTACCTTTATAAAGTGCATTATAAATTGCACAAATTAATTGCCATGCTGTTTTGTCAGTATATCCCAGATTATACCTTGTCAAACGTTCCCATTGTGCTAGTGTACAAGCCAAGCTTGGTCCTAGAGGTTGGTGGTCTGGGATTACAGGCCATGCAGTGTTTAGTAGGTCGTGTGGGGGCGTTTTTTGTCTTGGGCTGCTTTCACACTATTTTACCTTGTTTGACTAGGTGTATTAATGCGTGCTTTTGACACATACCATTCATGTTTGTATGCGTTAAAATGCACATGTTCTAATTGGCAACACAATAATCTTCAGTATATATATATAGAAAAAAGCAGCATGTTGCAACCTTTTTTTGTTTTTGTTTTTTTTTTCTCCCACATGACTGCAAAAATACATTACCTGTGAAGGCAGCCTATTAACTTTCATGAGCTTTCAGAATTGACGTGTTTGAGAAAATGCAGAAAAATGCATGTAGCGGATCCGGGTGTTAAAGAGAACCCGAGGTGGGTTCTAAGAATCCAATTAGCATACAAAGGCTGGGTCTGCATATAATACCTAGCCTCTGTTGCTATACAGTCTCCCCCCTGTGCTCTGCTATGCCCCATAAATCAATCGCCGTGCTGGCGACGGCTGTTTACATGTGAAGTCAGTCTACCGCTCCCCCGCCTCCTCCATAGCGTCGGTCCCCGCCTGCATCCCTTCCCTCCCTGATGATTGGAGAGGGACGCGGGCGGGGACCGGCACTATGGAGGAAGCAGGGGGAGTGGCAGACTAACACTCCACATGTAAACAGCTGGCTGGCGACCCGCTGCGTGTCGCCAGCACGGCAATTTGATTTATGAGGGACAGCAGAGCAACAGAGGCTGGTCATTGTATGCAGAACCAGCCTCTGTATGCTAATTGGATTCTTAGAACCCACCTCAGGTTCTCTTTAAGGCTCATACACAAGCTAGATTAAAGTCTGCTAAGGCAGCTGGTAAATACCGCCTCTGCTGGTAATCCGGCATGTATACAGCAGCTCCCGACATCCGCCAGGCAGACCAGTTTGGCAGACAGACTTGTTCTTTCCTTACTTATGCTGTGCCACTCGGTCTGCCCTCCCTCCCATACAACAGAACACACCGTTAGCCTGCAGGCTAACTGAGCATCTGTTTGGCCTCGGCTCAGCGATGTCACTCCAGGCATCGGGTCCTGATCCCCATTGGATGAGATCTATTTAGCATGTGTACGGGCCTTTAAATTACATGCACACTTTAAATTTTGCGTGGCCAAAACAATGGTTTATGATCATTTTGGCTGGAAATACCAGTGAATCCTGATATTGCTGGCCTCTGACTTCTCCCAGTTAGAATGCTCTCCCTGATTCCTTTTCTTCTTGCAGGAACTTCAAGGGATGTTCATGTAGCAAGCAGCTGCTTGTGTCTGACTCCTTCTCAGACGGGAGCTGAACAGTGGTGCTATACAGCTGCATGTTGACTATTGGCTGCATGTATGGTTTTCATAGTGTGCGGTTTACTCTGTTTGTACTTGACTTTCTTTCTCTGCAGGCTGGACAGAGCATAGTTTGCACTGTGTATAGGGTTTACTAAACAGGTTTTCAAAGTCTGTGATGGACGAAAGGCAATGCATTATGTTGATGATTATTTTTGTACCTGTCTACTCTATATAAATATCCCTAGCTAGGTTGAGATGGGTGCGCATGCTCCACTGTCTTTTCTCCCCATCCCAACGTTTTTGCCACTGGAGAGGACTTTTATCATATTAGGGCTAATACATAGCATGACGTTATCTGATTTCATATCCTCTGCCAAACCCAGTGATCTTTTGTAGGAATTAACAAAAAGGATTTTGGGGAAAGCAAAGTTGTGGACTTGGGTTTGAGCTGTGTACACAAAAATTCTCTCTTTGGCCGCCGCCTCCCTTCTGATGCATTGCATGCTGCTCTCTAGCTTCTTCCATTTCCACCTTCACAGCGGATGTTCTGGTTTAGAAGATGGAAGTTTTAAGAAGCTGGACAACAGCATGGAATGCATCGGAAGGGAGGCAGCAGCCAAGGTAAGTTAACCCTTGCATACACAGCATGAAGTCCCACTCACCCCGCTAAGGTTTTGCTTTTCACATAATTGTTCTCGCTCATCCGAAACCTTTTGTTTCTGCACTTGGCCGTTTTAGTGGGAAATGGTTATCTCATTAATTTTACTTTTAAGTAATCCTCAGTAGGGATGGTTGGAAATGCCGATTTTTGCTTTCCGATAAGTGTCTCCAATTTCCACAAAATGTTTTTTTTTTTTTTTTTTCAGTTAATTGTAAAAATTAAAAAAAAAAGGTTGCGGAATTCGCTACTTTTTGTGGATGCACGCTATTATGCGACCTCTGCATTTCCGGTTGGCAACTGCAGTAAAATGTCTTCTCCAATTGGCCTGATGCTTCTGAGTCTACTGATTGGCCTAACTTTTCCGCTGTAATCCAATTTCCGCGGTACAACACTGCTTCTCTTGGTCCAATGCTTCTGAGTCTTGTGATTGGCCTAAAACTTCTAACTCTCGGTAATGCGGTATTTCCATGGAATTCCGATTTCTGCATACAGATTTGTGCAGTGGAAAGCAGGATTACGATCGAAAACTCAAATTGGAATTTCTCATAATTCAGAAGCTCATCCCTAATCCGCAGTTTACAGACCTGCTTATGGGCTCTTTCACACTAAAATCGCAAAATGCTATTTTTTAATTTATAATAATTTTTTTTATATATTTTTGCATTTTGCTATTTTCTTTAGGTTAGGCTCAATCGAAACGCAGGAACAGTGCAGCAGAACTATGATTGCCTTTTTAGAAAATCGCGAACGCATTCAGTATGAACGCATTCCCGCAATTCCAATAGTTTCTTTAGGCTCCTTTCACATCTAACAACGCGTGCAGGAGCCGTTATCCTGCACGTGTTGGCTAGTCTGCGGCTGTCATCGGGAATGTGCAGTGCGACGCTGAGTAGCGGCTTTAGTAATTAACCCAATGGGAAACCGCCGATTACAGACGATAAAATGCTCCCGGGTGCGTCTTATCGAAACGCAGCATCAGGTGTGAAAGGTAAAATGAAAGTCTATGGACTTTCCTTTTACCTTGGTTAACGCAACGTATAAACTTTGCGTTAACCTCCTTGCCGTTCTAAAAAATCCGGCAAGGAGGCAGCGCTGCACTTTTTTTAAAAAATTTTTTTTTTTTTTTAAATCATGTAGCGAGCCCAGGGCTCGCTACATGATAGCCGCTGAGCGGCGGCATCCCCCCACCCACTCCGATCGCCTTCGGCGATCAGAGTATACAGGGAATCCCGTTAAGAATGGGATTTCCTGCAGGGCTTCCCCGGTCGCCATGGCGACCGGGCGGGATGACGTCACCGACGTCATGGACGTCGTGACGTCAGAGGGAATCCCGATCTGCCCCTTAGCGCTGCCTGGCACTGATTGGCCAGGCTGCGCAGGGGTCCGGGGCGGCTCGGCGCGGCGGGTAGCGGCGAATCGGCGGCGGCGATCGCGTACTACACACAGCTAGCAAAGTGCTAGCTGCGTGTAGGAAAAAAAAATTATGCAAATCGGCCCAGCGGGGCCTGAGAAATCCTCCTGCGCAGGTTACCCCGAACTGTGTTCGGGATAACCGGCAAGGAGGTTAAAACGCTGAAAAAGGGCTCTGGTGTGAAAGAGCCCTTACTGTTCTTGCATTTGGAAAATCGCAAGCTGTTCCAAAAACGCAGCCGGTGTGAAAGGACCCATATCACAGGCATGAATACACCCTACAAACAGTAGCCAAGGTTCACCTTTTTAAAATAAGACATTCTACAGTTTGATCACCTTTAACCTTTCTGATTCCAAAAAGAGTAGACCGTGCAATGTGTTAATTCATGGAGTAAAGTGATCTGAAAAAGAAAAAAATGCAAGTCAAAATGCACCATTCCTTTTTTTAAAAAGAACAAAATGAGTCATCTGTACAGTCCCCAAGTGCTATACCAGTATTGCAAGCAGCTTTAAACCTGCCTGTCATTTCTCTTGAAAATATATTTTTAATGATTGTAAGAATGTCCTGTTAATCACAGTAAACACTGCTGAATATTTTCATCCAAAGTATATTATATGAATATGGTACAGGTTAACAGTTTTAATGACTTATAAGTGAATCTTTCTAAACACAAGTGCAGTCAGGTTGTATTAAAAAATAAAAACAAAAAAAATAAAAAAACTTTATTATATACCTATATTACAAAAACTATATATAGATATATGCATATATATATGAACTGGCATTTGGGTTGACTTCAATCTGGATATGTCATCTATGTTTAGAAATGTGTAGTAGAATAATCTATCATTTTATGCAGTAATGAATCTTGTTTGGTAGTGTTTTTTTTTTTTTTTTTCCTAAAAGGGATATTAGGCCTATTACTGCAACGTTACATTTCACATCAAGGGGGCGCACTTGCACCTAGCGTACAGAAGAAACATTCTGGTTGCACTGCACGAAATAGATTTAAAAAAACAAAAGGGTATAACATTTCTTTAATTTGCAATGTGTGTTTTTGAAGCTCATATTACAGGAAGTATCCAGATGTATTACACGGTTGTGCCTCTGCAGACACTCTGCCTCTTGTGAGAACTGTGCTGACCCAGTCTTGTAAACTGAATTTTATGTATGCGATTTTAAAGTTAGATATCCCATATACTGTATACCAATATGGCAGAGCAAAGCAGTCCTTAACAGAGCTGGAAAATAAACCATGTTGAAATCCAGTCATGGCTAGTTTATTTATTTATGTATACATTCTCTATTGGTGAAATGAAAACGTTATGTTGGCCATATGTGGGTGTGTCAGCCATTTTGAGGTTTGATCAAAACCAGCTTCTTGAGTCATTGACACAATTTTTTATTTTTTTTGTAAAAAACAAAACAAAAACAAAAAATTAGTATATATCAGAAACCTGTTTTACCTTGCCAGCTTTGAGTTAGAGTACCCAGTGAGGTCATGGTGAACCAGAACTCTCAGTAGTGTCTAAGGGGATACAAAGGGCCAAAAAAGCCCTCTTAAAGTGTTAAAACAAGGTATTATTAGATTGGAGTAAGCATATGTCTCCCACGATGCAGCACTGCTGAATATGCAAATCACACTTTGTAGCCCCGGTAAGCTAACCACACCTCCAGAACAGCTGGAATGCAATGTGTGTCAGCTTGTTAATGTTAGAGCCACAATAATCCAACATGCATACAGACTGATTCGGATGTTGATCCTCTTCAGTGCATGGCATGGATTCATGTGGCTCTATGGGGTAGGACTTGATGCACCCAGATTACAGATTACCCAGCATGCTCATGGTGAGCCAGAACTCTCAGGAGTGTGTAAGGGGATACAAAGGACCAAAAAAAGCCCTCTCACTAAAATGTTATGCAAAACAAAAGTTTGCCTTCTTAAAGGGAACCTGAGGTGAGAGTGATATGTAGGCTGCCATATTTATTATTGATTTATATAGCGCCAGCATCTTCCGCAGCGCTGTACAATAGCATACAAAGTATAACAAAACAAAGTATACAATATAAACAGTTAATACAAAACTAGGGTATAACAGCTAAAGCAGTGAACAAATTAACATATTTTACACAGAGGTAGGAGGTATGTACACCCATTTCACAGCATTGTGAGACGAAAGGGAAGAGGGCCCTGGCCAAAAGGCCTTACAGTCTAAAC
The DNA here is from genome assembly GCF_040937935.1 of Hyperolius riggenbachi. Lineage (NCBI taxonomy): Eukaryota > Metazoa > Chordata > Amphibia > Anura > Hyperoliidae > Hyperolius > Hyperolius riggenbachi. The sequence goes on from NC_090650.1 coordinate 351,250,453, forward strand.
ATTTAAGGTATAGGACAGTAGGTAAAGGGAAGCTGTGTATGGGGTGGTAGAAATGGTGGTAGTGTCCTAGGTAGGACAGTATGCTTGCCTGAAGAGGTGAGTTTTCAGATTGCGCCTAAAAATAGTAAGTGTGGGTGAGTGGCGGATGTGTTGAGGGAGAGTGTTCCAGAGAAGGGGAGAGGATCGTGAGAAGTCTTGTAAGCGGGAGTGGGAGGAGGTGATCAGGGAAGAAGACAGAAGGATATCGTTAGCAGAGCGGAGATTGCATGTAGGATGGTATCTGGAAATAAGTTGATTATGATAGGAAGGAGCTATGTTGTGGAGAGCTTTGTAGGCAAGAGTAAGGATTTTAAATGTATCCTTTGTGTAACTGGCAGCCAGTGAAGGGACTCACAGAGGGAGCGTGAGGAGAGGTGGATGAGTCGTGCAGCAGACTCTAGCGGGGCTAAACGGTTGGCAGGGAGACCACAGAGCAGAGAGTTGCAATAGTCTAGTTGGGAAATGATCAGGGCATGCACCAGAAGTTTGGTAGTGTCCTGTGTTAGAAAAGGGCGGATGCGGGAGATGTTTTTTAGGTGGAGGCGACAAGAGGAGGAGAGTTTATTTATTTCCTTTTAAGCAATACCAGTTGCCTGGCTATCCTGTTGATCCGCTGCCTCTAATACTTTGTCATAGCCCCTGAACAAGCATGCTGCAGATCACCTGTTTCTGACATTATTGTCAGAACTGACGAGTTTAGCTGCATGCTGGTTTCTGGTGTAATTTAGCCACTACTACACCCAAATAGATAAGCAGGGCTGTCAGGAAATGGGTATTGTCTAGAAGGAAATAAATATGGCAGCCTCCATATCACTTGGTATCACTTTTAAAACAGAAGGTATTGCTAGTTTTGAACAGACATTGCAGACAGCGATGGTGCATGGTAGCTGAAGCTGATTGAGCACCTGAATAGAAATTGGTGACTAGGTAGATTTGTTCAGGTTTTCTGTGCAATACTGCTCCTATGGCCTATCTGATGCCTTCAAAAAAACATCAAATGCCTGTAGACAGAATTGCAAAGGAAATTTTGCTAACATTAAATCACACTGTTGTATTAATGTTTTAGTGAAAGTTCATTTTTCTTCTAACACCTGGATTACTTACCCTTTAAGGTTCTAAAAATCAGTACCAATGTTATCCATGTTTTTTTCAACACCTACAGTGAATGTGGGTGTTTTAGAAGCAGACTGGAGTAGGAAGGGGATAATTGCATTTGTATTCTTTTCACATTCTTTTCTTCTGTTTGCTACAGTATCATGCATTGTCTTGCCTATAGTTACACTGGTAAAAGTCTGATAAAAGGCAAGGAATGTTGAGGGCTTTATTATGACATTGTTTTCCCCCTAAGTGTTAAACAGAGAAATACTGTAGCAATTCTGGACACATGCCAGCTATCAGTATGCTTATCAGAGCTTGTGCTATTGAAAAAAAACAAAACTGGTTCCTCTTAGGTAACTGTACTTTATGTTCACAGGCAAAGAGTATGCTGATCTGAAACTGAGATTGGCAATCATAACTCTGAATCCAATTCATTGCAAGGAGATTATTCTTAGCACTTTTAAAGGAAACCTGTAATCACTTAAAGAGTTTCACTTACCTGGGGCTTCTGCCAGCCCCCTGCATCCACCATGTGCCCGGGCTGGTACGCAACGATCCACCGATTCTCTGCCGCGGCTCAGTTTCGCTTTCATCTGTCACCAGCCACTGCGCCTGTGCAGCCCTGGTCACACCCATCCTCGTTTGCTCTCCCGTCGACGGGAGCGTCCTGCGCTGGCGCAGTACAAGGTTTTCTCATACTGTGCAGGACGCTCCTGGCGATGGGAGTGCAAACGAAGGATACGCATGGCCAGAGCTGTGTACACGCAGTTGCCGTTGACTTGTAAGTTGATTAAAGTGAAACAGCCGCAGCGGGAGATTAGAGGATCGTTGAGTACTGGCGCATTCATCTTACCGTTCCAAAGATGCCAGGTGGTTAGTAGTCCATCTTGCCTAAGACCCCATTTCATGTTAAGACTTCTCTAATAGAGCTGACCTTGTGCTAGTGTTGAATAGATCAACCCCCCAAAAGGTCGATGTACAATGTTGTTCTATATAAAGTACAATAATACAACTTGGCACTCCATACACACATATATTCAGACTTTCAAAAGTAAGGAATAAAGAAGCAGACTGGCACTGCAGTCGTGGGATTAGCTTGGAGGCAATTCAATCAAGAGGAATCAGGGTTTTTGCCTCCTGTGTGCTCGGGATGCTGAAGCAAACATCAAATGTACCTATAGCAAGAAGATTGAACCATCCGACACTACATATCAAAGTTAAGCATATTTGTCATTTATTGTATCCATTCATCTGGTCAAACAGACAGGTCCATTAGTTTCATACATGCAATGACATACCCTTACTGGTCCTAGCTGTGGGGTAGTGTGGGAGCAGCTAAATGACAAATATGCTTAACTTTGATATGTAGTGCCGGATGGTTCATTCTTCTTGCTATATACACATATTTTCAGATGTGTATGTGCAGCGATTACTCAAACTGCTTGTCTGATTTGAACAAAACTTGGTATACAGATCCCTTACCTGGGATATTTTCTGGGGTTCTTGTGTCCTCCCTGCACACCTGGCCAGATTCTCACAGTAATCAAGCCGGAGTCTCCACACTTGGCACAGGTGGTAACTTCATGACCGAGGTTACAAATGCAGGAAAAGTGGGCGGAGCATAAAATAGCCAATCAAATTTCCGCATTCATTTTTAAATGGGAAAATGTAAACTGTAGCCATTCTTACACTGTTCATTTCAGGGTTCTCAAACGTGCTACACTTGGTCACTGGGTGAATGAGATTGAGATTCAGGAAAGTGGGTGGAGCCTACAACAGCCAATCAAAATTCCCCTATTGATTTTCAAGGGGAATATTTAAACTTGCTGGATAAACTGCTTCCATTCACACATTTTTGAAGCCTGGAACCTGAAAGTTTACAAACTTGGTCATTGAGTGACTGTGTGTCAAGGTTACAAAAAGTGGGTGGAGCCAAAACAAATTTCACTGGGAAAATATAAACTGCAGCCATTATTACACTTTTAATGGCAGGGTTCTCAAACTTTGCACATTTGGTCATTTTGTGACTGGGATTAATATCAGGGCTGTGGAATCGGAGTCGAGGAGTTGGAGCAATTTTGGGTACCCGGAGTTGGAGTCGGTGATTTCATAAACTGATGAGTCGGAGTCAGATGATTTGTGTACAAAATCCAAAGCCCTGGTAAGTATTAGAATAAGGAGTCAGTCGGGGAGTCGGAGCCATTTTGGGTACCCGGAGTCGGAGTTGGAGTCGGTTTAATAAACTGAGGAGTCAGAGTTGGAGGATTTTTGTACTGACTCCACAGCCCTGCTAATATTCAGAAAAGTTGGTGGAGCCTAAAAAAAGACAATCAAAATTCACCTGTTGATTTTCAAGGGGAATATTAAAATAGCTGCCATTTTTGCACTGTTAATGGCACAAGCCTCAAACCTGGTACAGTTGGTCACTGGGTGACTGGGGTTCATTTTAAGAAAGTGACAGAGCCACAAACAGCCAATCAGATTTGTTTAATTTAAACGGGAATATACAAATTATTGATACCAAGGACCCCAAAACTCATAAACTTGGTAATTGAGTGACTGTATGTCAAGGCTAGAAAAAGTGGGCGGTGCCAACAACCACATTTTTCACATGGGAAAATATAAACTGCAACCATTTTTACAATGTTAATGGCAGGGTTCCCAAACTTGACACAGTTGGCCACTGGGTGACTGGGATTAATATTCAGAAATGTGGGTTGAGCCTACAACAGCTAATCAAAATTCACCTATTGATTTTCAAGGTGAATATTAAAATTGCTACCATTTTTACACTCTTAATGGCAGAGGCCTCAAACCTGATACAGTCAGTCATTGGGTGAATGGGGTCTAAATTCACTAAAGGGGGTGGAGCCACAAAGAGCCGATCAGATTTGGTAGATTGATATCAGCCTTTCTGCCATTGGCAGGGTTATCAAACTTGACACAGTTGGTTACTGGATGACTGGGATTAATATTCCGGAAAGTGGGTGAAGCCTACAACAGCCAATCAAAATTTACCTATTGATTTTCAAGGGGAATATTTACATTGCTGCCATTCTTACACAGTTAATGGCAGAGGCCTCAAACTTGCTACAGCCGGTCATTATGTGACTGGGGTTCAAACTCACTAAAGGGGGTGGAGCCACAAACAGCCAATCAGATTTCTTTGCTGGATAAACTGCTTATATTCACACAATTTTGATGCTAGGAACCCAAAAGCTTACAAACTTGGTCATTGAGTGACTGTGTCAGGTTACAAAAAGTGAATGGAGTCAAGTACACATTTCACTGGGAAAATGTAAACTGCAGCCCTTCTTCACTGTTAATGACAGCCTGGGTTCTCAAACTTTGCACAGTTTATTACTGGGTGACCGGGATTAATGAGGAAAATGGGTGAAGCCTACAACAGCCAATCAATTCACAAACATGGTCATTGAGTGACTGTTATTTGCACCATCAACTTTTTGTAACCTGGACACATTTCACTGATAAAATATAAAGTGCAGTCATTCTTACACTGTTAATAGCAGGGTTCTCAAACTTATCCCAGATGGTCACTGGGTGACTGAGATTAATATTTAGGGAGGTGTGTGGAGCCTATAATAGCCAATCAAAATTCATCTGCTATTTTCAAGGGGAATATTTAAATTGCTGCCATTTTTACACTGTTAATAGCAGATGCCTCAAACCTGCTACAGTTGGTCATTGGGTGACTAAAGTTCAAATGCTGAAGAGAGGCAGATCCACAAACGGCCAATCTGATTTGTTTAATTGCTATGGGAATATACATATTATTGATGCCAAAGACCCCAAAGCTCGCAAACTTGGTCATTGAGTGTTTGTGTGTAAAGGCTCATACACACATCAGACCATAGTCTTTTGAAAATAAAAGATCACAGGCCAATTTTACCCCCTTCCATGTAGTATGAGAGCCATACCTACACAGTCTATTCTATGGAGCTGAACTCCCCATCAGACAGAAATCTTTGCAAGATGCTGCACACAAGGATGCTGTACACATTCAAAAGATCAGTATCTGCAAAAGATCTGTTCCTGCAAAAGATCCGTTCCTGCAAAATGCATTCATAGTCTATGATATATGCAGATCATCATACACACCTTATTTAAAGAGAAACTCCGACCAAGAATTGAACTTTATCCCAATCAGTAGCTGATACCCACTTTTACATGAAAAATATAATGATTTTCACAAACAGACCATCAGGGGGCGCTGTATGACTGATTTTGTGCTGAAACCCCTCCCACAAGAGGCTCTGGTACCGTACGGTACTCTGGGCAAACTGCCACAATGTAACAATGACACACACAGGAAATGGCTGTTTATAGCTGTCTGTTAAAGCCAGAACAGCTACATAATCTGCCCACAGTAACAATGTCACCATGTAATACATGTCAGAATGTGAATCTGGGAGAGGAAAGATTTTACAATGAGCAAACTCTGACTAAATCATGTATACATAATTATTGTAAAAATTAAGCACCTTTTTATATTAAATTATTTTCACTGGAGTTCCTCTTTAACAGACATTCATCTGCAGATCAGATCCACCAGGATGGATTTTCAAATCTGCAGATGATTGTCTGATCTGCAGATGGATGTCAGTTATACAAGGTGTGTATTAGGGCTGCACGGTTTTTCGGTTTAAAACCGAAACCGCGGTTTGTGACAAGACGATCTAGTGATCGTCAGTGTCCTCGGTTTTTTCCCCGCTGTCTGTATGCTTTTATCTGGCCCTGCTGTGCGCGGATTGGCCAGAGCAGTGAATATGCAGTAGTGTTAATGAGCGGGGGGTGGATCCACTCGAGCGAGCAGAGTGGATCCGCCCCCGCTCATTAACCCTAATGCATATTCACTGCTGGCCAATCCGCGCACGGCGGGGCCAGATACAAGTGCAGTGTTCTCCCCAGAGCCATTTACCTGGGCAGGCCGCCTGGGTGAGATCCATGAGCGCCCGGGTAAAATTATCCCTGCACTGTGCATTTATTAGTGATCAGCGGCGGCTGTATCATTGCAGCCAGCCGCTGTCACTCAGGGACGCTATCTCCGCCCTCCTCCTCAGCTCCTGGCAGTTGTGTGTTGTGTGGAGGGGCGGGGAATGCAGGGACGTCACACGAGAGAGCGCGGTTCTCGGAATGTTCAGCCAGATGCTGTCCTTCTCTCCCTGTACTCGCAGCACATAGAGCTGAGCTGCAGCTGGGAGATAACACAGCTCTGATCTTTGTGGCATGTCCAGCCAGACGCTCTCCTGCTTTCCCCGTGCTGGTACCAGCCGCAGCTTGTGCATGTGTGTGATCTCGCTGGCTACTACTAATGGAGGAGGGGGCCCTCTTAAGCTAAGTACTCACGGGGGGACAATTGTAGCTGTCGCTGCACACGGGAGCGTGTGCGCGACAGTTCGGAGACAGTTCGGCGACAGCTCGTCGCCAAGTCCCTCTGCATACACACGGCAGCAGAGGGATTAGCGATGCGGCGGAAGCTGTCGCCGAGGTTCCTCCCCCCCCGCCGGATGCTCCGTGTACTGTGTGTGGGTAGCTGTCGCTAGCCCGCATACACATGCGGGGCTAGCGACAGTTCCGGCGATGTTGCGGCAACGGCTGTAGCCGGCGATTGAACATGTCAATCGCCTGGCGACAGCTCCGACGGGCGACGGTTCGGGGTGCGCGCGTCATACACACGGACGAACCGTCGCCGCAACACGCGCGTGCCACGTGGTTGCGGCGACGGCCGTACCCCGTGTGTATGAGCCTTAACTCAGCCCCCGCAGCCAGAACTTTAGGATGCTTGACCCTTTCACCCCACAATTATCCTGTCATGTCCTGATTAATGATAGAAGTGAGTGTCACTCGTGTGAGGGAGCTGCAGTTTGGGGGGGGGGGGGGAGTGAGCCAGTGTACAGACGACCACAGACTCACCCATGGCATCGGCAGACAGAGGCACAGAGTGATTAGTGAGAGACACCCTGGCCTTTGACAGCTGCTAGTTTCATAGTTAAATCAGCTGAAAGGTAGTTAGAACTTTAAAGGACACTTTAACTGTTAAAGGAAAATTGCCAGTTACTTATCTGGGGCCTCTTCCAGCCCCTTAAATTGTTCTTGTCACTTGTAGTCATTCCGCACTGCTTTTTTCCTCTCTGAACACTGCATGTGCAGCCACATGTCACTCGCCTCCCCTATCACATTCTCGTGACCAGTAGTGTTTTGCACTTGCGCAGTAACTAATAATTGCTACTGTGCATGGGCAAAGCACTCCTGGCCACTGGAGCATGATCGAGGAGGTGCAGGGCTAAGGAACAGAGGAGAGTGGAATGGCGGTGAGGGAGCAGGAGGACTTTAGGGGGCTAGAAGAAGCCCCAGGTAAGTAACTAGCCTAATTTTTCCTTTAAGAGATTCCAGTACAAAAAAAATCGTGAAAAAAAAAAACCAAATCGCAATTTTTGAGAGAAAAATCGCAATTTCAATTTTTACCTAAAATCGTGCAGCCCTAGTGTGTATGATGATCTGCAGATCTCATAGACTATGAATACATTTTGCAAGGACGGATCTTTTGCAGGAACAGATCTTTTGCAGATACTGATCTGTTGAATGTGTACAGCATCTGTGTGCGCAGCATCTTGCAAAGATTTCTGTCTGATGGGGAGTTCAGCTCCATGGAATAGACTGTGTAGAGTATGGCTCTCATACTACATGGAAGGGGGTAAAATTGGTCTGTGATCTATAATGTTCAAAAGACTATGGTCTGATGTGTGTATGAGCCTTAGGGTTAGAAAAAGTGGGTATTGCCAACATCAGCCAAATACATACCCGGGCAACACCGGGTCATCAGCTAGTGTATGTGTGTATGTATGTGTGTGTGTGTATGTGTATATATATATATATATATATATATATATATATATATATATATATACATATATATACATAATTACATACTACAGTCCGGTATATACAAAGGTACAAAATTAATGGTGCAACATTGCCACCCAATGGTGAAGTAAGTTATTTCTCCCAATAACGCTTATAATAGAAAGATATATTCTTCCATGAACAGAAATGTCATATCCTGCATGTAATTAAAGGGGAAAAAGTGTCTGAACAAAAAAGGGGGAAGACATATATTAGATGCCAGTCATTAAAACAAGTTATTTCATTATCAAAGGATCAGAATGTAAAAAAAAAAAAAAACCAAAAAGCTGACGATTTGAAAAAATAAGAATGGCTGAACACAGAATGGTAAGTATAAAACACGGATCTAATGCCAAAACGTGTTCTTTAATGAATGGAAGTGAACACGGGGTGTGAATTGGAAAGAAAATAGATGTATTTTGTAACTTGGCCATTTTTGTTAAAGTAACCGGTTTCTATTCCCGGGGTTAAAAAGGGGTAACTACAAATGGGAGGGAGCTACAAATGGGACTAGGAACTGTGTTTTTCTAAGGCACAAACTGATCTATTAAGAATTCTAGGTTGACTGTGGTCCCCCTCTTATTAATTGCAACGAAAGGTGAGATAACAGTGAAATTGACAGACCAATATCCTGGGTAGAAAGAACAGTAGGATAAGAGAAGATGAGAAAATAATCAGATGTGCGAAAAGGAAACCACCTGAAAATTGGGGACTGTAGCAAGCATTTTTGAACTTCAATGGTTGCAAGCAGTTAAAATAAAATCACGATTTCACATAAACTACAATAGTTTTCATATTTTTCAGCTTTTACAGGATATGTTTGTGTGTAGAGATGGCCCGAACGGTTCACCCGCGAATGTCGGTGGTTCACGTTCACGGTAGACCGCAAACTATATGTTCGACCCGCCCCCTATACTACATCATTCGGGTCAACTTTGACCCTTTACATCACAGTCAGCAGACACAGGGTAGCCAATCGAGCTACACTCCCTCCTGGAGCCACCCCCTTATAAAACGCAGGTAGCGTCAGCCATTTCACTCACTCGGGGGAGAGGGGAGAGAACCTGGCTGCTGACATAGGGAAAGCTTAGTTAGGCTATTGTGTTAGGCTTGTTTGGTTGCTCCTTCTTGCTGATCTTCTTGCTAAAAAGCACTCCTCATCCTCAACAGCTCTTGTGATCTATTTTTTTTTATTTTGTGTGTCCCACAGACACTTGTGTTGCATGTATATCCCTGTCAGTCAGTCGCAGCTGCTGGTGGGACCTTGGCAGGGGTGGACTGACAACTCATGGGGCCCCCGGGCAAAAGGGGATTATGGGGCCCCGTAAAAGTGTCGCCCACATTTCATGTTATTTTTTACAGAGTAAGATCTAATAATTTACTGCCAACAGATATCTTATACTGATTAAAGCACCCCTGTGGCGTGCCGAAAAATGGGTGTGGTCACGCAACAGAATGTGGGCGTGGTCATGGGTGGGGCAAAATATACATGACCTTGGCAGTGGTGTAAAAGGTCTGTTGGGGAAGTTTGAGCTCTGCCTTAGTGTTTCCCCCTAAAATACATGTAATCTGAACAAATTTCACCAAAAATTTACGCCATTTGGCAGAGGTTCCTCCAAAATACCGATAATATGGCAGTCGTTCCCCCAAAATAGATGTAATCTGGCAGCAGCACTTTCCCTAACATACACATAATTTGGCAGCGGTTGCCCAAAATATGCATAATCTGGCAGCGGATCACCCAAAATACATGTAATCTTGCAGCAGTGGTTCTCCCAAAATACACAATCTGGAAGCGGCGGTTCCCCCAACATACACAATCTGGCATCGGTTCCCCAAAAATACACATAATCTGGCAGCTGTTCCCCAAAATACACTTAATCTAGCAGCAGCGGTTCCCCAAAAATATTTAATCTGGCAGCAGGTACCCCAAAAATAGGTGCCCCCAGTATAGGTAACAGGTCTAAAGGTATCTCCAGTGGAAGTAACCAGGTGTAATGGTGTTCCCAGTATAGATAGCCAGGTCTACCGGTGTCTCCAGAATAGGTAGCCAGGTCTATAGGTGTCTCCAGTATAGATAGACAGGTCTATAGGTATTCCCAGTATATGTAGCAATGTGAATAGGTGTCCCCAGTATAAGTAGCCAGGTGTATAGGTATTCCCAGTATATGTAGCCAGGTCTATAGGTGTCTCCAGTATAAGTAGCCAGGTGTATAGGTATTCCCAGTATATGTAGCCAGGTGTATAGTTGTCCCCAGTATATGTAGCCAGGCGTATAGCTGTCCCAGTATATGTAGCCAGGTGTATAGGTATTCCCAGTATAGGTCTATAGGAGTCCCCCGTATGTAGCTAGGTCTATAGGTGTCCCCAGTATATGTAGCCAGGAGTATAGGTATCCCCAGTATATGTAGCCAGGTGTATAGTTGTCCCCAGTATATGTAGCCAGGTGTATATATATTCCCAGTATAGGTCAATAGGAGTTTCCCGTATGTAGCTAGGTCTATAGGTGTCCCCCAGGAGGGGAGGAGCGCAGTGAAAGGGGGTGTTGTGCAGAGCGTGGGGAAGGGGGGAAGTCTCCCCCCCCTTCCCTCACCTCGGGGCCCCCCTTCCTGGCTCTCCCCTCCGTAACTCGGCAGCTAACCGCGGGCAGCGGGTGGAGACTTACCGCCGTTCCTGCCTCCAGCCGCAAGGGACGCTCTGCTCTGTGCACAGCTAGTCGGGTCTACTGTCCCCTGGCTCGGAGCCAAGCGGGATTGGCTTTTTCTGCAAAGCCTGAGTGGCGGCGCCGTGCTACTGCGTAGGCACAATCTGTCCTGCGCCTGCACAGTGCGACCACACTTGTTCTCGTACAGGAGAGCAGCCACAAGCTATAGGGGTCCAAGCAATGGAATGGCCTGGTGTAGGATGGGGGAAGCCTCTGAAAAATCCAGAGGCTTTTCTCTGCCTAGGAAAGTATGTAATCCCCCCTTCCAGTAAACAATTTACTTTAAAGGGAACCTAAACTGAGAAGGATATGGGTTTTTCCGTTTACAATAATACCAGTTGCCTGACTCTCCTGCTGATCCTGTGTCTCTAATACTTTTAGTCACAGCCCCTGAACAAGCATGCAGATCAGGTGCTCTGACTGAAGTCAGACTGGATTAGTTGCATGCTTGTTTCGGGTGTGTGATCCACCCACTACTGCAGCCAAAGAGATCAGCAGCATTGCCAGGCAATTGGTATTGTTTAATAGGAAACATCCATATTTCCCTCAGTTTAGGTTCCCTTTAAAGTGAACCTTAATCCATGAGTAAACATTTTTTTCACTTACCTGGGGCTACCCCGAGCCCCCTGCAGCTGTCCTGTGCCCTCGAAGCTCCTCGAGTGTCCTTTGGTTCCCCGCCGCAGCTTAGTTTCATTTTCGTCTGACAGTCGGCTCCCGGTCCTCTTCTTCGCCTTCCCTGCTGTCGAGCACGGTGAACATTTTTTTTACCCATGGGTTAAGGTTCACTTTAAGAAACATTTTTCTTTTTTAAAGTACCGTATATTCCGGCGTATAAGACGTCTGGGCGTATAAGACGACCCCCAACTTTTCCAGTTAAAATATAGAGTTTGGGATATACTTGCTGTATAAGACTACTCACACACCAAATAAAAAAACAAAAAAACATCATATAATGGTGCTATGTATGAACAGATATTTGTGCTGTACTGTATGTGGTACCCAGTAAATAACAGTATATAGGCGATTGACTGGTTGGATTGATCAACTTTCCATCTCCCTATCCCTAAGTGGATTGGTCAGCTTTCCTTGTCTACCTGTTTATCAGAGCGGTATGGAAGAATAGATCACGCTGTGCCCATAAAACACGCCTCTTTCACCCTTCTGGCCCACCCTTGTATCCTATTTACCTCCTTCTCTGCCTCTCAGATCTCGCACATGTGCGCCTGCACCACTTCACTACAGTCCCCAGCAGCGAGATCTGAGAGGCGGTAACAGGTTAGGGTGGGCCAGATGGGTGGAAGAGGCATGTTTTATGGACACCGCACGATCTCTTCCATATCCTGGGCGTCCCAGACCTTGCAGTGTGAGCGGTGAGCTTCCCTCCAGCATATGCAGCAACCGCCGTATCTACAGCATCTGTTAATTAAACATCAGCACGTCGCTCACGCGCATCACGTATCAGCAACGTGTAAACATCAGCATGTCTCGTACGCGCATCGCATATCACCCGGCATCAATGACACCCGGCGTATAAGATGGTCCTGACTTTTCAGAAGAATTTCAAGGGTTAAAAAGTAGTCTTATACGTCAGAATATACAGTAACTGCATTTTATAAGTTAAAAAGCTGTCCATCCTAAAACTGCATACAGATTTATCAAGACATTGCACAGACACGCTGTTCTATTGCAAGTCATTTACAAACGACTTGGCAAGCGTGTTTCCTTTTCCTTCCAAAGATTCATTCTTTGCATGTGCTTTTGATTTTTTTTTTTAAGCTCTGCTCAGCAATTATACAGGCATTGCTTTTCAAAACTCTCTCTTTTTTTAAATACACTAATTTATAGAGCGATCTTCTGTCAGAGACGAGCTAATTGAAGAAGCCTGCATTCTTTATCTTTGCCTTTCTCTAGTTCACTTTTGTATGGGTGAATATAGAGCCTCTAACACTATAAGTATAATCACAAATGCCTCCACTAAATTGCTGGTTGCTGATACAGCACTATGACATCCTAAAATAATCTAATACAAGAGAAGGAGGTTTAACAATGACCCTCACGTTGCATTCTTCTCTGCTGTCTTGTTGGCCCGCCCCCTGTTCTCACCTCTCTCATTTCTCATAACATTCATTTTTTTTAAACAGCACTTCATTTCAGCTATTTATCACTGAATGAACTTTGCAGAGTGATTGTTATGTAAAGTTTAGCGCATGGGAAACTCTTTAATGCTTCTGCCAGCCAGCAAGATGCATGTAAACGCGTTCACAATCAGGGATGCACCTTACTACAAGAGATGGATGAAATACAAGTATTTCTGGCTTGCACACTTTATGCAACTTGTACAACAAAGTCCCCAGTATCCGGCACCGGCGGAGATCACCTGTTGCTGGATACATGTTTGCTGGGTGCTTGAGCAACATGACGAAACAAGCCCAACCCTCCCCCCCTCCCCCCCCCCCATGCAGCATAAAATATTCACCCAGCCTCCAGCGCTGTCCTTTAAGGGTTGTGTATCGGATGTCTGGTATCCTCCGTGTACTGTGTCCGGCTCCCAGTGCGTCACCTGACTTGTATTGGATCATGTGACAAACCAGGGGCCGTGCACGGACTCTAGAAAGCCACTAGGAGCTAGAGGAAGGTTACAAGACAGCGCTGGAGGCTCGGTAAGTATTTAATGTCCTTAAAATTACCATGTAAACCCCCCAAAACACAGTTCCCATTATCCCCTTAGGCATGTCGGTTAGTTGAGACTTGCCAGATTCCCAGATAATGGGGACTTTGCTGTATAAAGTTTGGAGCTGGCCTGTTGAATCCACTTCCTGACAGTTCCAACCTTCATCCACCCCCTTCTGCCTAAAAGCACCGGAAGGTTGTCCCAGCTCACTCATGTAGTATGATTAATTCTATTGTCCTTCCTACATTTCTTGAAAGGAGATACAATGTGAGCCAGGGGCAAATCACCCCATCACCATCACAGAGCAATTACCCCCAAAACGGTTTGCGGTTGATCGAAAATCGCAAACCGCTGCCGTGTGAATGTATCCATAGGGATACATTGTAGCAGTGCTTTGCTGATCGTCGGCGATCAGCAAAGCGCTGAAGAATTGCCCCAATGTGAACCAGCCCTCAGCCTTCTGTCTCTGGTTTTCCAGAGTGTATTGGGAGGAGAAGGCTGCGTAACTAAATAGCCTAGGCTAAACTTCACTAGGAGGGGCTACATAACAATGCACAAAAATAGATAGATAGATACATGAAGTGTTTCTAATGCTGAAAGCAGGATAGTTAACAAAACTGGGTATCCTGAATAATGTAGTGGATTCTACTGTATGTCATTTTAGTGCCTCTTTACCCATTTAAGCCTGCTGGATGTAGAAGCTACGTCCAGGAGGCCATGTGCACGCTCGCTCCCGGCAGGGGATCGTTAGCCCAGGAATCAATCGGGCCATGGTGCCCGATGATTGATTCCTCTCCCCTGCAGAAAAAGCGACAGTGTGTCTCTTGCGTCTCCCTACGTCCCTCTAAGTGTACATGTTACGCTTAGAGTGACGTAATGTAAACAAACTCATCTTGTGGCCAAAAAGTACAACTACAACTAAATGTAAAAAATAATAAAAAATCAACACATATTTACATTAAAAAATTACTGTTTACATCCCACTTGTAACAAACACGGAAGAGACAGCTGCGGTGAACAGCGATACCACCGCAGCTGCCTCCATCTCCCTGCCTAGCGATCTATCTGGTCCTCGGGCGTCTAGCACACCGAGGACGGGTTTGTCAGCTGCACATAGGGTTGCATTGTTGCGTGCGCGCGTGCACAGACGGGACCTTTATGCGGGGAGGAGGCGCGTCAGCTGATCGGCCGGTCGGCTGACGTCAGAGGAGACGCTCGCCGCTCCTCATTGGTTGATGAGAGGGGGCGTGCCGGAGGGGTCTCCTCTGCTTCTTAAGCTTTCCTGAATCGCTCGCAACTTGTCTGCTGTTGTGAATACTTCGTGTTAGCGCTCAGACCTTAGATAGATCCGGTGTGCTTTGATCCGGGAGGAAACCGGGGATTTCACACAGTGATAGGATTGTCTGATAGCTATACAGTAATCATAATTTGAATATTGTTTATTATCTGTGTATGACTCTTGCTCGTTCTGACTATTCTTACTCTCAGTGATTCTGTACTTCTGCCCATCTGATCTTGTTGCCGACTCTGCCTGTTAAAACCTTCTTGCCTTTGCCTTCTGTCTTTGTACCGTATCTGCCAGTCTGTTGCCAACTCGTTTAGCCTGACCACTCTACTCTCACCAGAGGGCCCTTGTCTCTGGTGAGGGGTTTTGTACTGTTAGTACCCACCAGCTCCTCTGGTGTGGCATAGCTAAACCTATCAGTACTACTGTTGCACCAAGCACTATACTTTGCTATCACATTAGCTGTTGGTATACTTGTATTATTGGTGATTCTGCAGATCATCATATAATCAGGTATATATCTGCATTATAGGTGATACTGCAGATCACCTAATAATCAGAATTTTGTTACTTGCTGACACCAATCTTTGCACCACCCTCCCAAAAATACCCAAATAAAATGTTTAATAAAAAAAACAAAAAAACCATTACGATTAAAAAAAAACAACATGTTAATATTTACCTAAGGGTCTAAACTTTTTAAATATCAATGTAAAAATGAAATATTTCTATTTTTTTTAATTATAAGCTTGTAAATAGTGATGGATGCAAAACGGAAAAAATGCACTTTTATTTCCAAACAAAATATTGTCGCCATACATTGTGATAGGGACATAATTTAAACGGTGTAATAACCGGGACAAATGGGCAAATACAATACGTGAGTTTTAATTATGGAGGCATGTATTATTTTAAAACTATAATGGACAAAAACTGGCAAATAATGAATTTTTTCCGTTTTTTTCTTATTCTTTGTGTTAAAATGCATTTACAGTAAAGTGGCTCTTATCAAAATGTACCACCCAAAGAAAGCCTAATTGGTGGCGGAAAAAACAAGATATAGATCAGTTCATTGTGATAAGTAGTGATAAATTTATAGGCTAATGAATGGGAAGTGAACATTGCTCGGATGCATAAAGTGAAAACGACTGAATGCTGAAGTGGTTAATATATCCTTCACTAGTTTACAGGTTAAGTATATTTGCTTTTGTTAGCAATAGGATTATTGTAATGAAAATATATGACGGTTTAGGTTGGTTTTAATAAACAACATAGGCACTCCTGTATGTTAGGCAGTAGAAATCTAGGATAAAATATGTTTCGGACATAGGCTTTAATTTCGTCCATCATTAACTGCAAGGACAGTGGATGATAGTGTCAGGTACGAACAAGCACTACATCACCTTTTCCAAGGTAAAATCCTCAGTGACTTAAGTCTATGATGGTGAGAGTTGCAAAGTCCTTTCAAGGTTGATTATGATAATGTCACATATCATCAATCTCAAAGCGATGCTTCTGGGAACAAAGCTGACACGCTAATCCATGTATCAGCTGAGTGCCAGCTCAATGTCCTTTTTCACACTCTTTTCCCTTAGGTTTTGCAGTGGATGACTACTCTCTGAAAAAGTTAGGTCACCCTTGATTATACATTTCCTAGGAATAACTTCAAAGCTGATATAATCTTATATCAGGCATCTGATCTATTGAATCCTTTAGTGTATATTAGTCATTTTTTGCAGTTAAAGCTGCACATTTTCTATTCAATATCACAATTTAATACACTTATTCTGCAAAGCAGGAAACATGGGCTTTTTGATTATGCACGCTGATTATCCTGCAGAACCACAGTATAAAGTGTGGGCAGATTTGATTGTGCTGTACCAGGCATGTGCAGGTGAAGATAATCAGATATGAGCAGCTCTTTATAGTCATAGAAAAAAGTGTGTAGTTTCTGGAAAGTGTCTGCAACACCTCAACCAAATAACTGAGTGTGCTAGGGCTCAAAACAAGAGCAATTATATGGTAGAAGAAGAAAGCCCTTAAAGAGACACTGAAGAAAACTAATTTTCCCCATTTTACCTTATAATTCGCTTCAGTGCTCTCAAGCCAAGTAATCCGCTGTGTCCCCGCTGCTAAACGAGCGCTGCAGAGCCCCCAAATCCCCGGGGGCAATCCGCCGGCATTTCCTGGAAGGGGCAGAGCTTTCAGCTTCAGCTCTGCCCCTCCTGATGTCAATCGCGGCGGATCGCCGCCTCTCCCCGCCTCTCCCCGTCCCTCCCCGCCCCTCTCACTCTTCCTTTACAGAGAGGGGCAGGGAGAGGCGGCGATCCGTGCAGCGATTGTCGTCAGGAGGGGCAGAGCTACAGCTGGAAGCTCTGCCCCTCAGCGCAGCAAAATCCACGACCAAGTTGGTCGTGGATATTTGCAGATAGATTTGGGGGCTCTGCAGCGCTCGTTTAGCGGAGGAGACATGGCGGATTACTTGGCTTGAGAGCACTGAAGCGAAGGTAAAATGGGGAAAATAAGTTCGCTTCAGTGTCTCTTTAAAGAATAGGAACTCCCACAGCAAAATTTGGAAAAGTATAACAAAAATCTTTATTCAACATTAGGTATCATAATAATCACAATACTGATGATTCAATAATGAATAAAACCATTTAAAAAACAAGCAAATATTCCAACATGATCCCTGCTGCATATGAAACAATCACTTTAAAGGGAAGGTTCAAGCAAAATAAAAAAATGAGTTTCACTTACCTGGGGCTTCTACCAGCCCCATGCAGCCATCCTGTGCCCTCGTAGTCACTCACTGCTGTTCCAGTCCCCCGCTGGCAGCTTTCTGACCTCGGAGGTCGGCGGGACGCATTGCGTACATTTTTACGCATTCCCGCTAGTGCAGGAACATCAACACATACATTTTTACGCGTTACTGGTTTAATACGTAAATTTTTACGCATTGAACCAGTAACGCGTAAAAATGTATGTGTTAATGTTCCTGCACTAGCGGGAATGCGTAAAAATGTACGCAATGCGTCTTGCCGACGCTGCCTGTGGGGGACTGGAGCAGCAGTGAGCGACAATAAGGGCACAGGATGGCTGCATGGGGCTGGTAGAAGCCCCAGGTAAGTGAAACTCATTTTTTTATTTTGCTTGGACATTCCCTTTAAATGCAATATATTGTATAATGACATAAGGCTGCTGTGAGATATAATACCCCACAGTAGGCTCAATATTGAGCCCAACAGGGGCAGAACTCGGGTTCAGTATACAACCTAGTGTGATGCAGGAAAAAAGTGTAGACATTCTGTACGCTGGGGGTACTTACATCGGGAGGAGGAAGCCTCTGGATCCTAAAGAGGCTTCCCTGTCCTCCTCAGCAGAGGCGATCCAGACCCCCCGAAAGGCCACTTGTCACCACTGTGTGCAGGCTCAATAGCTGCTTTCCGTTATTGTTTGTTCCGTAGTGTCAAAGTCTTTAACCTCCTTAGCAGTAATCACAAGTACAGCTCGGGGTGGAAAAAACCAACCCCGAGCTGAACTTGTGGTAGCCACCGGAGGTCAATGCAGAGAAATGCGCAGGCGGTTTTCACTCACCTACCGGGGAATCCCGACGTCGGCCACCATTCTTCTTCCTCTCCTCTGAGGCTCTGCTTCCTCCTGGTGAGATCGCTGTCTGTCATCATGACGGCAATCTCACTATAGGGTTACAGCGCCAACCGGAGGCCGGAGGGAAAACTGCAGCGCCGGAACCCAGGGAGGTGAGTGAGTGATAAACTGCTGCAGATCTCCATAGCAGCATGATTTTTTTCCCCAGTTTTAAGGTCTAACAACATGTAAAAGAATTGTACTGCTTCTAGACACTAAAATCCGTGAAAGAATCATGCTGCCAAGGGGGTTAAAGATTCTCTTTAAAGAGGAACCAGAATGGCATATAGTGAAATGTAAGACATTATGACATTATTCAGGAGACCCATTTGTACCTTAATTATCCTGCTCTCAGTATCAGAAACATTTCTTAGATCTCTGTATTTCTGTATGTTGGTTTGTGCACTCTGGGAGACCAGGGGCTATATATGCAAGTCCCTTTTTCACCGAAGTTTTCTCCTAGGAGATCATTTTTTAACATCTTTTTAAAATAGATTTTCAGCATTTTGTAATCAAAAAAGTAACAAAAGTAGGTGAAAAAGTACCATCAAAATGATTTGTAGTACTTTCTTGCTTGCTGGTGTCTTAAAAGGCATTTTATTGACAAGTTTAAAAATACTACCTAGAAGAAAACTCAGGGGAAAAAGTTAATTGCATATGAGCCCAGGTGTTATTTCTACTCACTTCACAACAAGCAACAAAGAAAGAAAGCGGCAGGGATGCAGCAAATAAAGATGCCAGCAGTAAAGATGTCATCATCTGTAGTGACATTAAAGGACAACTTTAACGAGAGGGATATGGAGGCTGGCCTATTTATTTTAAGCAACACCAGTTGCCTGGCTATCCTGCTCATCCTCTGCCTCTAAGGGCTAGTTCCCACTCTGCGCTTAGAGCGCTGCTAGCCCACGATCGTGTTCGGCTCTGCGATTGCGATTGCAATCTTGCGATTCAGCCACGATTTGCACTTGTGATTCCCGTTCAATAGAATGAGAATCACAGAGCAATCGTCCCCAAAATGTTGCATGCAGCGCATTTGCAATTAATCGAAATCGCAACTGCTGCAGTGTGAATGTATCCATAGGGATACATTGTAGCAGCGCTTTGCTGATCGCTGGCGATCAGACAAGCATTGAAGAATCGCCCGCATGTGAACCAGCCCTTATACTTTTACCCACAGACCCTGAACAAGCATGCTGCAGATCAGGTGTTTCTGACATTATTGTCAGATCTGACAAGATTAGCTGCATGCTTGTTTCTGGTGTGATTCAGGCACTACTACACCCAAATAGATCAGCAGGACTGCCAGGCAGTTAGCATTGTTTAAAAGGAAATAAATATGGCTGCCTCCATATTCTTCTAACTACAGTTGTCCTTTAAAAATGTAAATCAGGAAGGGGAAAGATTTTACTATGAGCAAACAGGGACTAAATACCAGGGGCGTAGCAATAGGGGGTGCAGAGGCAGCGACCGCATCAGGGCCCTTAGGCCAGAGGGGCCCCAAAGAGCCCACCCTATATCATAGTATCAGCTCTTTATTGGTCCTGTGCTGGTAATAATCACTTCTATAGATACTTTGAATAGTGGTAATCATTACCAAGCTGTTCCCCATCCCCTTCTTGCACCTCTGACACTGTAGTTGTCCTTGGCAGGTTTTGTTATCAATTGTTATGTATAAAGTGCTGGGGGGGGGGGGCATGTAAAACTTACGCCAGGGCCCACAGCTCCTTAGCTACGCCACTGCTTAATACATTTATAAGACAATATTATAAACCAGTGGCGTACCTAGGGCTTTTGGCACCCGGTGCTGGGTATTAAAAGACACACACACACACACACGCGCAGAAAAATGGGCGTGGCCACAACCTGTGGCGTGCTTCGCGCGCTGCTGCGAAAAATGGGCGTGGTCATGACCAGATGAGGACGGAGCTAACTGTAATTTAAGGTATTAGCTAGTGTAGTTGCCCCAGTATAGCTAGTACAGTTGCCCCCAGTAAAGCTAGTATAGTTGCCCCCAGTAAAGCTAGAATAGTTGGCCCCAGTATAGCTAGTATAGTTGCCCCCAGTATAGCTAGTATAGTTGCCCCCAGTAAAGCTAGTATAGTTGCCTCCAGTATAGCTAGTATAGTTGCCCCCAGAATAGCTAGTATAGTTGCCCCCACTGCCCAGTATAGTTGCCCCAGTAGTATAGTTGCCCCCAGTATAGCTAGTTTAGTTGCCCCCAGTATAGCTAGTTTAGTTGTCCCCAGTATAGCTAGTATAGTTGCCCCCAGTATAGCTAGTATAGTTGCCCCCAGTATAGCTAGTATAGTTGCCCCCAGTATAGTTGCCCCCAGTATAATTGCCCCAGTAAAGCTAGTATAGTTGCCCCCAGTATAGCTAGTATAGTTGCCCCCAGAATAGCTAGTATACAGCAGGAAACAAAGCAAGCGCTCACCAATATGGGCCGCATCTGAATGACTCACCACCTCATATGCACCGCTTAAATAGCTCAAATACACACTCAGCAATCAGACAGATGCAAAACATATGCAAAACTAAACTAAATACTTACCATGCAAAACAGGATAGCACAATGGGTGCTGCTAGCCTGGTAGTTACAGAACTGTGGATACAAAATATAGGTAAAAGGCTGCGCATCCCTGACCCAATACTGTACAATTGAATGGTTAATCGCTGTGGCGCACACCGCCCCCCCTGGACTAAAATGTACGCCCGCATCCAAACAATGCAATACTGGTCTATGGAGAAATTTTAGCTTCCATCATAGTTTTGCATGCAAAAATATAGATATACTGGACATCTGCACCAACGTTGAGGTAAATCTCCAGAGCAGATGTCCTAACACTAAACTGACCTAAGTTAAAAGCAAATGTCTTTACCCTGGCAGCTGCTATGCTAAAATGTGTAACTTACATTCAATACAGACAGCAGGAAACAAAGCAAGCGCTCACCAATATGGGCCGCATCTGAATGACTCACCACCTCATATGCACCGCTTAAATAGCTCAAATACACACTCAGCAATCAGACAGATGCAAAACATATGCAAAACTAAACTAAATACTTACCATGCAAAACAGGATAGCACAATGGGTGCTGCTAGCCTGGTAGTTACAGAACTGTGGATACAAAATATAGGTAAAAGGCTGCGCATCCCTGACCCAATACTGTACAATTGAATGGTTAATCGCTGTGGCGCACACCGCCCCCCCTGGACTAAAATGTACGCCCGCATCCAAACAATGCAATACTGGTCTATGGAGAAATTTTAGCTTCCATCATAGTTTTGCATGCAAAAATATAGATATACTGGACATCTGCACCAACGTTGAGGTAAATCTCCAGAGCAGATGTCCTAACACTAAACTGACCTAAGTTAAAAGCAAATGTCTTTACCCTGGCAGCTGCTATGCTAAAATGTGTAACTTACATTCAATACAGACAGCAGGAAACAAAGCAAGCGCTCACCAATATGGGCCGCATCTGAATGACTCACCACCTCATATGCACCGCTTAAATAGCTCAAATACACACTCAGCAATCAGACAGATGCAAAACATATGCAAAACTAAACTAAATACTTACCATGCAAAACAGGATAGCACAATGGGTGCTGCTAGCCTGGTAGTTACAGAACTGCGGATACAAAATATAGGTAAAAGGCTGCGCATCCCTGACCCAATACTGTACAATTGAATGGTTAATCGCTGTGGCGCACACCGCCCCCCCTGGACTAAAATGTACGCCCGCATCCAAACAATGCAATACTGGTCTATGGAGAAATTTTAGCTTCCATCATAGTTTTGCATGCAAAAATATAGATATACTGGACATCTGCACCAACGTTGAGGTAAATCTCCAGAGCAGATGTCCTAACACTAAACTGACCTAAGTTAAAAGCAAATGTCTTTACCCTGGCAGCTGCTATGCTAAAATGTGTAACTTACATTCAATACAGACAGCAGGAAACAAAGCAAGCGCTCACCAATATGGGCCGCATCTGAATGACTCACCACCTCATATGCACCGCTTAAATAGCTCAAATACACACTCAGCAATCAGACAGATGCAAAACATATGCAAAACTAAACTAAATACTTACCATGCAAAACAGGATAGCACAATGGGTGCTGCTAGCCTGGTAGTTACAGAACTGTGGATACAAAATATAGGTAAAAGGCTGCGCATCCCTGACCCAATACTGTACAATTGAATGGTTAATCGCTGTGGCGCACACCGCTCCCCCTGGACTAAAATGTACGCCCGCATCCAAACAATGCAATACTGGTCTATGGAGAAATTTTAGCTTCCATCATAGTTTTGCATGCAAAAATATAGATATACTGGACATCTGCACCAACGTTGAGGTAAATCTCCAGAGCAGATGTCCTAACACTAAACTGACCTAAGTTAAAAGCAAATGTCTTTACCCTGGCAGCTGCTATGCTAAAATGTGTAACTTACATTCAATACAGACAGCAGGAAACAAAGCAAGCACTCACCAATATGGGCCGCATCTGAATGACTCACCACCTCATATGCACCGCTTAAATAGCTCAAATACACACTCAGCAATCAGACAGATGCAAAACATATGCAAAACTAAACTAAATACTTACCATGCAAAACAGGATAGCACAATGGGTGCTGCTAGCCTGGTAGTTACAGAACTGTGGATACAAAATATAGGTAAAAGGCTGCGCATCCCTGACCCAATACTGTACAATTGAATGGTTAATCGCTGTGGCGCACACCGCCCCCCCTGGACTAAAATGTACGCCCGCATCCAAACAATGCAATACTGGTCTATGGAGAAATTTTAGCTTCCATCATAGTTTTGCATGCAAAAATATAGATATACTGGACATCTGCACCAACGTTGAGGTAAATCTCCAGAGCAGATGTCCTAACACTAAACTGACCTAAGTTAAAAGCAAATGTCTTTACCCTGGCAGCTGCTATGCTAAAATGTGTAACTTACATTCAATACAGACAGCAGGAAACAAAGCAAGCGCTCACCAATATGGGCCGCATCTGAATGACTCACCACCTCATATGCACCGCTTAAATAGCTCAAATACACACTCAGCAATCAGACAGATGCAAAACATATGCAAAACTAAACTAAATACTTACCATGCAAAACAGGATAGCACAATGGGTGCTGCTAGCCTGGTAGTTACAGAACTGTGGATACAAAATATAGGTAAAAGGCTGCGCATCCCTGACCCAATACTGTACAATTGAATGGTTAATCGCTGTGGCGCACACCGCCCCCCCTGGACTAAAATGTACGCCCGCATCCAAACAATGCAATACTGGTCTATGGAGAAATTTTAGCTTCCATCATAGTTTTGCATGCAAAAATATAGATATACTGGACATCTGCACCAACGTTGAGGTAAATCAACGTTGGTGCAGATGTCCAGTATATCTATATTTTTGCATGCAAAACTATGATGGAAGCTAAAATTTCTCCATAGACCAGTATTGCATTGTTTGGATGCGGGCGTACATTTTAGTCCAGGGGGGGCGGTGTGCGCCACAGCGATTAACCATTCAATTGTACAGTATTGGGTCAGGGATGCGCAGCCTTTTACCTATATTTTGTATCCACAGTTCTGTAACTACCAGGCTAGCAGCACCCATTTGCTATCCTGTTTTGCATGGTAAGTATTTAGTTTAGTTTTGCATATGTTTTGCATCTGTCTGATTGCTGAGTGTGTATTTGAGCTATTTAAGCGGTGCATATGAGGTGGTGAGTCATTCAGATGCGGCCCATATTGGTGAGCGCTTGCTTTGTTTCCTGCTGTCTGTATTGAATGTAAGTTACACATTTTAGCATAGCAGCTGCCAGGGTAAAGACATTTGCTTTTAACTTAGGTCAGTTTAGTGTTAGGACATCTGCTCTGGAGATTTACCTCAACGTTGGTGCAGATGTCCAGTATATCTATATTTTTGCATGCAAAACTATGATGGAAGCTAAAATTTCTCCATAGACCAGTATTGCATTGTTTGGATGCGGGCGTACATTTTAGTCCAGGGGGGGCGGTGTGCGCCACAGCGATTAACCATTCAATTGTACAGTATTGGGTCAGGGATGCGCAGCCTTTTACCTATATTTTGTATCCACAGTTCTGTAACTACCAGGCTAGCAGCACCCATTTGCTATCCTGTTTTGCATGGTAAGTATTTAGTTTAGTTTTGCATATGTTTTGCATCTGTCTGATTGCTGAGTGTGTATTTGAGCTATTTAAGCGGTGCATATGAGGTGGTGAGTCATTTAGATGCGGCCCATATTGGTGAGCGCTTGCTTTGTTTCCTGCTGTCTGTATTGAATGTAAGTTACACATTTTAGCATAGCAGCTGCCAGGGTAAAGACATTTGCTTTTAACTTAGGTCAGTTTAGTGTTAGGACATCTGCTCTGGAGATTTACCTCAACGTTGGTGCAGATGTCCAGTATATCTATATTTTTGCATGCAAAACTATGATGGAAGCTAAAATTTCTCCATAGACCAGTATTGCATTGTTTGGATGCGGGCGTACATTTTAGTCCAGGGGGGGGCGGTGTGCGCCACAGCGATTAACCATTCAATTGTACAGTATTGGGTCAGGGATGCGCAGCCTTTTACCTATATTTTGTATCCACAGTTCTGTAACTACCAGGCTAGCAGCACCCATTTGCTATCCTGTTTTGCATGGTAAGTATTTAGTTTAGTTTTGCATATGTTTTGCATCTGTCTGATTGCTGAGTGTGTATTTGAGCTATTTAAGCGGTGCATATGAGGTGGTGAGTCATTCAGATGCGGCCCATATTGGTGAGCGCTTGCTTTGTTTCCTGCTGTCTGTATTGAATGTAAGTTACACATTTTAGCATAGCAGCTGCCAGGGTAAAGACATTTGCTTTTAACTTAGGTCAGTTTAGTGTTAGGACATCTGCTCTGGAGATTTACCTCAACGTTGGTGCAGATGTCCAGTATATCTATATTTTTGCATGCAAAACTATGATGGAAGCTAAAATTTCTCCATAGACCAGTATTGCATTGTTTGGATGCGGGCGTACATTTTAGTCCAGGGGGGGCGGTGTGCGCCACAGCGATTAACCATTCAATTGTACAGTATTGGGTCAGGGATGCGCAGCCTTTTACCTATATTTTGTATCCACAGTTCTGTAACTACCAGGCTAGCAGCACCCATTTGCTATCCTGTTTTGCATGGTAAGTATTTAGTTTAGTTTTGCATATGTTTTGCATCTGTCTGATTGCTGAGTGTGTATTTGAGCTATTTAAGCGGTGCATATGAGGTGGTGAGTCATTCAGATGCGGCCCATATTGGTGAGCGCTTGCTTTGTTTCCTGCTGTCTGTAATGAATGTAAGTTACACATTTTAGCATAGCAGCTGCCAGGGTAAAGACATTTGCTTTTAACTTAGGTCAGTTTAGTGTTAGGACATCTGCTCTGGAGATTTACCTCAACGTTGGTGCAGATGTCCAGTATATCTATATTTTTGCATGCAAAACTATGATGGAAGCTAAAATTTCTCCATAGACCAGTATTGCATTGTTTGGATGCGGGCGTACATTTTAGTCCAGGGGGGGCGGTGTGCGCCACAGCGATTAACCATTCAATTGTACAGTATTGGGTCAGGGATGCGCAGCCTTTTACCTATATTTTGTATCCACAGTTCTGTAACTACCAGGCTAGCAGCACCCATTTGCTATCCTGTTTTGCATGGTAAGTATTTAGTTTAGTTTTGCATATGTTTTGCATCTGTCTGATTGCTGAGTGTGTATTTGAGCTATTTAAGCGGTGCATATGAGGTGGTGAGTCATTCAGATGCGGCCCATATTGGTGAGCGCTTGCTTTGTTTCCTGCTGTCTGTATTGAATGTAAGTTACACATTTTAGCATAGCAGCTGCCAGGGTAAAGACATTTGCTTTTAACTTAGGTCAGTTTAGTGTTAGGACATCTGCTCTGGAGATTTACCTCAACGTTGGTGCAGATGTCCAGTATATCTATATTTTTGCATGCAAAACTATGATGGAAGCTAAAATTTCTCCATAGACCAGTATTGCATTGTTTGGATGCGGGCGTACATTTTAGTCCAGGGGGGGCGGTGTGCGCCACAGCGATTAACCATTCAATTGTACAGTATTGGGTCAGGGATGCGCAGCCTTTTACCTATATTTTGTATCCACAGTTCTGTAACTACCAGGCTAGCAGCACCCATTTGCTATCCTGTTTTGCATGGTAAGTACTTAGTTTAGTTTTGCATATGTTTTGCATCTGTCTGATTGCTGAGTGTGTATTTGAGCTATTTAAGCGGTGCATATGAGGTGGTGAGTCATTCAGATGCGGCCCATATTGGTGAGCGCTTGCTTTGTTTCCTGCTGTCTGTATTGAATGTAAGTTACACATTTTAGCATAGCAGCTGCCAGGGTAAAGACATTTGCTTTTAACTTAGGTCAGTTTAGTGTTAGGACATCTGCTCTGGAGATTTACCTCAACGTTGGTGCAGATGTCCAGTATATCTATATTTTTGCATGCAAAACTATGATGGAAGCTAAAATTTCTCCATAGACCAGTATTGCATTGTTTGGATGCGGGCGTACATTTTAGTCCAGGGGGGGCGGTGTGCGCCACAGCGATTAACCATTCAATTGTACAGTATTGGGTCAGGGATGCGCAGCCTTTTACCTATATTTTGTATCCACAGTTCTGTAACTACCAGGCTAGCAGCACCCATTTGCTATCCTGTTTTGCATGGTAAGTATTTAGTTTAGTTTTGCATATGTTTTGCATCTGTCTGATTGCTGAGTGTGTATTTGAGCTATTTAAGCGGTGCATATGAGGTGGTGAGTCATTCAGATGCGGCCCATATTGGTGAGCGCTTGCTTTGTTTCCTGCTGTCTGTATTGAATGTAAGTTACACATTTTAGCATAGCAGCTGCCAGGGTAAAGACATTTGCTTTTAACTTAGGTCAGTTTAGTGTTAGGACATCTGCTTTGGAGATTTACCTCAACGTTGGTGCAGATGTCCAGTATATCTATATTTTTGCATGCAAAACTATGATGGAAGCTAAAATTTCTCCATAGACCAGTATTGCATTGTTTGGATGCGGGCGTACATTTTAGTCCAGGAGGGGCGGTGTGCGCCACAGCGATTAACCATTCAATTGTACAGTATTGGGTCAGGGATGCGCAGCCTTTTACCTATATTTTGTATCCACAGTTCTGTAACTACCAGGCTAGCAGCACCCATTTGCTATCCTGTTTTGCATGGTAAGTATTTAGTTTAGTTTTGCATATGTTTTGCATCTGTCTGATTGCTGAGTGTGTATTTGAGCTATTTAAGCGGTGCATATGAGGTGGTGAGCCATTCAGATGCGGCCCATATTGGTGAGCACTTGCTTTGTTTCCTGCTGTCTGTATTGAATGTAAGTTACACATTTTAGCATAGCAGCTGCCAGGGTAAAGACATTTGCTTTTAACTTAGGTCAGTTTAGTGTTAGGACATCTGCTCTGGAGATTTACCTCAACGTTGGTGCAGATGTCCAGTATATCTATATTTTTGCATGCAAAACTATGATGGAAGCTAAAATTTCTCCATAGACCAGTATTGCATTGTTTGGATGCGGGCGTACATTTTAGTCCAGGGGGGGCGGTGTGCGCCACAGCGATTAACCATTCAATTGTACAGTATTGGGTCAGGGATGCGCAGCCTTTTACCTATATTTTGTATCCACAGTTCTGTAACTACCAGGCTAGCAGCACCCATTTGCTATCCTGTTTTGCATGGTAAGTATTTAGTTTAGTTTTGCATATGTTTTGCATCTGTCTGATTGCTGAGTGTGTATTTGAGCTATTTAAGCGGTGCATATGAGGTGGTGAGTCATTCAGATGCGGCCCATATTGGTGAGCGCTTGCTTTGTTTCCTGCTGTCTGTATTGAATGTAAGTTACACATTTTAGCATAGCAGCTGCCAGGGTAAAGACATTTGCTTTTAACTTAGGTCAGTTTAGTGTTAGGACATCTGCTCTGGAGATTTACCTCAACGTTGGTGCAGATGTCCAGTATATCTATATTTTTGCATGCAAAACTATGATGGAAGCTAAAATTTCTCCATAGACCAGTATTGCATTGTTTGGATGCGGGCGTACATTTTAGTCCAGGGGGGGCGGTGTGCGCCACAGCGATTAACCATTCAATTGTACAGTATTGGGTCAGGGATGCGCAGCCTTTTACCTATATTTTGTATCCACAGTTCTGTAACTACCAGGCTAGCAGCACCCATTTGCTATCCTGTTTTGCATGGTAAGTATTTAGTTTAGTTTTGCATATGTTTTGCATCTGTCTGATTGCTGAGTGTGTATTTGAGCTATTTAAGCGGTGCATATGAGGTGGTGAGTCATTCAGATGCGGCCCATATTGGTGAGCGCTTGCTTTGTTTCCTGCTGTCTGTATTGAATGTAAGTTACACATTTTAGCATAGCAGCTGCCAGGGTAAAGACATTTGCTTTTAACTTAGGTCAGTTTAGTGTTAGGACATCTGCTCTGGAGATTTACCTCAACGTTGGTGCAGATGTCCAGTATATCTATATTTTTGCATGCAAAACTATGATGGAAGCTAAAATTTCTCCATAGACCAGTATTGCATTGTTTGGATGCGGGCGTACATTTTAGTCCAGGGGGGGCGGTGTGCGCCACAGCGATTAACCATTCAATTGTACAGTATTGGGTCAGGGATGCGCAGCCTTTTACCTATATTTTGTATCCACAGTTCTGTAACTACCAGGCTAGCAGCACCCATTTGCTATCCTGTTTTGCATGGTAAGTATTTAGTTTAGTTTTGCATATGTTTTGCATCTGTCTGATTGCTGAGTGTGTATTTGAGCTATTTAAGCGGTGCATATGAGGTGGTGAGTCATTCAGATGCGGCCCATATTGGTGAGCGCTTGCTTTGTTTCCTGCTGTCTGTATTGAATGTAAGTTACACATTTTAGCATAGCAGCTGCCAGGGTAAAGACATTTGCTTTTAACTTAGGTCAGTTTAGTGTTAGGACATCTGCTCTGGAGATTTACCTCAACGTTGGTGCAGATGTCCAGTATATCTATATTTTTGCATGCAAAACTATGATGGAAGCTAAAATTTCTCCATAGACCAGTATTGCATTGTTTGGATGCGGGCGTACATTTTAGTCCAGGGGGGGGCGGTGTGCGCCACAGCGATTAACCATTCAATTGTACAGTATTGGGTCAGGGATGCGCAGCCTTTTACCTATATTTTGTATCCACAGTTCTGTAACTACCAGGCTAGCAGCACCCATTTGCTATCCTGTTTTGCATGGTAAGTATTTAGTTTAGTTTTGCATATGTTTTGCATCTGTCTGATTGCTGAGTGTGTATTTGAGCTATTTAAGCGGTGCATATGAGGTGGTGAGTCATTCAGATGCGGCCCATATTGGTGAGCGCTTGCTTTGTTTCCTGCTGTCTGTATTGAATGTAAGTTACACATTTTAGCATAGCAGCTGCCAGGGTAAAGACATTTGCTTTTAACTTAGGTCAGTTTAGTGTTAGGACATCTGCTCTGGAGATTTACCTCAACGTTGGTGCAGATGTCCAGTATATCTATATTTTTGCATGCAAAACTATGATGGAAGCTAAAATTTCTCCATAGACCAGTATTGCATTGTTTGGATGCGGGCGTACATTTTAGTCCAGGGGGGGCGGTGTGCGCCACAGCGATTAACCATTCAATTGTACAGTATTGGGTCAGGGATGCGCAGCCTTTTACCTATATTTTGTATCCACAGTTCTGTAACTACCAGGCTAGCAGCACCCATTTGCTATCCTGTTTTGCATGGTAAGTATTTAGTTTAGTTTTGCATATGTTTTGCATCTGTCTGATTGCTGAGTGTGTATTTGAGCTATTTAAGCGGTGCATATGAGGTGGTGAGTCATTCAGATGCGGCCCATATTGGTGAGCGCTTGCTTTGTTTCCTGCTGTCTGTAATGAATGTAAGTTACACATTTTAGCATAGCAGCTGCCAGGGTAAAGACATTTGCTTTTAACTTAGGTCAGTTTAGTGTTAGGACATCTGCTCTGGAGATTTACCTCAACGTTGGTGCAGATGTCCAGTATATCTATATTTTTGCATGCAAAACTATGATGGAAGCTAAAATTTCTCCATAGACCAGTATTGCATTGTTTGGATGCGGGCGTACATTTTAGTCCAGGGGGGGCGGTGTGCGCCACAGCGATTAACCATTCAATTGTACAGTATTGGGTCAGGGATGCGCAGCCTTTTACCTATATTTTGTATCCACAGTTCTGTAACTACCAGGCTAGCAGCACCCATTTGCTATCCTGTTTTGCATGGTAAGTATTTAGTTTAGTTTTGCATATGTTTTGCATCTGTCTGATTGCTGAGTGTGTATTTGAGCTATTTAAGCGGTGCATATGAGGTGGTGAGTCATTCAGATGCGGCCCATATTGGTGAGCGCTTGCTTTGTTTCCTGCTGTCTGTATTGAATGTAAGTTACACATTTTAGCATAGCAGCTGCCAGGGTAAAGACATTTGCTTTTAACTTAGGTCAGTTTAGTGTTAGGACATCTGCTCTGGAGATTTACCTCAACGTTGGTGCAGATGTCCAGTATATCTATATTTTTGCATGCAAAACTATGATGGAAGCTAAAATTTCTCCATAGACCAGTATTGCATTGTTTGGATGCGGGCGTACATTTTAGTCCAGGGGGGGCGGTGTGCGCCACAGCGATTAACCATTCAATTGTACAGTATTGGGTCAGGGATGCGCAGCCTTTTACCTATATTTTGTATCCACAGTTCTGTAACTACCAGGCTAGCAGCACCCATTTGCTATCCTGTTTTGCATGGTAAGTACTTAGTTTAGTTTTGCATATGTTTTGCATCTGTCTGATTGCTGAGTGTGTATTTGAGCTATTTAAGCGGTGCATATGAGGTGGTGAGTCATTCAGATGCGGCCCATATTGGTGAGCGCTTGCTTTGTTTCCTGCTGTCTGTATTGAATGTAAGTTACACATTTTAGCATAGCAGCTGCCAGGGTAAAGACATGTGCTTTTAACTTAGGTCAGTTTAGTGTTAGGACATCTGCTCTGGAGATTTACCTCAACGTTGGTGCAGATGTCCAGTATATCTATATTTTTGCATGCAAAACTATGATGGAAGCTAAAATTTCTCCATAGACCAGTATTGCATTGTTTGGATGCGGGCGTACATTTTAGTCCAGGGGGGGCGGTGTGCGCCACAGCGATTAACCATTCAATTGTACAGTATTGGGTCAGGGATGCGCAGCCTTTTACCTATATTTTGTATCCACAGTTCTGTAACTACCAGGCTAGCAGCACCCATTTGCTATCCTGTTTTGCATGGTAAGTATTTAGTTTAGTTTTGCATATGTTTTGCATCTGTCTGATTGCTGAGTGTGTATTTGAGCTATTTAAGCGGTGCATATGAGGTGGTGAGTCATTCAGATGCGGCCCATATTGGTGAGCGCTTGCTTTGTTTCCTGCTGTCTGTATTGAATGTAAGTTACACATTTTAGCATAGCAGCTGCCAGGGTAAAGACATTTGCTTTTAACTTAGGTCAGTTTAGTGTTAGGACATCTGCTTTGGAGATTTACCTCAACGTTGGTGCAGATGTCCAGTATATCTATATTTTTGCATGCAAAACTATGATGGAAGCTAAAATTTCTCCATAGACCAGTATTGCATTGTTTGGATGCGGGCGTACATTTTAGTCCAGGGGGGGCGGTGTGCGCCACAGCGATTAACCATTCAATTGTACAGTATTGGGTCAGGGATGCGCAGCCTTTTACCTATATTTTGTATCCACAGTTCTGTAACTACCAGGCTAGCAGCACCCATTTGCTATCCTGTTTTGCATGGTAAGTATTTAGTTTAGTTTTGCATATGTTTTGCATCTGTCTGATTGCTGAGTGTGTATTTGAGCTATTTAAGCGGTGCATATGAGGTGGTGAGCCATTCAGATGCGGCCCATATTGGTGAGCGCTTGCTTTGTTTCCTGCTGTCTGTATTGAATGTAAGTTACACATTTTAGCATAGCAGCTGCCAGGGTAAAGACATTTGCTTTTAACTTAGGTCAGTTTAGTGTTAGGACATCTGCTCTGGAGATTTACCTCAACGTTGGTGCAGATGTCCAGTATATCTATATTTTTGCATGCAAAACTATGATGGAAGCTAAAATTTCTCCATAGACCAGTATTGCATTGTTTGGATGCGGGCGTACATTTTAGTCCAGGGGGGGCGGTGTGCGCCACAGCGATTAACCATTCAATTGTACAGTATTGGGTCAGGGATGCGCAGCCTTTTACCTATATTTTGTATCCACAGTTCTGTAACTACCAGGCTAGCAGCACCCATTTGCTATCCTGTTTTGCATGGTAAGTATTTAGTTTAGTTTTGCATATGTTTTGCATCTGTCTGATTGCTGAGTGTGTATTTGAGCTATTTAAGCGGTGCATATGAGGTGGTGAGTCATTCAGATGCGGCCCATATTGGTGAGCGCTTGCTTTGTTTCCTGCTGTCTGTATTGAATGTAAGTTACACATTTTAGCATAGCAGCTGCCAGGGTAAAGACATTTGCTTTTAACTTAGGTCAGTTTAGTGTTAGGACATCTGCTCTGGAGATTTACCTCAACGTTGGTGCAGATGTCCAGTATATCTATATTTTTGCATGCAAAACTATGATGGAAGCTAAAATTTCTCCATAGACCAGTATTGCATTGTTTGGATGCGGGCGTACATTTTAGTCCAGGGGGGGCGGTGTGCGCCACAGCGATTAACCATTCAATTGTACAGTATTGGGTCAGGGATGCGCAGCCTTTTACCTATATTTTGTATCCACAGTTCTGTAACTACCAGGCTAGCAGCACCCATTTGCTATCCTGTTTTGCATGGTAAGTATTTAGTTTAGTTTTGCATATGTTTTGCATCTGTCTGATTGCTGAGTGTGTATTTGAGCTATTTAAGCGGTGCATATGAGGTGGTGAGTCATTCAGATGCGGCCCATATTGGTGAGCGCTTGCTTTGTTTCCTGCTGTCTGTATTGAATGTAAGTTACACATTTTAGCATAGCAGCTGCCAGGGTAAAGACATTTGCTTTTAACTTAGGTCAGTTTAGTGTTAGGACATCTGCTCTGGAGATTTACCTCAACGTTGGTGCAGATGTCCAGTATATCTATATTTTTGCATGCAAAACTATGATGGAAGCTAAAATTTCTCCATAGACCAGTATTGCATTGTTTGGATGCGGGCGTACATTTTAGTCCAGGGGGGGCGGTGTGCGCCACAGCGATTAACCATTCAATTGTACAGTATTGGGTCAGGGATGCGCAGCCTTTTACCTATATTTTGTATCCACAGTTCTGTAACTACCAGGCTAGCAGCACCCATTTGCTATCCTGTTTTGCATGGTAAGTATTTAGTTTAGTTTTGCATATGTTTTGCATCTGTCTGATTGCTGAGTGTGTATTTGAGCTATTTAAGCGGTGCATATGAGGTGGTGAGTCATTCAGATGCGGCCCATATTGGTGAGCGCTTGCTTTGTTTCCTGCTGTCTGTATTGAATGTAAGTTACACATTTTAGCATAGCAGCTGCCAGGGTAAAGACATTTGCTTTTAACTTAGGTCAGTTTAGTGTTAGGACATCTGCTCTGGAGATTTACCTCAACGTTGGTGCAGATGTCCAGTATATCTATATTTTTGCATGCAAAACTATGATGGAAGCTAAAATTTCTCCATAGACCAGTATTGCATTGTTTGGATGCGGGCGTACATTTTAGTCCAGGGGGGGCGGTGTGTGCCACAGCGATTAACCATTCAATTGTACAGTATTGGGTCAGGGATGCGCAGCCTTTTACCTATATTTTGTATCCACAGTTCTGTAACTACCAGGCTAGCAGCACCCATTTGCTATCCTGTTTTGCATGGTAAGTATTTAGTTTAGTTTTGCATATGTTTTGCATCTGTCTGATTGCTGAGTGTGTATTTGAGCTATTTAAGCGGTGCATATGAGGTGGTGAGTCATTCAGATGCGGCCCATATTGGTGAGCGCTTGCTTTGTTTCCTGCTGTCTGTATTGAATGTAAGTTACACATTTTAGCATAGCAGCTGCCAGGGTAAAGACATTTGCTTTTAACTTAGGTCAGTTTAGTGTTAGGACATCTGCTCTGGAGATTTACCTCAACGTTGGTGCAGATGTCCAGTATATCTATATTTTTGCATGCAAAACTATGATGGAAGCTAAAATTTCTCCATAGACCAGTATTGCATTGTTTGGATGCGGGCGTAAATTTTAGTCCAGGGGGGGCGGTGTGCGCCACAGCGATTAACCATTCAATTGTACAGTATTGGGTCAGGGATGCGCAGCCTTTTACCTATATTTTGTATCCACAGTTCTGTAACTACCAGGCTAGCAGCACCCATTTGCTATCCTGTTTTGCATGGTAAGTATTTAGTTTAGTTTTGCATATGTTTTGCATCTGTCTGATTGCTGAGTGTGTATTTGAGCTATTTAAGCGGTGCATATGAGGTGGTGAGTCATTCAGATGCGGCCCATATTGGTGAGCGCTTGCTTTGTTTCCTGCTGTCTGTATTGAATGTAAGTTACACATTTTAGCATAGCAGCTGCCAGGGTAAAGACATTTGCTTTTAACTTAGGTCAGTTTAGTGTTAGGACATCTGCTCTGGAGATTTACCTCAACGTTGGTGCAGATGTCCAGTATATCTATATTTTTGCATGCAAAACTATGATGGAAGCTAAAATTTCTCCATAGACCAGTATTGCATTGTTTGGATGCGGGCGTACATTTTAGTCCAGGGGGGGCGGTGTGCGCCACAGCGATTAACCATTCAATTGTACAGTATTGGGTCAGGGATGCGCAGCCTTTTACCTATATTTTGTAATAGCTAGTATAGTTGCCCCCACTGCCCAGTATAGTTGCCCCAGTAGTATAGTTGCCCCCAGTATAGCTAGTTTAGTTGCCCCCAGTATAGCTAGTTTAGTTGCCCCCAGTATAGCTAGTATAGTTGCCCCCAGTATAGCTAGTATAGTTGCCCCCAGTATAGCTAGTATAGTTGCCCCCAGTATAGTTGCCCCCAGTATAATTGCCCCAGTAAAGCTAGTATAGTTGCCCCCAGTATAGCTAGTATAGTTGCCCCCAGAATAGCTAGTATAGTTGCCCCCACTGCCCAGTATAGTTGCCCCAGTAGTATAGTTGCCCCCAGTATAGCTAGTTTAGTTGCCCCCAGTATAACTAGTTTAGTTGCCCCCAGTATAGCTAGTATAGTTGCCCCCAGTATAGCTAGTATAGTTGCCCCCAGTATAGCTAGTATAGTTGCCCCCAGTATAGTTGCCCCCAGTATAATTGCCCCAGTAAAGCTAGTATAGTTGCCCCCAGTATAGCTAGTATAGTTGCCCCCAGAATAGCTAGTATAGTTGCCCCCACTGCCCAGTATAGTTGCCCCAGTAGTATAGTTGCCCCCAGTATAGCTAGTTTAGTTGCCCCCAGTATAGCTAGTTTAGTTGCCCCCAGTATAGCTAGTATAGTTGCCCCCAGTATAGCTAGTATAGTTGCCCCCAGTATAGCTAGTATAGTTGCCCCCAGTATAGTTGCCCCCAGTATAATTGCCCCAGTAAAGCTAGTATAGTTGCCCCCAGTATAGCTAGTATAGTTGCCCCCGTAGTATAGTTGCCCCCGGTAAGGGGGAAGCTTGGAAGGAGGGGTGGCAGGGAGGGGGATCAGACCCCCCACCTCCCTTACCTGGGTCCCCTCCTTCTGGCGCTTCCCCCCTCCTAATTAGCAGCAGCTTAAGATATGCGGGCAGGAGCGGGCGGAGAGGACTTACCTGCTTCCTGGCGATGGCGCACACGTCATCCTCACGTGATCTTGATCTCCGACTTCTCTGTCACTCACTGCGCTTCCGCTAATCAGGAAGCACAGTGGGGGTGGAGAAGGCGGAGAGCAGCGTCACGTGACGATGATGCTGTGCACCATCGCCTGGAACACAGGAAGCAGGTGAGTAAGTCCGCTCTGCCCGCTCCTGCCTGCATATCTAAAGCTGCTGCTAATTAGGAGCGGGGAAGCGCCAGAGGGAGGGGACCCAGGTGCGGGAGGTCCCCGCCGCTTTCCCCACCACCCCTCCATTCTGTGTTGCTTGCCCCTCTGTGGGAGGCCTTGATGACACCCCCTGGCGCACCCGACACCCGGAGCGGGGCGCCCCCTGCCGCCCCATGGTTGGAACGCCACTGTTATAAACAATAAGCAATTTTATTCATTACCGTATTTCGCGCCGTATAAGACGCTCCGGCATATAAGACGCACCCAGGTTTAGAGGGCAAAAAACAGAAAAAAAAAAGATTTATACTAAACCTGGTGCGTCCATATTCCAGGAGAGTCTTGTACATGTTACCCTCAAATGTTGTCCTCCTGTGTCCCATTGTCTCCCCATGTGTCCCCAATACCTGCCCCATGTGTCCTCTGTGTCCCTCATACATGCCCCATGTGTCACCCATGCCTGCCCCATGTGCTTGTGTCCCCCATGTGTCACCTATGCATGCCTCATGTGTCCCTCATGTGCCTGTGTCCCCCATGCCTGCCGTGTCCTCTGTGTGTCCCTCATGCCTGCCCCATGTGCCTGTGTCCCCATGTGTCACCTATGCATGCCTCATGTGTCCCTCATGTGCCTGTGTCCTCCATGCCTGCCGTGTCCTCTGTGTCGCTTATGCCTGCCCCATGTGCCTGTGTCCCCCGTGTGTGTTTGTAAATTGTGGCTGCACCCGACCGTTGCCTCTGCCCGCTCCCCATGCCTGTAATGTGCCGGCGTGTGTAATCAGTTCCCTCCCGCTGTGTGGCTGATCTCTGCGTGCCCCCGCGAGTGTCTAATATGCCCGCTCCCCCGCCTGCCTTATCTCCCTCCCCCATGTGAATGCTGGCCCCCCCGGGTGTTAATCTGCAGCGGCTTACCTTTCCGCCATGCCCGCGAGGATTGGAGACCTCCTTCACAGCCGCGCATCTCGCTCTAGTGATCGGCATGTGATGATTGCGTCATCATCACATGCCGATCACTAGAGCGAGATGCGCGGCTGTGAAGGAGGTCTCCAATCCTCGCGGGCATGGCAGAGAGGAAAGCCGCTGCAGATTAACACCCGGGGGGGCCAGCATTCACATGGGGGAGGGAGATAAGGCAGGCGGGGGAGCGGGCATATTAGACACTCGCGGGGGCACGCAGAGATCAGCCACACAGCGGGAGGGAACTGATTACACACGCCGGCACATTACAGGCATGGGGAGCGGGCAGAGGCAACGGTCGGGTGCAGCCACACAGGCAGGGAATTCCCGACGTGGCGGCGGGTCGCGGTCCGTATCGGCGGGCGTTTCTAAGTCGGGAATTCCCTGCCTTTGCCGTATAAGACGCAGGGACTTTTTCCCCCTATTTTTTGGGGAGAAAAAGTGCGTCTTATACGACGAAAAATACGGTAAGTTATATTCTGTAAATTTCCTCTTTACAAGATCCATGGGATGCAAAAATGTTCAAGTTTATGCTGATTTTATGTTAATTTTATGCACATTTATACAGCTTGGAATTGGACCAATATGGTTTGCATGCAAACCATATTGGAAGCTAAAGTTCCTCCTAGTTTAATAAATGTTAGCACTTGTCTAGGATGCAGGGCATGCATTTTTCAGTCTAGCAGAGGCGGTGTATGCCTGTACGATTAACCATTCAATTGCAACATGTGTTTAGGGACGCGCAGCCTTTCCCCCAACCTTTTTTAACTTTGTAACTGTCACGTTAGCTGCTCCCAGCCCCTCCTCCTGAGTTTCCTGTTTGCATAATAAGTAGTAGCAGATTTGCATATGATTTGCATCTGAATTGAATGCAAAGTGTGCAGAAAATCTATTTAGGTGCTTCACACTGAGCTGGTGGTCATTTCAGATGCAGCCGTAGTGGTATGCGCAGGCGTTCTCGCAATTACTGTATCTGATGATTATGATTAATGAAATTCCAAGTTGCATAAATTTCATAACATTAACAGTATTTGCATCAATCTAGAACTATTAGCATCTTGTGGATCATCCCTGGTGGTGGACTTCACAGGAAATTCAGTCACATTTTTAAGCTGCAGCTACTCCCTAGAGGCTGAAACAGACCACCAGAATTTTCCCAATTGATGTCAATAAAGTTAAATTTGAATGCAATTTTATGCAAATTTACACTACTTTGAGATGGACCAATTCTGAATTTGGTTCATTTCCAAGGTGCATAAATTTTCATAAAATCACCATTTGCACCATTTCAAAATGATTAGCATCTGATTGTCCATCCCTACCTATTGCATGTCTGAGGAACATGTTGCAGTCACTAAAAGGGGAGAAAGTGAACAGAGGTGGGAAAATGGCATTTCATGCAAATTCAAGGACAATGGACCTGATAAATGAAATGCATAAATTTGCTGGCACAGGCAGTGTATAGCAATTTACCAGTGCAAACACCAGGGAGGACCGTTAAATAATTAGTGTTGCATGCATTGCTGGGGTAACATGCATGTTACGCCATACGCCGTAGCAAATCGCCCACTATCCCAACAACAGGTGTGGAGCTAATAGGGTAATGGGAGATGCTCCTCTGGCATAGATAGTGGTAAAATTGATGTACACTGCTTACACACGGCAAATATACTGGCCTTTCGTACATAAGGCTCAATATGGGAAAGACAAAACCTTTGATGTACAGCTTTGTAGAGCCCCTTAAAGCAGGGGTCCCCAACCACCGGGCCGCGGCCCAATACCGGGCCGCAGGACACGTTGTGTTGGGCCGCGGTCCCCTGCCTCACTGTAGTGCAGCCACGGTTCACTGGCAGCTGCGGCTGTAACTTACAATAAAATGTATCGATCGTACCTGGAAGCCTTCAGCCAGTAGACAGAGGCTGGTCCCCGGGTGGCTGAGCCAATACAAATCACTTCCTCTGTCCCACCCTCCCTTCCTACCACAAGCCAATCAGTGAGGCTCTGGCACAAAGAAAGGGAGAGAGGCAGCCAATGAAGCATGCCCACACAAAACCCGGCTAGTTCAAGCAGCCTGGAAGAGTAAGGCAGCCTAGTCCAGGAGGAGGACGGCACAGTGAAGAGTCAGCTACCATTATTCCCTCAGTCCTGACTCTGCAGTAGCGAGGTAATTTTAGCTTGCTTTCCAAGACTGGAATAGAATAAAAGGGGAGACGAGCTGCAATGCTTGAGCTGGGAGGAGACACAGGCAGTAGGAGAAGGGATTTGTTTAGCTTTGCACTTTTTCACCTACGGTTCAGAAGCACACGGAGCAGACAAGCAGCACAGCACACGCTGCCTCAGTGACAGCCTATCACTCAGCATGCAACCATCTGCTCTGGTTGCTTCTGAACTGTAGGTAAAGAAGTGCAGAGCTCTGACTGACATCCCCCTCTCCTATTCCTGTGTCTCCCCCCAGCTGGCAGCAGGATTTGGTTAGCAGTGCTGCTTATCCCATTCTATAAGCTGGCCTGGGGTCTGTCTCCCCACCCCCCTGTACTGCCACTGACCTGTTTATGTACTTTCTCCTCCAGTTACAATTCAGTGCTCCCACTTCTACAATAACAGAAGCACATTGCTTGCAGCCTTGACTTGAGCACCATATATTTTAGAATCAGAGAGATTTTATACTTACCTGGGGCTTCCTCCAGCCCCATAAGCACCACTGCCTCCCTTGCTGTCCTCCCGTGTGGCTCTGTTCAGCCACAGTCAACCCCGGTAATCTGGCTGGGTTGCAAGTTGGGCTCTTCTGTGCATACGCACCTATGTATGGGGCTGGAGGAAGCCCCAGGTAAGTATAAAATCTTTCCGATTTATGCTCTTGAATACATTTTCATCTGTATACACACTAACAACTGATGTCACCGTCTGGGATCAGGATTTGATCCCCTTGGGCGACTTCTCTGGGCCGGGCTGCACACACGTCTCAGTTGAGTAGCTGATTATGCGCTGTGTTGCTATGGAGGGGGGGGGGGCGCGGAGGGACGTCGAGCAGCGTGCTCGATTTCTCTCCATCCCGGTATGCCGGGCCTTGGAGAAAATGTCTTGCATCAAAGCGGTCCTCGGGTCCGAAAAGGTTGGGGACCCCTGCCTTAAAGAGAACTTGAGCCAGCACCAATAGAGGGCGGCAGAGAAGGGGCGGGAGAGGCATAGGAGAATAGGAATAACACAGAGGCATGTGATGATATCACTAACTATATGTCCAAAACATTAAACACATTGCGCCTCTGGTACACTTTAAAGGACATAAATCACGAAAAAAACCATTTTTTTTGGTTACAAATTTAGTACAAATTGCATGCAGCTTGCAATTGAGCCAATCAAAATGGTCAGGAAATGCATAAAGGTTGCATGCAATCCACAGTTATTTGCATCTTATTTACCATCTGGTACAATATACTCCTTTAGGCCTCGTTCACATCTAAAATCGTAATCGCTGGCACCAACGATTTTCAATTTTGTGGGCAATTTTTTTTTCTCCTCCCGGCGCTCAGTGGGAGCTGTGTTTTTTTTAAAGCGCTTTTCTAAGCGCTTTTGCAGAGGGATTGTATTTTTTCACTCCCTGACGCAAGTCAGGAGGTGAACTCTTTGATCCGGAAAAGAATAAATACAATGTATTTATTCCTAAAAACGTGAACACAATTGCTGCACAAAGCGATTTTGTGAGTGTTTTGTGTTTTTCCTATACCTTCCGTTGAGGCAAAACACCTCAAAGCACCGCTTTGCTGAGCGGATCGAAAACAAACCGCTCAGATGTGAACTCTCTCATAGGAAGTCCTTGCACAAGCGGTTTAAGGGCGATTTTGAAAATCGCCTGCGCTTGAAAAAAGGGCAAAAACGCCCATAGTGTGAACGTGCCCTTAGGTCCATCACAATTCTTATATAAAAACAAGCTGTGAGATGACAATAAGTCTGCATTATTAGTGACAGGTGTTACCAATTATTTTACTTCTGAAAACTTCAAAGCTATTTATGTTTTGCTAAAATCACAACACTTATCCATATGTTGCAGTGATGGAATGTTTTGGGAATAGAGTAAAGATGTTAGAAAGTAAATTTCCTTCAGTCACGGTGACATTGATTGCAATAATACAGTGTTAACAAATACCATTTTTATGCATTATGTAAGTTAAAGCAAAAACAAAATTAAACTGAAAATCAAGTCACAATAAATCAAATCAGATTGACAGTCTAGTACTAAATACATTAACTACCTGTCCCCCAAGTCCTCATTACTCATATAGTTAACCTACCTACCTTTCTCCCAAAATAATGTCATCATGATTTCTCCCATCAGGCAGAAGATTTCTCCTTTACTTCTTAAACCTAAGTTTATCTACTTCTCTCCATGGCCCATATGCAATTCACTTTTTCTCCTGTGTTTTCACCTATGTCATATTTTCACAACTTGTAAATAAAATGTCTTTAACATCGCCAGCAAGCAAACAGATGCTCAAAATAATTTTGGCAGTACTTTTTGACCTTATTTTTGGTACTTTTTCCATCACAAAGTGCTAAAAAGTTATTTTAAATCGAAGAGGAAAAATTATCTCCTAGGAGAAAACTCAGGTGAAAAAGTGAATTGCATATGGTCCCAGGTGTCAAAAGAAGATCTCCCTGACAGCAGAAATAGCTGGGTATGTGTAACGATTTGTGTCAGCAAAGAACAGAATTCTGATTATTAGGTGATCTG
Source organism: Hyperolius riggenbachi (assembly GCF_040937935.1). NCBI lineage: Eukaryota > Metazoa > Chordata > Amphibia > Anura > Hyperoliidae > Hyperolius > Hyperolius riggenbachi. The sequence goes on from NC_090650.1 coordinate 351,292,620, forward strand.
CAGTATCACCTATAATGCAGATATATACCTGATTATATGGTGATCTGCAGAATCACCTATAATACCGGTATATCAGAAGCTGATGTGACAACAAAATAGCACAGTGTGATTGGTGCAACAGTAGTACTGATAGGTTTAGCAATACCTCACCAGAGGAGCTGGTGGGTACTAACAGTACAGCGCCCCTCACCAGAGTCAAGGGCCCTCTGGTGAGAGTAGAGTGGTCAGACAGATCAGGTTTGGCAACAGACAGACAGATGCAGTACAAAATCGGAAGGCAGAGACAGGAAGGTATAAAAAGGCAGAGTCGGCAGCAAGATCAGATGGGCAGAGGTACAGAATCACTGAGCAGAAGAGTAGTCAGAACGAGCCAGAGTCATGCACAAATATTAACACAGTAAAGTATATCTTAAGGCTATCAAACAATTCCTATCTTGTGTGAAATCCCCAGTTTTCTCCCGGATCAAAGCACACCGGAACTATCCAAGGGTCTGAGCGCTAACACAGAGTATTCGCAACAGCAGACAAGTTGCGAGTGATTCAGCTAGGCTTATGAAGCAGAGGAGACCCTTCTGGCACGCCCCCTCCTATCAGCCAATGAGGAGCGGCGAGCGTCTCCTCTGACGTCAGCCGAACGGTCGGTCAGCTGACGCGCCTCCTCCCCGCATAAAGGTCCTGTCTATGCGCGCGCACACGCGACAAAGCAACCCTATGTGCAACTGACAGACCCGTCTTCGGCGTGCTAGACGCCTGAGGCATGGATACATTGCTAGACAGGGAGCTGGAGGCAGCTGCGGTGGTAGCGCTGTTCACCGCGGCTGCCTCTTCAACGTTTGTTACAGTATGGCAAAGTTCCTCTTGGTGAATCCTGTGACAAGGCTCCAGAGAAAAGAGAAAGTAAGCCCACAAACTATTTTAGGTATTTTGTGAAAGTGTACCCGAAGCTCGGGTACAAAATTAGATACTTACCTAAAAAGAGGGAAGCCTCAAGATTCTATTGAGGCTTCCTTCGGTGCTCTGATGTCCTACATCGCTGAACAGATTAGCAACAAGGCACTGGGGGCATTCATATCGGGGCCACGCAGCTCCTCTTCCTGCTGCGTGGCCGTGCATGCACAGTAAGCCGCAGCTGATCCATGCTACTGCGCGCCTACATGCTCATAACAGAGGAGGAGCACAGCGACGAGGGACATCGGAGCACCAAGGGAAGTAGGATCCTGAGGCTTCCCTCTCTTCAGGTAAATATCTTATTTTGATCCCAAGCTTTGGCTCGGGATCATTAGGGGAAAAAAAGGACCTGCGCTTAGAAATTACAATGGTGTGCCAAACCTATTAGAGCAGCGGGGGAAGTTTGATTGTAATTCCACTCTAATGCTACAGATCCTACTATGGAGACAATAAGGGTAGATTCTGGGACTCCCATTAGTGACAATATATGTTTGTTTGTTCATAATGTTTGCTCATTAGTTCTATCAAGAATAGCAAGCTAGAACCAGAAATGAAGTTCACAGTAAGTATCTCTCATAGGGCCTGATCAAGAAAAGGTTTGTAAAATTGCAGTGCCCAGGTAGCGCACAATAATGTTACCGGTACTAATGCCGGAGGAGCACAACCTGTTACTTTATGAGCACCATGGGAGAGTGTATGCTTTGCTATAATAGCTTGCATCATCTCGGTAATGCACGTGCCGCGAATAGAGTACAGGTAGTGCTTCCACACAGCAATTTCACCAACAGTGGACGTGCTGCACCTGCGAATAGAGATGGCCCGAACGGTTTGCCAGCGAACGCTTCCGTGATTCGCGTTCGCGGAGAACCGGGAACTTTTACAGAAGTTCGGTTCGCCCCCATAGTGCATCATGAGGGTCAACTTTGACCCTCTACATCACAGTCAGCAGGCACATTGTAGCCAATTAGGCTACACTCCCTCCTGGAGCCCCACCTCCCCCCTTATAAAAGGCAGGCAGCGTCAGTCTTTTCACTCACTCGTGTGCCTGCTGTAATTAGTGAAGGGATAGGTGCTGCAGACTCTCATAGGGAAAGCTTAGTTAGACTCTTGTAGGCTTGTTAGCTTGCTCCTTGCTGATTCTTATTGCTAAAAAAGCACCCCACAACAGCTCTTTTGAGAGCTAATCTTGTTCTTGTGATCTATTTTTTTTTTTCTGTGTGTCCCACTGACACTTGTGTTGCATAGACAGCCTTGGTAATTCCTACTGTGCGTGCCACTGCCAGGCCCAGCACATTCAGTGACTACTACCTGTGTGTGTGACAGGTGCACATTGTAATACCCACTGCATATACCTACCTGTTGTTCACTGTGCACCCACCCACCTACGTGAGCACACGCAGTTTCACTGTGCCAGTCCGGTACCTGTCTGTGTGTGACAGGTGCACATTGTAATACCCACCACTGCATATACCTACCTGTTGTTCAGTGCACCCACCTACCTATTTGAGTGCACGCAGTGTCACTGTGCCTGTCCGGTACCTGTCTGTGTGTGACAGGGGCACACTGTAATACCCACTGCATATACCTACCTGTTGTTCACTGTGCACCCACCCACCTACGTGAGTGCACGCAGTGTGATATACCACTCCGTGCATACCTGTTAACTGCACCTGTGTGACTGCACATTGTATTACTCAAGTCAGTGCATACCTTTCACTTCATCCCTCCCGATATGGACAAAATGGACAAAATAGGTAGAGGCAGAGGTAGAGGCAGACCCAGAGGAAGGCCACCTGGCAGGTCTGTGCGAGGTCGTGGTGATGTGATTTCGTGCGGCCCTGGACCAAAGTACAGTGCTCAGAAGAAGGCAAGTCTCATCAACTCCCAAGATTGTCAGGACGTGGTTGACTATTTAACACAGAACACCTCATCTTCCGCAGCCACCAGCGCTACTCCAAGTACCACATCCGCTACATTTGACAGTTCGCAGGAGTTATTTGGTGGGGAAATCACTGATGCACAACCATTATTGTTACAACCAGATGAAGGCGCTAAGCAAGTTACACCACCACCTCAGATGTCTGAGTTAGGCGACACTATGGACGTAACGTGTGCAGAGGGGGATGATGAAGTACCTGCTGTTGGTGCAGTTTTGGAGGTGTCTGAGGCAAGTGAAGCTGGGCGGGATGATGATGATGATGACGATGATACGGATCCCACGTATGTTCCCAATAGAGGACAATAGGGGGACAGTTCAGAGGGGGAGTCAGAGAGGAGTAGGAAGAGATGAGTTCCTGAAAGAAGCAGGAGGAGCTCGTCGTCAGAAACAGTTGGTGGCAGTGTCCGGCACCATGTATCGCCACCTATGTACAGCCAGCCAACTTGCCCTTCAACGTCAGCTGCTGATGCCACCATAGTGCCAACACCCCAGGGGGGCTCAGCGGTTTGGACATTTTTTAATGTGTCTGCCTCAGATCGGAGCAATGCCATCTGTTCTCTCTGCCTCCAAAAATTGAGCCGTGGAAAGGCCAACACCCACGTAGGGACAAGTGCCTTACGAAGGCACATGGAGAAAAGGCACAAACTGCAATGGGAAGAGCACCTAAACAAAAGCAGCACACAAAAGAAAAGCCACCGTCCTTCTACTCTTCCTCCTTCAGGTGCATCATCTTCAGCCGCTTTCTCCCTTGCACCTTCACAGCCACCCTCCTCCACTCCACCTCTGACCTTGAGCGGTTCCTGCTCCTCTGCCCACAGCAGCCAGGTGTCTGTGAAGGAAATCTTTGAGTGGAAGAAGCCAATTTCTGCCAGTCACCCCCTTGCCCGGCGTCTGACAGCTGGCTTGGTGGAACTGTTATTTATTTATTTTATTGTATTTATAAAGCGCCAACATATTACACAGCGCTGCCAAAAATTTACGCAGCGCTCGCCAGCTGTTACCATACCAGCTGGTAGACTCTGAGGCCTTTCGTAAATTTGTGGCCATTGGGACACCACAGTGGAAGATGCTAGGCCGCAATTATTTCTCTAAAAAGGCGATACCCAAACTGTACCATGAAGTTGAGAGGCAAGTAGTGTCATCTCTGGCACACAACTTTGGGTCAAGGGTCCACCTGACCACGGATGCCTGGTCTGTCAAGCACGGTCAGGGCCACTACATTACTTACACAGCCCATTGGGTCAACCTGGCAAGCAGGGAGTACGTGGCTGCGCAGCGAACCAATTTGTGACACCTCCACAGCTTGCAGGCAGGCCTCCTGCCACCTCCTCTCCTCCTGCTACATCCTCTTCGCTGTTGTCACCCTCCTCCTCCTTGGCTGAGTAGCAGTTCAACTCTACTGGTGCTGTGATCACCTCCCCAGCTACACAGCCCCAGCTCCCCAGGGCCTATGCTGCATGCCAGGTACGACTGTGTCACGCCATCTTAGACATGTCTTGCCTCAAAGCGGAGAGTCACACTGGAGCGGCTCTCTTGGCTGCTGTTAACTAACAGTGGCTGACCCTGCACCAGCTGGAGATTGGCAACGTGGTGTGTGACAACGGCAGCAGTCTCATTTCCACTTTGAATTTGGGAAAGCTGACACATGTACCTTGCATGGCACATGTGCTGAATCTAGTCATTGAGAGATTTGTGTCAAAGTACCCAAGCTTAGAGGACGTCCTGGAGCAGGCCAGGAAGTTGTATGGGCATTTCAGGTGGTCTTACATGGCCATGGCACAGATTCAGCTGAGAATCAAGTTGCCGGTGAGACTAATCATTTGCAATAGCCCGACTCGCTGGAATTTGACCCTCCTTATGTTCTCTCGCCTGCTAGAACAGGAGAAAGTCGTCACCCAGTACCTCTACAATTTCAGTAGAAGGACACAATCTGGGGAGATGGGGATGTTCTAGCCCAACAACTGGACACTCATGCGAAATGCATGCAGGCTCATGTGGCCGTTTGAGGAGGTGACCAACCTGGTGAGTTGCAGTGACTTGATCCCGTACGCTTACTTCCTGGAGCGTGCCGTCCGTAGAGTGGTGGATCAAGCTGTGGAGGAGCGTGAACAGGAACAGTTGTGGGAGCAATTGACATCAGAACAAGATGTTTCCTCAACACCTGCGGCAGCACAGAGGGGGGAGGAGGAGGAAGAGTCGTGTGGGGAAGAGGAGTCAGGTGTTTCTTTGGAGGAGGTGGCGGCGGCAGAACAACCGCAGCAGGCGTCACAGGGGGCTTGTGCTGCTCGAAGTTCCCGTGGTATTGTTGGTGGCTGGGGGGAAGAGGAGGAGGACTTACCTGACGTCACTGAGGAAGAGCAAGAGGAAATGGATAGTACGTCAGCATCCAACTTTGTGCAGATGGCGTCTTTCATGCTGTCCAGCCTGTTGAGGGACCCCCGTATAAAAAAACTCAACGGGAATGACAATTACTGGGTGGCCACGCTACTAGACTCTCGGTATAGGCACAAAGTGGCGGATATGTTACCAACTCACCTGAAGGCAGAAAGGATGCAGCACTTGCAGAACAAGCTGGCAGCTATGCTTTACAGTGCGTTTAAGGGTGATGTCACAGCAAAACGGAATAAAGGTACCACTGCCAGTAATCCTTCTCCCATGTCCACGCAGGCAAGGACAGGACGCTCCAGCGATCTCATGGTGATGTCGGACATGCGGACATTCTTTAGTCCAACGCCTCGCCTTACGCCTCCGGATCCACCCTCCACCAACGCCTGGACCGGCAGGTAGCCAACTACCTGGCCTTAAGTGTGGATGTAGACACTGTGAGCAGCCATGAACCCTTGGACTACTGAGTGCGCAGGCTTGACCTGTGGCCAGAGGTGTCCCAATTTGCCATCCAACTTTTGTCTTGCCCTGCCTCAAGCGTCCTATCAGAAAGGACCTTCAGCGCAGCTGGGGGCATTGTCACTGAGAAGAGAAGTCGCCTAGGTCACAAAAGTCTTCAGTACCTGACCTTTATCAAAATGAATGAGGCATGGATCCCAGAGGCCTACTGCCCGCCTGAAAACGAAGTCAGTCCCCACACACAGCGCCTCTGCCTGCATGGCGTGTGACTGCCTGCCCCAAGACTAAGTCGCTCCCCACACAGCACCTCTGCCCGCAGGCCGCTTGACTGCCTTCTCCGCCACCACCAACAGGGTCCAGGACTCCAGGTGAATTACTGAATTTTTAAGGCTGCTGCTAGCAGTGGCTGCTATACTACTTTTTCTGGTGCGTGTACATGCCTGCCTAATTTTTTTGGCTGCACTGCAGCTGCAACAACAAAACAAAAGGCATGTACATGTGCCAATTCCCCTTCGTGATCATTACCTTGCCGTGGTGAAGGGGCTTGCATATCACAATGAAGCAATGACAGCTGGCTATATGAGTGTCTCAGGTGGGGGGGGGGGGGTGGCACACCCAAGATAATAAGGTCGTTGCTTTATTGTGGACAGACAAAATTTGATCAGCTGGACAGTCACCGTTCTGTCATTCAGCTACCTCAGCCCTCGACCATATGGGCTTGAAAACCACCACGGCCTGCACTCTGGCCATAGTGCGCACCAGTCCAGCACGGCCATCACTACACAAACAGCTGTGGTGCGTTACACAGTGAGTTTGGTGTGTCAGTGTGAAGCAGTACTCTAATTACACTCCCTGATTGATGTATACACATGCAAGATGTTTTAAAGCACTTTAGGCCTGCAATTTAGCATTCAATGTGATTTCTGCCCTTAAAACGCTGCTTTGTGTCCAATCCAGATTTTTCCCCGGGACTTTTGGCGTCCATCCCACTCCGCCATGCCCCCTCCAGGTGTTGGCCCCCCTGAAACATCATTTCCATCACTTTTGTGGCCATCATAAATTTTTCTAGTTTTCATAGTTCGTCTCCCCATTCAAGTCTATTGCGGTTCGCGGAAGTTCGCGCGAACTGAACTTTTGCGGAAGTTTGCGAACCTGGGTCGCGAACCGAAAATCGGAGTTTTGGGCCATCTCTACTTGCTAATCCATTGCTGGGCAGACTCGGTGCCTTTCTCAAGCGCACTGAAATGCCAGCAGCAGTGCATTGTGCACAGCAATGGATGTGTTGCCAGTACATTGTATCGGACATTTGGCCAACAACTGATGCACTGCCACTGACCCAGTGCATTCACTGTAAATCTCCTGTAACCTGTTAGCCGGTGGCTATGTTCACACTAAATCCATTGCAATGTACATGAAACACACATTGCAACAGATGACATAAACTAGTGTCTTCTGGTCAGGGCAGAATTTACCATAACTGCACTGTAGGCACGTGCCTAATGATGGAAAGGCAGCTCACTCCACTCCTTAAGTGCCTACCTACTGTCTTACCTATGCAGGGTCCTGATTGGAATGTAAATGAGTGGTTACTCACCCGGGTCTCGACATTCCAATGATCAGATTTCCGGGGCGAGTCGGGGGCACCTCTACCTACTTAATAGTGAAGATGGTTCTGGCTACCTAATACACTTAGGGGTACATATAGCTACCTATGGCAGGCAAGGGGACTAAGGGAAAAGTGACAGCTGGGCCAGACAGCACACTTGTAGTGCAATTCAGTGGGTGTTTGTAGGTTCATGGAGGGCGAAGTCTAAGGTGCCAGGACATCTGTGCCTATAGGCTGCTGTGATGTAAAACCGGGCCTGCTTCCAGTAATTAGAGATGGCCCGAACCTCCGATTCTCGGTTCGAGAACTTCTGCGAACCACAATAGACTTCAATGGGGAGGCGAACTTTGAAAACTAGAAACACTTTGTGATGATCCGCTCAGCTGGCTGCACAGGCAGACAGCTGTTTGTCCATTCCTCTAGTCTGTGGGCTGCAGGTCTCTGGAACAGAGACCTGTCTTTCCATTGCAAGTTTCTGGTCTGTTCTCTTGCTGGGGAATTTGCATACATTCGTTATGCAAATCCCCTACCTGCCTTCTTTGATGACTGGCACTATAAGAGCTTTATGTTTCTCAGAATGCTTTGCTGGACATTTCCCTTCCATGCTCTGTTCCTGATGGACACTGCTGGAGTGTCAGCCATTGCTATCTAGTATAGTTAATTCCTGGGGGTTGCTTTAGGCTCCCCTGCTAGCCCAGTCAGGTTGTATTATCTGTATTGCCTGTTCTGTCTTGTCTTGCCTGTTTGCCATTGTCCTGTCCCTATGGTGGTTGACAGGAAATGGTTCTGATCTCTGTTCTTGGAGTATAGCTGGTGCAGCGGTTGCTACCAGCTATCTCTTCTGTTCTGTCTTCTGGGATCGCGCTAGCTACTTTTTGCTAGCGCTGGGGATCCTTCTGTTCTGTCTCCTGGGATCGCGCTAGCTACTTTTTGCGAGCGCTGGGGATCCTTCTGTTCTGTCTTGTCTGTCGCGATTGCGCTGTCACCAGCGGCGGTTGATAGCGAATCGCTCTGTCTTGTTTAGATCGCACTAGCCGCTAGCGTGAGCGGCTGTGGATCTTTCTGATCTGTGTTCCTGCTTGGATCACACTTGCTCTGGCGGAAGAGCTGTGGATCCTTTCTGCCTAGTTCCTGTTTTTCGTGTGTCTGTCTTGTCCGCTACGCTTGCTGCAGGCTCGGTGAGGTAACCGTTAAGCAAGCGCTCGCGTCCTCTGTTTCATGTTTGTCTGTTTATGGTTAGTTAGGCGTGCTTGTCTCTATTGTGCTTATCACGTGGAGATCGCGCATAACCGCGTGCACTGTTGCGAATGAGTGCGGTGTTCGCGGTTAGCTAGCGGTTGTTATTTTCTGTATCTCCTTATTGTATTTGCTGTGCCTTTGCTACCCTCGTATTCTATTCTGTTCTGCCTTGTGTCACGTCTGGCGATCGCACCTCTCGCGATCGCGTTCCTATTTCGTATCTGCTGTTGTGTGTGTGCGCGGTCGCGGGGTGGCGACTGGATTGGCGCACACACATACAACCTATCCCTTTGCTCAATCTCATGCGCAATCGCCTCTCTTGCGATTGCGTTCTGCGCTTCGTACAATTCCTGTCTGGCACTTGTGGAGGTACAGAGGATTGGTTCCTCTGCACTCCCCAGCGCCATCTGCCGACAGGAATTTCCCTCTACAGGTGCGTAGCACCTTTTGCTGGGTGCCTGCAAATATACGCTTGTGGAGGATTTCCGCCGTGTCAGCGCACGCTTTGTGCGCTGATCACGGAGAAAGTTCCACAATCGTGACAGAATGTCCAGCCCTACCTACCCAAAACCCCAGTGTAGACGGAATTTCCGATTTGTACGATTTTGTCGAATATGGCTCTTGTACCTTTAAGAGATTTAAAAAACTTGAACCTGAATCAGCAGACAAATTTTTGTCTGAGTTTATGAAACTGTTAGCGAACCCTGAATTCCAATGCACCCCAGTGTCTACCTGGGCCCCCCAAATGGTCTACATTCTGTTGGGGGGCGAAATGTTAATGTGGGGTTATGATGTGTTAAATCATACCACCCTGAGTCAAAGACCCCTGGAATTCTTGGCCTTTTTAATTCACAATTGGCTGAGATTACCTCAATTACCATACCCCCTTAATGAGTTGTTGTCAGCAGCTCAATCAGCTGTTCCATCTACTCTTTCATCCACAAAGCAGCCATCCAAAGCCTCTAAGTCTAAACGTAAAAGATCTAGGAAGGCTTCCCAGCGGAAAGATCCGTTGCCCCTAGCAACCACAAATAAAGAGGTTATTTCTGTCAAGTCTGAAATGGGCAAAACCATGCAGTATGATAATGATGTTTATGCATCTGCTGATCAGTTTCCAGGGTTTTTGCCCCAATCCAAAGCTTATGTGGATCCTGCTATAGGTAGGATCGCACACTACATTAAAGCAGTTAAAAAATCTGTTCTTGTTCCTGAACTCCACCCCTATGGAGATTATTTGGATACTGGCCTGTTTGAACCCCCATTTGCTTCCTGGGATATTGGGGCCTTGCTGGAAGAATTCGATTTTGATTGGAAAGCCTTTTGCGATTTTTACATCGCAAAAAGCAAAGATGTCTTGAATGCTTGTCTCGATTCTATGTACCTTTTGATTGATTCCGATGAATGTGACAAGGATGATGTGGATCTGGTGATCTATGTATGGCAAACGATTTTGGATGAGTTGCACACGCACCAACCAATTGATTCCAATAAAGAGACATCTTTGTCGGATGATTGTTCCTGCCTTTCTGGGGTAAAGCATGAGAGTCTTGACTTTGTGCAATCTGAAATGAATGAGTGTGCCGCTGTGGTTGGTTCCTGTGCGAATCCCGAAGGATGCTCTCCTGACAGTGTGCAGTTTGAATCTGTGCGATCTGATGCCTGTTTCTCGGATGTTCCTGCAGATTGTGATCGGCATGAGTCTGCCGGTTTCCTCAAGGATGTGTGGGATCCTTTGTCAGTTAGAAACAGATCTTTGAGATCTTCTGTCTGTGACCCTGCTATGGGGAAAATTTCTCGACTATGCAGCGTCAAAAGTAAAATTTTTATGCCTAATAAAGTTTATTCTGTTACATAGTTACATAGTTATTTTGATTGAAAAAAGACATACGTCCATCGAGTTCAACCAGTATAAAGTACAACACCAGCCTGCTCCCTCACATATCCCTGTTGATCCAGAGGAAGGCGAAAAAACCCTTACAAGGCATGGTCCAATTAGCCCCTAAAGGGAAAAATTCCTTCCCGACTCCAGATGGCAATCAGACAAAATCCTTGGATCAACATCATTAGGCATTACCTAGTAATTGTAGCCATGGATGTCTTTCAACGCAAGGAAAGCATCTAAGCCCCCTTTAAATGCAGGTATAGAGTTTGCCATAACGACTTCCTGTGGCAATGCATTCCACATCTTAATCACTCTTACTGTAAAGAACCCTTTCCTAAATAAATGGCTAAAACATTTTTCCTCCATGCGCAGATCATGTCCTCTAGTCCTTTGAGAAGGCCTAGGGACAAAAAGCTCATCCGCCAAGGTATTATATTGCCCTCTGATGTATTTATACATGTTAATTAGATCCCCTCTAAGGCGTCTTTTCTCTAGACTAAATAAACCCAGTTTATCTAACCTTTCTCGATAAGTGAGACCTTCCATCCCACGCATCAATTTTGTTGCTCGTCTCTGCACCTGCTCTAAAACTGCAATATCTTTTTTGTAATGTGGTGCCCAGAACTGAATTCCATATTCCAGATGTGGCCTTACTAGAGAGTTAAACAGGGGCAATATTATGCTAGCATCTCGAGTTTTTATTTCCCTTTTAATGCATCCCAAAATTTTGTTAGCTTTAGCTGCAGCTGCTTGGCATTGAGTACGATTATTTAACTTGTTGTCAATGAGTACTCCTAAGTCCTTCTCCAAGTTTGATGTCCCCAACTGTATCCCATTTATTTTGTATGGTGCTAGACCATTAGTACGTCCAAAATGCATGACCTTACATTTGTCAACATTGAATTTCATCTGCCATGTATGTGCCCATATAGCCATCCTATCCAGATCCTGTTGCAATATGACACTATCTTCCTGAGAGTTAATGATTCTGCACAATTTTGTATCATCTGCAAAAATAGCAACATTGCTCACTACTGCATCTACTAGGTCATTAATAAATAAATTGAAGAGCACTGGACCCAGAACAGACCCCTGTGGGACCCCACTGCTAACAGTCTCCCATTTTGAGTATGATCCATTGACCACAACTCTTTGTTTTCTGTCCATTAGCCAGTTCCCTATCCATGAACACAGACTCTTCCCCAGTCCTTGCATCCTCAACTTTTGCACCAGACTTTTGTGGGGAACAGTGTCGAAGGCCTTTGCAAAGTCCAAGTATATCACATCTACAGCATTCCCAATATCCATATTAGCATTCACTACCTCATAAAAGCTGAGCATGTTAGTCAAACAGGACCTGTCTTTAGTAAACCCATGTTGATGCTGAGAAATAAGATTATTTTCTACTATGAAGTCATGTATAGTATCTCTTAGTAACCCCTCAAATAGTTTGCATACAACTGATGTTAAACTTACAGGTCTATAATTTCCTGGATCAGATTTTTTGCCCTTCTTAAATAATGGGAAAACGTGGGCTGTACGCCAATCCACTGGGACTCTGCCAGTTGCAAGAGAGTCACAAAAGATAAGATAAAGGGGTTTATCTATAACTGAACTTAATTCCCTTAGGACCCGAGGATGCATGCCATCCGGGCCAGGTGCCTTGTCTATTTTTAATTTATTTAGTCTTGCCTTCACTTCTTCCTGCGTTAAGTATTTAATATTACAGTTAGAAGATTGAGACTCTTCCGCCTCTGTAGTTTGCAACAGTGCTGTTTCTTTTGTGAAGACAGAAGCAAAGAAAGCATTTAATAACTCTGCCTTACCTTGGTCATCCACCATTGAGTTCCCATCCTCATCCTTTAGGAGTCCTATACAGTCAACCTTTCTTTTTTTAGAGTTAATGTACTTGTAAAACTTTTTTGGGTTAGATTTGATATCCTTAGCGATTTGTTTTTCAGCTTCAATCTTTGCCTGCCTAATTTCTTTTTTACAATTTTTATTGCACTCCTTATAATTGCTTAGTGCAGCCTCTGTCCCCTCCTGTTTTAAGACCTTATAGGCATTCTTTTTCCTCTTCATTTTATCTTTAACCTTTCTATTCATCCATAGAGGCCTTTTTTTATTCCTAGACATTTTGTTTCCATATGGGATATACATACTACAGTATTGATTGAGTATAAGTTTAAAAGCTTGCCATTTCCCTTCAGTGTCTTCCCCTTGTAGTACATTATCCCAGTTCACCAAACTTAGTGCCTGCCTAATTTGAGTGAACTTTGCTTTTCTAAAGTTCATAGTTTTAGTGGTCCCGCTGCCCCGTGGCCTATCAGTCACCAGCTCAAACGTTATCATGTTGTGATCACTATTTCCCAAATGTTCTTGAACCTGCACATTTGATACATTATCTGGTCTATTAGAAATGATCAGATCCAGTAACGCATTCCCCCTAGTTGGTTCAGTTACCATTTGAGTCAAGTAATTGTCCTGTAGTGCTGCCAGAAATCTGCTGCTTTTACCAGAATGGGTAGCCTCAATACTCCAGTCAATGTCTGGAAAGTTGAAGTCGCCCATAATTATGACCTCATTTTTACCTGCAGCTTTTTCAATCTGCTGTAGTAATCGCAGTTCTGCAGCTTCATTAATAAGAGGTGGCCTGTAGCATACCCCAATAAGCAATTGGCAACTTTTATTTCCACCATGAATATTTACCCAAACGGACTCCACATCTTCGCAATCTTCCTCCATCGCATCGTTGAGGACAGCTGTAAGAGAATTCTTAACAAAGAGACAAACCCCTCCACCTTTTTTCCCTGTTCTATCCCTCCTAAACACATTGTATCCTTTTAAATTAGCTATCCAGTCATGGCTTTCATCCATCCATGTCTCGGTTATTCCCACAATGTCATAGCCTTTGTCATTCAGAATGAACTCTAGTTCGTCTATTTTATTTGCAAGGCTCCGAGCATTGGTTACCATGCACTTTATATTTTTACCACCACATTTACCAATTTTGTTTACATGAAATTGGCTACTTGAATTTTTACCAACCTCCTTAATCTTTACACTGTCCCCACCCCCCTCTCCACCCTCCATAATGATAGGTTCCCACTGTCTTTTTACCTCATCTTGTCTATGTATTGAGACTTTATCCTCCCGCCTCCCCCCAGATCCTAGTTTAAAATCTCCTCCAACCGTTTAGCCATCTTCTCCCCCAATGCAGCTGCACCCTCCCCATTAAGGTGCAGCCCATCCCTGCTGTAGAACCTGTAGCCGACTGCAAAGTCTGCCCAGTTCTCCAGGAACCCAAACCCTTCCTTCCTACACCAATTTCTCAGCCACTTATTTAACTCCCTAAGCTCCCTCTGTCTCTCAGATGTAGCACGTGGCACTGGCAGTATTTCAGAAAACACCACCTTGGAGGTCCTTGCTTTAAGTTTATCTCCAAGTACCTGAAAATCATTTTTGAGGACCTTCCATCTCCCACTAACTTTGTCATTGGTGCCAATGTGTACCATGACAGCCGGGTCTTCCCCAGCCCCACCCAGTAATCTGTCAATTCTTTACGCTACATGCCGAACCCGAGCACCCGGGAGGCAACAGACTGTACGGCATTCGCGGTTTCTTCGACAGATTACCCTATCTGTGCGCCTAATAATTGAATCCCCTACCACCAGTACCTGTCTAGCCTTAGCTGCACTCCTATTCCCTTTCTCGTTACAGCAGTCTGCCCCTTGGTTGCGAAGGAGCACATCCTGCTGCAGCATTGCTACTCCTGAATCATCCTCCCCAATATTACGCAAACAAGCATACTTATTAGTGAGGGACAACTCGGGACTAGCCTCCCTGCCACTTTTTCCCCTACCCCTTCTAACTGTGACCCAACTAGCGGCTGCCTCTGCTTCTTGGTCCGGCTGTACTCCACCACTGTTGATGTCGCCATTTCTTTTGCAAATTAATCTATGTCTTATTCTGTTCGCACCTGTGCAGGCCTGTTGCCTGATGACAGTTGCTCCAGTGTTTCTGTCCTAGATGCCTTGCAGTCTGCTCCGCAGATCGCGAAAGTTTGCGATATGGAAGCGTCAGTTTCGCAACCTAAAGCGATCTTGGATCCGCAAATTTTGCGTTCTGACTCCTCGGATTCAACATTGTTAGCCGAATCTAAGAGTGAGACAGCGCTTCGGTTTTGTGAATCTGATGCTGAAGCTTCTTTGCCTTGTCCAGAGAAGCTTTCTCTGAACCTGCCCTGTACCATGAATGACGGCATGATGTCCACTTGCATTGACATTTGCGAGTCTGATTCTGAAGAAAGTATTGACTCTCCACCGAGTACTCTGGATGAGTCAATATTGCCTTGTACAATATCTCCTGCCCTGCCCCTAGAGGCTCGTCTAGGTATTGCTGCTATTTTTACCTGTCTTTCTGCAATTTTGGAATTGCAAGCTAGTTTGACTACTACGCAGAGTTCTGGGTGCAGCGAGATTAAAGTTAGGGAGTCAGTGTGTGGTCCAGTGAATATTCCTGTACGTTCCACTCATGATGATGAAATTCAGTCTCAGTTTATGGTGGAACCTTCCCTGGGACATCTGCCCTGTTCTCAAAATAAAGTTCCAGTTTTGCCATGTAACATGGATAGTACAGAATCCTTCTTGGACAACTTGAAAAATGATGTTCCTGAGGTCTTGTTTGATGATCTAAAGGTCTCGGAGTTCCTCCCAAAGGGTGCAGAACTTGTAGGAGATGTCTCCTGCCCCCCAGGTCCTTCTGAGGTGTTGCCCACTTCAGTAGGCATTGCTGCCTTGCTGACTACTTTTGCAGCTCTTGTGGAGCTTCATTCATGTGTAGTCAATGATGATATTACAGTTACAGAAAATTCTGAATTTGAGTCCGAGTCTTCTTTTGAAAGACCAGTACCTGTGATCTTTACTCGTGATGATTTTCTGCCCGGTACTGGTTTTGGTCTTGTCGTGTCGGACTCTGAGGTTGGCAGTTCTCGACATGTCCTGAGGTTTCTCCTGTACTAGTGTACCCCGATGTGCTCTGTGACCCAGAAAGCCCAAGTGTGCCTCGGTTACCAGCGTACTCAGATGCTTCCTCAGTGGAGACATGTTCTGATATAGCCTGCCTGCTTGCATGCCCAGAAGTGGTCCCTGAAAGTCCTGATCTTGATGGGTGTCCTGCTAATTTTGAGTCTGGAATGATCATAGGTTCCATAGGGGTTCTTGGTGGTTCTCCATGTGAGCCTGGTGAGCGTTCTGGCTTCTTGGGATCTCTGCGGAGCTTCAAGGCGTTCTGGGAGATTCCGGGAAAGGTTTTGCTTTGTGCCCTGAATACGATCAGCAATGGCTTTGGTGTTGTAAGGGACACTTCGAACAGGTATTGCGGCAGGTTCGGTATTCTTGGACGCTCCTTGGAAGGTGGTGGGTATTGTCTGGAGGGTGTCGATGGCTTCTTCTCTGGTGTCCACAGTCCTGATGGGTGTTACGCTGAGACTTGTAGTGCTGATGGGCATGTTTCGGTGGCTTCTGCTTCTGATGAGGTCGGTTTCGGATGGACTGACTCTGGAATTGGGCCTTGTCGGGCTGTCCTGACCTTCATGAGTCTTCAGTTAGAGTTTTGTGATGATACCAGTTTTGAGGGATGTCTGGAATCCATCCCTAGAAGGGGGGGGGGGGGGGGTACTGTGATGATCCGCTCAGCTGGCTGCACAGGCAGACAGCTGTTTGTCCATTCCTCTAGTCTGTGGGCTGCAGGTCTCTGGAACAGAGACCTGTCTTTCCATTGCAAGTTTCTGGTCTGTTCTCTTGCTGGGGAATTTGCATACATTCGTTATGCAAATCCCCTACCTGCCTTCTTTGATGACTGGCACTATAAGAGCTTTATGTTTCCCAGAATGCTTTGCTGGACATTTCCCTTCCATGCTCTGTTCCTGATGGACACTGCTGGAGTGTCAGCCATTGCTATCTAGTATAGTTAATTCCTGGGGGTTGCTTTAGGCTCCCCTGCTAGCCCAGTCAGGTTGTATTATCTGTATTGCCTGTTCTGTCTTGTCTTGCCTGTTTGCCATTGTCCTGTCCCTATGGTGGTTGACAGGAAATGGTTCTGATCTCTGTTCTTGGAGTATAGCTGGTGCAGCGGTTGCTACCAGCTATCTCTTCTGTTCTGTCTTCTGGGATCGCGCTAGCTACTTTTTGCTAGCACTGGGGATCCTTCTGTTCTGTCTCCTGGGATCGCGCTAGCTACTTTTTGCGAGCGCTGGGGATCCTTCTGTTCTGTCTTGTCTGTCGCGATTGCGCTGTCACCAGCGGCGGTTGATAGCGAATCGCTCTGTCTTGTTTAGATCGCACTAGCCGCTAGCGTGAGCGGCTGTGGATCTTTCTGATCTGTGTTCCTGCTTGGATCACACTTGCTCTGGCGGAAGAGCGGTGGATCCTTTCTGCCTAGTTCCTGTTTTTCGTGTGTCTGTCTTGTCCGCTACGCTTGCTGCAGGCTCGGTGAGGTAACCGTTAAGCAAGCGCTCGCGTCCTCTGTTTCATGTTTGTCTGTTTATGGTTAGTTAGGCGTGCTTGTCTCTATTGTGCTTATCACGTGGAGATCGCGCATAACCGCGTGCACTGTTGCGAATGAGTGCGGTGTTCGCGGTTAGCTAGCGGTTGTTATTTTCCGTATCTCCTTATTGTATTTGCTGTGCCTTTGCTACCCTCGTATTCTATTCTGTTCTGCCTTGTGTCACGTCTGGCGATCGCACCTCTCGCGATCGCGTTCCTATTTCGTATCTGCTGTTGTGTGTGTGCGCGGTCGCGGGGTGGCGACTGGATTGGCGCACACACATACAACCTATCCCTTTGCTCAATCTCATGCGCAATCGCCTCTCTTGCGATTGCGTTCTGCGCTTCGTACAATTCCTGTCTGGCACTTGTGGAGGTACAGAGGATTGGTTCCTCTGCACTCCCCAGCGCCATCTGCCGACAGGAATTTCCCTCTACAGGTGCGTAGCACCTTTTGCTGGGTGCCTGCAAATATACGCTTGTGGAGGATTTCCGCCGTGTCAGCGCACGCGTTGTGCGCTGATCACGGAGAAAGTTCCACAATCGTGACACACTTATGCTGGCCTCAAAAGTGATGGAAAAGATGTTTCAAGGGGTCTAACACCTGGAGGGGGGCATGGCGGAATGGGATAGACGCCAAAAGTTCTGGGGAAAAATCTGGATTTGACGCAAAGCAGCGTTTTAAGGGCAGAAATCACATTGAATGCTAAATTGCAGGCCTAAAGTGCTTTAAAACATCTTGCATGTGTATACATCAATCAGGGAGTGTAATTAGAGTGCTGCTTCACACTGACACACCAAACTCACTGTGTAACGCACCGCAAACAACTGTTTGTGTAGTGATGGCTGTGCTGGACTGGTGCGCACCATGGCCAGAGTGCAGGCGGTGGCGGTTTTCAAGCCCATATGGCCGCCAGGCTGTGGTAGCTCAATGATAGAACAACAGTGACTGTCCAGCTGATCAAATTTGGTCTGTCCACAATAAAGCAACAACCTTATTATCTTGGGTGTGCCCCCCTCCCCCCTTAGACACTCATATAGCGGTCATTGCTTCATTGTGATACGCAAGCCCCTTCAACGCGGCAAAGTAATGATCACGAAGGGGAATGGGCACATGTACATGCCTTTTGTTTTGTTGTTGCAGCAGCTGCAGTGCAGCCAGAAAAATTAGGCAGGCATGTACACACACCAGAAAAATTAGTATAGCAGCGGCCTTACAAATTCAGGAATCCGCCTGGAGTCCTGGACCCTGTTGGTGGTGGCGGAGAACGCAGTCAAGTGGCCTACGGGCAGAGGTGCTGTGTGGGGAGTGACTTAGTTTTGGGCCAGGCAGTCACACGGCGTGCAGGCAAAGATGCTGTGTGTGGGGACTGACTTAGTCTTCAGGCAGGCCTGACCGTGCTTTGCAGACCACATGGTCAGATGGACCCTTGACCCAACGCTGTGTGCCAGAGATGACACCACTTGCCTTTCAACATCACGGTACAGTTTGGGTATCCCCTTTTTTGAGAAATAGTTGCATATCTTCCACTGCGGTGTGTGGATTTGCCTTTGAATGCTGCTTTCCCTCAGGTGGTCATCCTATTGCAGTTTGTGCTTTGTAAACATGTGCCTTTGTAAGGTAATTGTCCTTACGCGGGTCTTGGTCTTTCCACGGCTCAATTTTCGGTGGCAGAGAGTACAGATGGCATTGCTCTCATCTGAGGCAGACACACACAAAAATTTCCACACCGCTGAGCCCTGGGCTGATTGCACTTTGGTGGTGGCGACCGACTGAGTGTTAAGTGGGGTGCCAGAATCAGAGCAAGAGGAGGAAGATATGTCACGCTTCTGTGCGGAAGCTGAGGAAGATGAGGTGTTCTGTGTTAAATAGTTAACTATGTCCTGACAATATAAGGGGTTGATGGCACGTGCCTTCTTCTGAACACTGTACTTTGGTCGAGGGCCGCACGAAATCACGACAGCACGACCTCGAAAAGACCTGCCAGGTGGCCTGCCTCTGCCTTTTGTTTTGTCCATATTGGGGGGGATGAAGTGAAAGGTATGCACTGACTTGACTAATACAATGTGCAGTCACACAGGTGCAGTTAAGAGGTATGCACGGAGTGGTATATCACACTGCGTGCACTCATGTAGGTAGGTGGGTGCACTGAACACAACAGGTAGGTAGGTATATGCAGTGATGGGTATTACAATGTGCACCTGTCACACACAGACAGGTACCGGACAGGCACAGTGACACTGTATGCACTCACGTAGGTAGGTGGGTGCACTGAACACAACAGGTAGGAAGGTATATGCAGTGATGGGTATTACAATGTGCACATGTCACATATAGACAGGTAACGGACAGGCACAGTGACTCTGCGTGCGCTCATGTAGGTGGGTGGGTGCACAGTGAACAACAGGTAGGTATATGCAGTGGGTATTACAATGTGCACCTGTCACACGCACAGGTAGTAGTCACTGAATGTGCTGGGCCTGGCTGGCAGTGGCATACACAATAGGATTTAGCAAGGCTGTCTATGCAACACAAGTGTCAGTGGGACACAAAAAAAAAAAAAAAGATCAGAAGAACAAGATTAGCTCTCAAAAGAGCTGTTTTGGGGTGCTTTTTTAGCATTAAGAATCAGCAAGGAGCAAGCTAAGAAGCCTATAAGAGCCTAACTAAGCTTTCCCTATGAGAGTCTGCAGCAGCTATCCCTTCACTAATTACAGCAGGCACACAAGTGAGCGAAAAGCCTGACGCTACCTGCCTTTTATAATGGGGGAGATGGAGTTCCAGGAGGGAGTGTAGCCTAATTGGCTACAATGTTCCTGCTGACTGTGATGTAGAGGGTCAAAGTTGACCCTCATGATGCACTATGGGGGCGAACCGAACTTCCGGAAATGTTCCCGGTTCTCCGCGATCACGAACCATGGAAGTTCGCCAGGAACCGTTCGCCGGCGAACCGTTCGGACCATCTCTACCAGTAATGTGTGTGTTGCAATGCATGATGGGGCAATGTAGCAAGTGGTCACCAGCATTCAATAGGACACCTGCTCCCACATGGCTTGACGGCTGATTAGCGGCAGCAGAGACCTAGGGCATTATTGGATAGGGCACTGATTTTTCCTATGAGTATTGCTATTATGCATCTTTCTCAGTTCGAAATCAAATGATGGGGATAATTTCACTTTAACCCAAATCTACACATCTGTGCTGTTTATAAGGAATATACATGAAACCAGCAAGGATGACCTTTTACATATTGTCTCGAAATGTAGAGTAACTCTATTGCACCTAACGCTGCACACTGGGGAAACTGCTGGGACAGAGCTTGGCTGTTTATTGTATGAGTCAGTTTTATGCTAATTAGAGGTCACCAATGAATTGCATAAAATGAGCAGTTGATTATCATCACAATTATGCGGCCAGTGGTATTAATTTACTAAGACTATATCAATACCTTTGGATTCCTAGGACAATAATCAAGACAGTACTTATATAGCAGTGGCCAAAAACTTCTTTCAAACTATTCTAGCTTCACTAGATTTAAAACTTGATAGTTTTTTTTTTTTTTTTTGCTGTCTTGACTAAAATACTTAATATACGGTGTCATTGATACTCAAATCATTTTTTTATTTCAGCTTTTACCGTTTACCTTTGAATATTGGCAAAGACAATCAGAAAAGTCGGCAGTATCTTATGCCTAATTTTTACCGGTGACTATACTAAACGTATACGCTGTTATGGCGTATGTCAAAAAAGGGTGCCTGGAATGCTGGACACCCAGGAAACCCGATTGTGGAATTCTGGTAAATTTACTGATATTCTACTATTAAAGTGTAAAAAACAATTGTAAAATATCACTGTTAAATACCAATATTTTACTACAGCTAAACAGAAGTCTGTTCTCACACGGAACCATCCCTCTACCGTCGCCGATGCCTAACCTTAAAGAGAAACCGTTACCAAGAATTGAACTTCATCCCAATCAGTAGCTGATACCCCATTTTACATGAAAAATCTATTCCTTTTCACAAATGAATCATCAGGGGGCTCTGTATGGCTGATATTGTGGTGAAACCCCTCCCACAAGAAACTGTGAGGATCATGGTCCTGGCAGTTTCCTATCTGTGAACCTTGTTGCATTTTGAAAAATAGCTGTTTACAGCTGTTTCCAACTACCAAAAAAGCAAGCAGCAGCTACCCCCACTGACATCACCAGCAGTAAAAATGTCACCATGAGATAAATGTCAGAATGTAAATCCGGAAGAGGAAAGCTTTTACAATGGGCAAACACTGACTAAATCATTTATAAATAATTATTGTAAAAATTAGGCACTTTTTTCATTACATTATTTTCACTGGAGTTCCTCTTTAACCACCCCTCTCCACTGCTAACATTAACAGTAAATGTCCCTGCAAACCCCTCCCCCCCCCCCCCCCCCCCAGCTAGGGCTGCCACCTCATCCCTTTAAATACTGGGCTATTCACACATAATCAGTGCCTATACTGCATCTAATTAGCCACAAGGCATGTATAATTCATATGTGCCAGTATTTAAAGGGATGAGGTGGCAACCCTGCCCACAGCTAACCTTAACCCATATTCCCCCGCGGCTAACTCTGCAATAAAAAGGCCCACGGCTAACCTTAAACCTACCTCCTCCACTGCTAACCTTAACCGTCCTCACTGCTGGTAAAAAAGAAGCTCAAAAGCTCCAGTAAAAAGTGAATTTTTTTAGGCACCGCCATAGCAGCCTATTAAATTTATTGGTAACTGGTAAGGAGGGACAGGCGCCCAAATTTCCTCTCCTTACCGATAAATTCAATAGGTCCTATGGTGGTGCCTAAACTTATGCCGATAGTGGCGCCCACATTTTCTGCATCCTATTAGGCAGGTTCTATGCAATAAATCATCAGTTTCCCTACAATCTCAAGTAAGAACAATCACAAGTTGTGATTCCTGCACATGATCACAAGAGGGCGCAAAGGATACATAGCTTAACAGATTTGAACATTTTTCACATGTTGTGGCGATTTATTAACTGGCTGCGCAATTCAGCAATTATTACAAGATAAGAAGGTACACTAAAGTTAACTTGTACACTATCTATCTATCTATCTATCTATCTATCTATCTATCTATCTATCTATCTATCTATCTATCTATCTATCTATCTATCTATCTATCTAGATTAATCAGAACATTAAAGGGAACCTGAGGTGAGAGGTATATAGAGGTATATTATGTTTAAGCCATAGACCCTGAACAAGCATGCGGATCACATGTCTAATGACAAAATCTGATTAGCTGCATGCAGGAAATAAATGTAGCAGCTACCATAGGTTTCACAGCTCAGAAGCTCAGGTTCCTTTTAAACTACCTGCTTAATATTATGTATGTCCCCCTTGTGATACTAAGGCTTGGTTCACAGTAGGAGGTTGCGATGCTGCTTATAAAGTCTAATAACGCAGCTTACTGCAATGCAATAAGAAGTGTATGGGACGTTCGCAGTGCGACGTTAGCGTTGCATGGTAACATGTTGTGTTATAGTAATGCACTGCCGCAGTGCGTTACCTCTAAACGCACATGTTACCTGGTACAGGAAAACATACTTTTCATTGACTGTATGCTTTACTTACTTAATGCTATGGTAACGCAGTGTTGATGGGTGTTACCACTTTTTTGTTGCATTGCGTTGTCATGTTGCGTTGCAACTTAAACGTTGCATCACAACACAACGTCCTACTGTGAACCTAGCCTAAATCAACTCTGAGCCATCAAGGTTTTCTTGTGTGATGGGCAGGACAGCCATCGGGGGGACAACTGACGCTGCAGTGAGGGGCCCAGGGCTTCTGGGGGCCCTAGGCCCCCCCAAAGAGCTGGAAGGGCCGCATATGCTGGCTGTGAGCCTGTGGCTCACTAACTAGCACAGCGCGTTCCAGCATTGAGAGAAGAGTGTTTGAACGTGAGGAGCAGATGAGTGAGTCCACTAAAGCGGACTACCTATACTGGGACACCACCTATATCTGGCTACAGGCTACCTATACTGGGTCACCACCTATACCTGTCTACCTATACTGGAGCTGGAACCACCTATACCTAGCTACCTATACTGGGGCACCACCTATACCTGGCTACCTATACTGGGGCACCACCTATACTTGGCTACTTATACTGGGGCACCACCTATACTTGGCTACCTTTACTGAGGGCACCACCTGTACCTGGCTACCTATACTGGGGCACCACCTATACTTGGCTACTTATACTGGGGCACCTATAGCTTGCTACCTATACTGGGGTCACCTGTACTTGGCTAACCTATACTGGTGCACCACCCATACCAGGCTACCTATACTGGGGGCAACTATACCAGGATACCTATACCGGGGCACCACCTATACCTGTACAGCAGGAGACATTGGCAGCACTTCAGCGCTGTGGGGAAGTCTAGTAGGGAATAATTTGTGCACATAATATTTATACTGAAACTAACGTCCTCCTTTGCTGTACCTGTTTTGAATGCAAGTTGTGTATTTTAGTCCACATAGTGGAGCTCTGCACATCTATTGCAGGTAGTCAATTCGGGTGCAGCCTGTTTGGAAGCGCCGCCAATGTCTCCTGCTGTACAAAACTCATGTAAGTATACTTATGGCTAGCTGCATCCATGTGCATCAATTTGCATTCAAATTATAGATTAGGACTAGTACATGATTTGCATCTGATTTGCATTCAAGGCATGTATTTAGCCCCTGCGGGGCTCTGCATGCCTCTGTTAGTTTACAATTCAGTTGCAGCCTATGAGCACTGTCATTTGTTTGAGAGAAATGTGTATACCATTTTATGACTAGCAGCACTAGGAAAAAAACGTGTTTTTATCGTTAGACTAGCGATAGGTCTTCCCCGAGAGGACCCGTCATCGCCGTGGGGAAGTCTAGTAGGGAATCATTTGTGCACATATTATTTATACTGAAGCTAACGTCCTCCTTGCTTTACCTGTTTTGAATGCAAGTTGTGTATTTTAGTCCACATAGCCTATGAACGCTGTCATTTGTTTGATGTCTGTTTGAGAGAAATGTGTATACCATTTTATGACTAGCAGCACTAGGGAAAATAAAATCTTCGTGGAATCGGCTGAACCCGCCACGTCTGGCCCTCTGCTGCCCCCTTAAAGGGACACTTAAGCCAGAAAAAAAAGAGTTTTACTCACCTGGGGCTTCTACCCCTGCAGCAGTCCTGTGCCCTCACAGCCACTCACTAATTGTTCTGACTCAGATCATTGTAATAGCAATCTATCCCATGAGAGACCTCTATGCCTGGCCTGTATATGCAGATAAATCACTGTGGACAATCCTTATCAGACAGTTGAACTCACCGGACACCAGATTCATCAGATTACTTGCTTTATTCTGTGAGAAGATTCAGATGCAGCAGTATAGACGGACACAGGTTACAGGTGGTCAAAAGATGATGCCTTTCTTAGCTAGGAGAGCAGTGAGTGTGTGCCTGTTTGCATCAGGCTAGAATAACAAGATGGAGACAGGAAAAGGAAAACACCCAAGCAGGGAGGAGCCAAGAAGGGAAAGAGT
The DNA here is from genome assembly GCF_040937935.1 of Hyperolius riggenbachi. Classification (NCBI taxonomy): domain Eukaryota; kingdom Metazoa; phylum Chordata; class Amphibia; order Anura; family Hyperoliidae; genus Hyperolius; species Hyperolius riggenbachi. Next base: position 351,317,204 of record NC_090650.1, read on the forward strand.
GTCATAGGCATCATGTGACAGGCAGAATATGTGACAGCATACAACATTACCAGTAACAGCCACTAGATGGAGCATATAACCACATATACAATTAAATGCATTGGAATGGTACAATTCACATGTTAATCTGACTGCGTAGCAGCACACTCCCCGTCTGGCATTGAAAATGTCACTATTTAAATGATAACGGTAGATAAACACATGCAAATAAACAACTGTGCAATTTGCTTGACGTCCGAAGACCTGAAAAACACAGAGAGAAAACAGGCATATAATGCAACATTACATTTAAGTACTTCTTTGTTCAAGTAGGATCCTGCAGCATGAGAAAGTTCATTCTCCATAGGGTAAAAGCAGGATAAGTTCTGTAATGGGTCTGATGAAAGTCTTAACAGTTCCTTGTCTTGCAACTTTCACCTCCGCATGTCCTTTGCAGAGCGAGGCATTTTGGCATGCATGCCAACCTTGACATTGTTTATCAGTAGATTTTGTGTGAAAGCAGTTGGTGATATGGACTAACCTTGCGATGGTTCGTACAAGTCTTATCCACATGGAGAAACGTTCAAAGCGTTGACAGCCCAAAACAAGTCTCTGTTCAGTTCTGGTGACGAGTTTTAATTTCAGGACGAATCTCCGGATCTTTGTCGGATTCTAAAAGACTGAAGACTTCAGCTGTGGTTTCTTCTGAATCATCAAGCAGGAATTCAGGACCTGTTAGCCAAGAAGAACTTGCAAATACACTTGCCGACACTGGCCTGGTGGCATGATCTGCAGGATTAATTTCAGATGGAACATAATGCCATTGTTCGGGTTTAGATGATTTCCTGATTCTTTCTACACGGTTGCTGACATAGACATAAAAGCGTTTAGTCTGATTGTATATGTAGCCCAAAACAACTTTGCTGTCTGTGTAGAATTGGATGTCATCTATTTGAATGTCTAGCTCACGCAATATGAAGTCTGCAATTTCTACAGCTAGCACAGTCCCGCAAAGTTCAAGCCTAGGAATGGTGTGCTCAGGCTTAGGTGCCAACTTAGCCTTCCCAAACAGAAACCCTATGTGGGTTTGATTAGAAGAGTCTTTTACCTTGAGGTAGGCAACGGCCGCTATGGCCTCAGTAGATGCGTCTGAGAAGATGTGAAGCTCTTTTCTCTGGCTTGTAGCAAGGGAAGCTGAAGTGTAGCATCGTGGTACATGGATTGCATCCAAGGCGTGTAGAGACTGCTTCCAGGATTCCCACTTTGGGAGTTGGTCTGATGGTAATGGAGCGTCCCAATCTTTAACGGACTCTGAGAGCTGCCTAAGTAAGGCTTTACCTTGTATGGTGATGGGAGCCACAAATCCCATTGGATCGTAAAGGCTGTTTACCACTGACAGAACACCACGCTTGGTAAATGGCTTGTCTGTAGAACTGACTTGAAAGCCGAAGGTGTCTTTTAATAAGTCCCACCGTAGACCCAAACTTCTCTGTACAGGTGGTGTGTCCATTCCCAAATTTAAGTCTTTGAACCCTGTGGCATGGTCGCCAGGTTGGAAGGCCTTCATAACAGCAACACTGTTTGAAGCAATCTTGTGTAGTCTGAGGTTAGCCTCTGAAAGCATACCTTGTGTTCTTCGGAGCAGGTCTATGGCTTCTTCCTCTGTAGGTAAAGACTTAAGTCCATCATCAACATAAAAGTCTCTCTCAATGAAGTGTCGAGCATCCTTGCCATATTCCTTTTCTCCGTGAAGAGCAGTCCTTCGTAGACCGTATGTTGCAACAGCAGGTGAGGGACTGTTTCCAAAAACGTGTACCTTCATGCGGTATTCAATTATCTCATTGTCCATGTTGTTGTCACGGTGCCACAGAAACCTTAGAAAGTTCCTATGGTCTTCTCGTACAATGAAGCAGTGAAACATTTGCTCAATATCAGCAGTTATGGCGACTGGTTCTCTTCTAAACCTCATAAGGACGCCTACAAGGTTGTTAGTTAGATTCGGACCAGTGAAAAGAACATCATTCAGGGATACGCCTTGATGCTTGGCGCTGGAGTCAAATACAATCCTGATTTGTTTTGGCTTACGTGGATGATATACTCCGAAGAAAGGCAGATACCAGCACTTCTCGTGTTTTTGTAGTGGTGGTGCTGGCTTAGCATGGCCATTTTCCAAGATCCTTTCCATAAAGGCAATGAAATGATCCTTCATCTCAGGTCTGCTCCTTAGTGTACGTTGAAGTGAGTTAAATCTGGATAGAGCCTGTTGACGATTGTTCGGGAGTTTGGCACTTGCAGCACGAAGAGGTAATGGAGCAACCCAGTTGTTAGACTCATCCTGGAAGAATTCCTTGTCCATTATTTTGAAGAATTCTCTGTCTTCAACTGACAAGGCTATTTCGTTGTCATCACTTGTAGTACAAAACACTGTGGAACCTAGGTTGTCATCACAAAGGGCAGGAGTTACATCAGGCACTTGAATGTTGTCAAGAAGCTTCTCTTTTACATCATAATGGTGAGGGCATTGTTTGAAGTGTGTTGCACACCCATTTCCTAGCACATGAGTCTTGAAGGAGTGGATCTCGGATGACATACGCATCCTGTCTAAGCATACATCGCCCACTATCACCCAGCCTAGGTCAAGTCTTTGTGCATAAGGGGCGTCATCGGGTCCATCGCACTGGTCGCGTACCTTATGTACTCTGAGAATGTCTCTTCCTAGCAGGACCAAGATTTCAGCATTCATGTCCATTGCAGGAATTTCATCGACAAGATGCCTTAAGTGAGGATGTTGAAATGCAGCTTCTGGAGTGGGAATCTCTTCCCTTTCATCTGGAATCTGGTCACACTCAACTAACGTTGGTAAGGGTATGCCTTCCTCCTTGTTGATATGAGAGACCATGAAGCCATCTACCCTTCTGCCAAATGTTTCTATACGACCAGAACAGGTTCTGAGAGTATACGGTGTGGCGTGACCTTCTATGCCAAAGATCTCAAAGAATTTAGGCTTAACCAGGGATCTGTTGCTCTGCTCATCTATTATAGCATACATCCTTGCAGCCTTCTCGGGATGACTCTCTGGGTATATCTTGACTAGGCATATCTTGGCACAGCATTTGTGGTCCTTGCCTTCTCCACAGACTTCTGTGCATGAAGAGGAGACATTATCCTTGACTGGAGCATGACTCAGTTGCTCCCCGCCATAATTTGAGACAGGAGTGGAGGCAGGTAGCTTCTGTGAGTTGTCCGGAAGTGGAGTAGGATGCATGGATGTAACATGTCTGTCGCTACCGCATTCTGTGCACTTGATGACAGCTTCACAGTCTTTAGCAAAATGGCTATAAGAAGAACAGCACTTGTAGCATATGCCAAGTTTCTGGAGAATCTCCCTGCGCTCTTGTAAGGGCTTTGCTCTAAGCCCACGACATTTTTTAAGAGAGTGAGGCTTCTTGTGAATAGGACATCGACGATTAGGGTCTTTATCTCTGTCATCCACAACACCCTGATCAGTAGGTGAGGTTGTGGTGGGTGAGAAGTCTGTTCTTTTAACAGATATTGCTCTATGTAAGTCTCTACGTTTTGTTGCTACGTTGTCATACCTTGATGATGGTGAGGATGATGCAGGCAGGTTGGGTTCACTGAAGCTGAAGCTGGGATCGTTTCTCATCCAGGCTTGATCACAAATAAACTTGCAGAAATATGAGAATGGAGGAAAAGATACGTTATAGTCTCTTTTGTACTTTGAGCCCTGTTGTGTCCATTTCTCTTGCATGCCGTATGGAAGTTTAGATACCACTGGGTTGACACCATGTGCAGTGTCCATGAAGCTCAATCCAGATAGACGTGGGTCTGTCTTTGCCAACTTTAGCTCCATGAGGAGGTCACTTAGATCTTGGAGCTTGCGATAGTCCTTGTTCCCTATTTTTGGAAAGTTTTGCAGTCTTTTGAATAGAGAGTTTTCTATGGCTTCAGAGCTACCATAGGCTTGCTCAAGTCTTGCCCATGCAGCAGCAAGACCTGCACTTGGGTTGTCAACATGTACTGTTCTGAGTCTTTTAACACGACCTCCAGATTCTGGTCCCAGCCACTTTATGAGCAAGTCAAGTTCTTCCTTAGTAGTAAGGTTGAGATCAGCAATAGTAGCCTTGAAGGTTGATCTCCAGGCCCTGTAGCTCTCTGGACAGTCGTCGAACCTTGAGAGGCTGGTGGTAATGAGCTCACGGCGTGCCATATATCTGGCAAAGTCATTCATGTCTGATCTCTCACTGTTTGGTGCCAAAGTAACTTGTGGGACCCCTTGGGTGTGAAAGTGCTCTGGTGAGATAAGGTGAGGTTTACCAGGGTAGAATGATGTTGCACGAGCGTTTAACTGTGGTGTAGTCTCTAAGGCTCGTGCTGGCTTTGGCTTGAGATACGTCTTGTCGCTGGAAGTCACTTGGTTGGCATGAACTGATGTGGTTTGCTGCGTAGATGTACTTGTGTTGTAGACTTGAAGAGGCTCAGGCATATAAAGCTGGGAGGTCTCTACATTGGGAGTTAGAACAGTGTCGTCAGGAGGAGGTAAGAGAGATGACCTTGTATCCTTGCAGACAGTATGCCTTAGAACATATTCACTAGTGCGTTCGGCTGGATCTTCTTGTTCTACTGGGATAAGGCAGTCTGAATCAGTACTTTGTCCCATTGCTTGTTCAAGGACCTTCAGCCTTGCTAGGGAAACCGCTTCCTCCCTTTCCATCTGAAGGATCTTCATTTGTGCTTCTATCTCTGCTTCCTTTCTGATAAAGGAAGTTTGCGCCTTTCTTGCTTCCGCATCAGCGCGGGCCTCTATTAACTTGTCACTTAATATAGATCTTCTGGAACGAGAGGATTTAGAAGAAAGTGCAGTGTGTTTGGATGATTTGGATCTGTGAGATCTGGTCTCCTGCAGTTTAGAAATGCGGAGTTCTGCCTTAAGCTTAGCATTTTGCACTGAGAGATCCCTTTGTTGGTTTAGTGCATCAGTCCTGGCCAGTTCTGCCAAAGAATCCTCTGTATTATAGTCCTGCAAGAAAGCTGAGTATTTTGCAGACAGCCGCTGATAGCGTACATACGAAGCAAACAGGCGATTTATAGAGTCTCTTATTTCAGCTGGTTGATCATTAGCTTGTGACAAGGCTGGAATGCAATGTGAGGTTCTGTCCCAGAGGTCTGACAGATTACTGGAGAACTCCTCTCTAGTGACTTCATAGTTTTCTCTCAGTTTCTGTGTTGGTTTAATTGTACGTTTGGGTCTCGCACCCAGTTCAGTATTATCCACAGAATCTGCTCCCTGTACGTCTGCCGGTTCAGAGGCATCACGTATCTGCTTTGATTCGGCCGTAAAAGAGTGTTCAGAGCCTTGTATAGACATTTTATGTAGTTTTACAAAAAATGGTACTGTCTCTTTAAGAATACGAACAGCAGCTTAGAAGGTGTTTGCAGCGGAACAGTTTTAAACATTCATTGGATTGCAGTAAGCTTGTGCTGTGACCATGTGCTTCACAAGATAGTGGATGGCACTGAGCTTGTGCTGTGACCATGTGCTTCACAAGATAGTGGATGGCACTGAGCTTGATTGCAGATTAAGCACACACATTACATAGACAGGAAGCTGAAGAAATCTTCACCATCTTTTGACTGTTCTGACTCAGATCATTGTAATAGCAATCTATCCCATGAGAGACCTCTATGCCTGGCCTGTATATGCAGATAAATCACTGTGGACAATCCTTATCAGACAGTTGAACTCACCGGACACCAGATTCATCAGATTACTTGCTTTATTCTGTGAGAAGATTCAGATGCAGCAGTATAGATGGACACAGGTTACAGGTGGTCAAAAGATGATGCCTTTCTTAGCTAGGAGAGCAGTGAGTGTGTGCCTGTTTGCATCAGGCTAGAATAACAAGATGGAGACAGGAAAAGGAAAACACCCAAGCAGGGAGGAGCCAAGAAGGGAAAGAGTGTCATAGGCATCACGTGACAGGCAGAATATGTGACAGCATACAACATTACCAGTAACAGCCACTAGATGGAGCATATAACCACATATACAATTAAATGCATTGGAATGGTACAATTCACATGTTAATCTGACTGCGTAGCAGCACACTAATCCTCTGGTTCCCCGCTGCCACCTAGTTTCGTTTTTGCCGACAGGCCCGTCAGGACTGGCCACGCGTAGCTTTCTCCGCATTCCCGACTGTAATTAGCGCTATTGCGGGCTGCAACGCATACAAAAATATGCGTTGCCGCATTACGAACGCATAGATATGCGGCAACGCGTATTTTTGTGCCTTAACCTGTTGCAGCCCCAGGACCGCTTAACGCCAATTGCCGTAAAGTCCTGGGGCTGTGTTTTGCAGGAGATCACGTGCATGGTGCGCGTGCATCTCCTGCTTGGTGGGTGGAGCGGAGCTCCGCTTTCAGTCTCGGGAGACTGTTAGACGGCGCTGCGTAATCGCTGTCTATTTACACATACAGCGCTGCGATCAGCAGCAGCGCTGTACTGGGGAGGACAGCCCTGTGACACGGCTGTCCCCTCCTGAGCAACAGAGGTGATCGGCTGTCATTGGCTGAACCCTATGACAGCTGATCACGGGGATTGGCTAGCGAGGGGAGGAAGGGAGGGGGGTTTACAATTAATTAAAAAAAACTACATTTTTGACAAAAAAAAATCAAATAAACAAACACAAATAAACAAACAAACATGGGGGGGGGGGGAATAACGCACACATTTTAACACATACAATTGTGTGGGAAAAATGTGCACGTTTTTCACATGGACAAACACTGGAATAAAAATGGGAACTTGATGGCGGTTCTAACTATTCATCCTCTACATTTATGATCAGGGCCGGATTTAGGCCAAGGCCTCCTAGGCCATGGCCTAGGGCAACGCAGAAGCAAGGGCACCAAAGCAGCAAGCTAAACTGGTGCAGCATTTGCAAGCTTGCAAATGCTGCAATGCAGGGAGATCAGACTAGCTCCTCACCACGGTACTCTGCTGCCAGCGGCCTGTGCAGCAGCTACCTTGCTCTCTGTGCACGTTGACGTTGTAGCAGGTAGCTACCGACTTTGGCAGCATTGGAGACAGTGGGGAAGAGGAAGCTTCTGCACTGGTGACGAGCTGAGAAATGAGTGACACTGATGGCTGCTGCGGTGTGAAGGTGAGCTGGCTACCTATACTGAGAGGGGGAGTGGGAAAAGGAGGGATTAAAGAGACACTGAAGCGAGAATAATTCTCGCTTCAGAGCTCATAGTTAGCAGGCCCCTGCTAAACCACCGCCATCCCGCGGCTAAACGGGTCCCTTCACCCCCAAACCCCCCCCCCCCCGCAAAATCAACAACCAAATTGGTCGTAGATTTTGCTGCTCCTAGAGGCAGGGCTAACGGCTGCAGCCCTGCCTCTAGTCGCGTCTATCAGCGGCGCATCGCCGCCTCTCCCCCGCCCCTCTCAGTGAAGGAAGACTGAGAGGGGCGGGGGAGAGGCAGAGATACGCGCTGACAGACGCGCGTGGGGCAGGGCTGCGGCGGTTAGCCCTGCCTCAATCGGGAAGAGATCCACCGCTGCTCGGAGGGGATTTCGGGGGGTCAGGGACCCTCGTTTAGCCGCGGGATAGCGGCGGTTTAGCAGGGGCACACACGCCCCTGCTAACTATGAGCTCTGAAGCAAGATTTATTCTCGCTTCAGAGTCTCTTTAAGGGAGTCATCTGGCTACCCATACCGGAGGGAAAGGGGGGAGGGGTCACCTGGCTACATATACTAGAGGGAAGGGTCATCTGGCTACCTATACTGAAGGGGGCGGCTGGTGATAGTGGCTTTGGGCGGTAAAGAGTACAAATCTGGCCCTGTTTATGATGCTTGATACAATACAAAACTTGATGATGGTCAATCCCAACTAGCTTAACTACAGTTTAATGCCATAACTGAGCAATAATTTGTTTGATAAACCTTCCAAAATTGGTTGCAAGTTCATTCCACGTGCAGGGGCGGCGCCAGGGGGTGCAAGGGGGTGCTCGAGCACCCCCTAGAATTGTCCAAGCACCCCTGGAGTGAACTGACTTCGCCAAGTCAGTTCACACAGCGGCAGCACGGAGCAGCAGGCAGGGCTACGGTAAGATGGCCGCCCGGAGCCCTGCTCTGCAGACTTCGGGTGGCCATTTTCCCGTAGCCCTGCTCTCTGCATGCAGGCAGGAAGTCTCGTCGTGACGTCAGGAAGAGGATCGTGGGCGCGCGGGCGCTGTGCGCCACAAGGAGGTCGGGACAGGAGATCGGGAAAGAAGGTCTTCGGCTGTAGGTGAGTAAATGGGTTTTTCTTTTCTTTTTCAGGTGGTGCTTATTGGGGTCATATCTGCTACGGATTGTGCATATTGGGGTCATATCTGCTACGGATTGTGCATATTGGGGTCATATTTGCTACGGATTGTGCATATTGGGGTCATATTTGCTACGGATTGTGCATATTGGGGTCATATCTGCTACGGATTGTGCATATTGGGGTCATTTCTGCTACGGATTGTGCATATTGGGGTCATATCTGCTACGGATTGTGCATATTGGGGTCATATCTGCTACCGATTGTGCATATTGGGGTCATATCTGCTACCGATTGTGCATATTGGGGTCATATCTGCTACCGATTGTGCATATTGGGGTCATATCTGCTACCGATTGTGCATATTGGGGTCATATCTGCTACCGATTGTGCATATTGGGGTCATATCTGCTACCGATTGTGCATATTGGGGTCATATCTGCTACCGATTGTGCATATTGGGGTCATATCTGCTACCGATTGTGCATATTGGGGTCATTTCTGCTACCGATTGTGCATATTGGGGTCATTTCTGCTACCGATTGTGCATATTGGGGTCATTTCTGCTACCGATTGTGCATATTGGGGTCATTTCTGCTACCGATTGTGCATATTGGGGTCATTTCTGCTACCGATTGTGCATATTGGGGTCATTTCTGCTACCGATTGTGCATATTGGGGTCATTTCTGCTACCGATTGTGCATATTGGGGCCATATCTGCTACCGATTGTGCATATTGGGGTCATTGGATGTGTTTTTTGTTAAAATCTGCTCACATTACGTGTATTTTCTTGAGAAAACCTGCACAATTATGTGAATTTTCTGGGGAAAGGGTCACCAAAACTTGGGCCCTCTGTCTTTGCGTTGCACTTTTAAAGGGAACCTGAGGTGAGAATAATATTGAGGCTGCCATATTTATCTCCTTTTAAGTAATACCAGCTGCCTGGCTGCCGTGTTGGTCCTCTGCCTCTAATTCTTTCAACCATAGACCCTGAACAAGCATGCAGCAGGTCAGGGGTTTCTGACAATATTGTCAGAACTGACAAGATTAGCTGCATGCTTGTTTCTGGTGTAATTCAGTTCACTACTACAGCCAAATAGATCAGCAGGGCTGCCAGGCAACTAGAATTGTTTAAAAGGAAATAAATATGGCAACCACCATATCACTCTCACCCTGGGTTCACTTTAAATTACAGTTAGCCCCGCCCTCATCCGGTCATGACCACGCCCATTTTTTCACCGCGGCGCGCTGCGCGCGCCGCAGATTGTAGCCACACCCATTTTTCGCTGCGGCGTGCTTCGCGCGCCGCAGGTCGTCAGCTCCCCCAGAAATTGGTCCAGCACCTGCATAGCACCCCCTAAAAATTTTTCCTGGAGCCGCCACTGTGACAAGTGGATGTCAGTAAATTACTGGCAGTTTCAGTGGAGTGATCACATATAACACATTCAGGGATTTATTGTGAACACTGATTCTTCTCAGGGGTGTAACAATAGCCTCTGTGACCTCCACCATGGCGGGTGTGGGGGGAGCTGGTGGGCGCAATAACAGAGGGGCACGCTACAGGTCCTCTTCACTTCCTGTTCAGTTAAAGTGCTGTGCATCCAACCAATCGCCATGCGGCTTCCATCCCTGTCAAATGACATTAGACTGAGGACCTTTTCACACTGGTGTAGTGCGGTGCGGCTGCGGCAACATTGCCACACTGCTACTGCAGCCTAATGTATCCCTATGGGGGAGTTCAAACTCCACATGTTGCAGAACGCTGCGCCAGAAGTGCCCGAACTAACGTTAGCGCAAAACTAAGTTACCGCATGTCTTCTGCAGTGACCTGCGGCAAACTGTGTAGGGCCGGAAGTCATGTTAGTCTATGGCGACACAGGGTGTCTTAAACAGTTGATGACGCAACGTTGCGACGTACATGTGCAGAAGCATATTTGAACAATACGCTTCCGTGCACTTCAGCATACCCTGAAGCAGGAAGTGACTGCAAGTGCGCATCACTTCCTGCTTGGCTGGTGGCAAGACAGGTAACATCCCGTACTAATGCGGCGTTCCCTGAAGGCCTGTTTCTGGTGGTGCAATGCGATTGGTGGGCATCACGCACCGCATCGCTGACGCCAGTAAGCTGCATGGTGATTGGTTGGCTGTACGCCACTTGCAAGCTGAGCAGGAAGTGGAGAGAGTTCTGTATTGCCGCCGGTAGCAGGTAATGTATAACAACGCTCCGCTCTGCTGCAGCATTATATACACATACTTCTGAACCACATACTCTCTCTGCGCCGGTATTAAAGGTACAGGACCTGCAGGACAGCTGGGAAATAGGCATCTCTTAGAAGGAAATTCAAATGAATATGGCTTATTATCTCCTCACTGCAGGGTCACTTTAAATAAAAGTATCCCCTAGTTATATCGGTTATTGCAATTAATCTTTGCGTAGTGTTCTCTCTTGCTTATAATATAGCGTACTTTTAAAGATTGCTAAAAACAGCATTTCTGCTGTTGAAAACACGGTGCACTCCTGTAGTGAGATGAATGGACTTTTTCACACCTCCTGTTGTGTTCACACTGATAAACTGCTGTTTTCTGGCAATTGCGTTTTTCCTTGCAGCGGTAATGCAAATAATCTGCTACTTCAATTATGTCTAGACGCATTCAGATAGGTGAGCTGGCCAGCTGGCTGGAGAGTGTATTTAAAGCTCATCCAAACCCCAAATTATACAGGACAAATCGTAATAGCAACTAGGACGATACAGTATGGTAAGCAAATATAGTACAGTACTATTAATTTAGCCCATTACAAAACTGAACTACTGATGGTAGAAAGCAGTGCCTCTCTGCCCTCACCCATGCCACGCATATGCCCATGACCCCCGGAAGCCCCTGCAGCACTGCATGTGATCTTAACCCCCCACTCGCACAAGTGCACTCCGCCTGTTCACTCTGCTGACACAACCCCCCACTCGCACAAGTGCACTCCGCCCATACACTCTGCTGACACAACCCCCCACTCGCACAAGTGCACTCCGCCTGTTCACTCTGCTGACACAACCCCCCACTCGCACAAGTGCACTCCGCCTGTTCACTCTGCTGACACAACCCCCCACTCGCACAAGTGCACTCCGCCTGTTCACTCTGCTGACACAACCCCCCACTCGCATAAGTGCACTCCGCCTGTTCACTCTGCTGACACAACCCCCCACTCGCACAAGTGCACTCCGCCTGTTCACTCTGCTGACACAACCCCCCACTCGCACAAGTGCACTCCGCCTGTTCACTCTGCTGACACAACCCCCCACTCGCACAAGTGCACTCCGCCTGTTCACTCTGCTGACACAACCCCCCACTCGCACAAGTGCACTCCGCCTGTTCACTCTGCTGACACAACCCCCCACTCGCACAAGTGCACTCCGCCTGTTCACTCTGCTGACACAACCCCCCACTCGCACAAGTGCACTCCGCCTGTTCACTCTGCTGACACAACCCCCCACTCGCATAGGTGCACTCCGCCTGTTCACTCTGCTGACACAACCCCCCACTCGCACAAGTGCACTCCGCCTGTTCACTCTGCTGACACAACCCCCCACTCGCACAAGTGCACTCCGCCTGTTCACTCTGCTGACACAACCCCCCACTCGCACAAGTGCACTCCACCTGTTCACTCTGCTGACACAACCCCCCACTCGCACAAGTGCACTCCGCCTGTTCACTCTGCTGACACAACCCCCCACTCGCACAAGTGCACTCCGCCTGTTCACTCTGCTGACACAACCCCCCACTCGCACAAGTGCACTCCGCCCGTGCACTCTGCTGACACAGATGCAGAGCCCAGGGGTTTTATTAGGTAGAATACAGTAGAAAAGTGGTGGATTTCCTGCATAAATGTGTTTTGGAATTGCCGTATTTTAAAGAGGAACTCCAGTGAAAATAATGTACTAAAAAAGTGCTTCATTTTTACAAGAATTATGTATAAATGACTTAGTCAGTGTTTGCCCATTGTAAAATCTTTCCTCTCCCTGATTTACATTCTGACATTTATCACATGGCAACATTTGTACTGCTGGCAGGTGATGTCAGTGGAAGGAGATGCTGTTAGCTTTTTTGGCAGTTCGAAACAACTGTAAACAGGCTCCCACAGTGTGATGTGAAGACCTCAGTGCTGTGAGGCACTGACATCACATTGTGGGAGCGGTTTCACCACAATTTCAGCCATACAGAGCCCCCTGATGATCCATTTGTGAAAAGGTAAAGATTTCTCATGGGAAAGGGGGTATCAGCTACTGATTGGGATGAAGTTCAATTCTTGCTTACGGTTTGTCTTTAAATCTAGGTGTTGCAAGCTTGCTTGTTCTGCATGGTGGAGGTTTAATGTGCGTACACTGCTTGTAACTCAAAAGGAATGGGGACTCAATCCCTCGGGGGACTGTTCAAGAGTCGTGTGCTGTACAGTCATCTTGTTTGGCTATAGCAGAGTGATGCAAACTGTTTTTATGGGGAGGGGAGGAGGTATGACTAGTGACTTCCAGAGGATGGAGTGCGCAACTATTTCATGGACCGATGCTGATCTGTAAATGTGTCCTGGAATCAACTGTATACACTATCACTGCCAAATTTAGTATAGCATGTATATGCATCTTTATAGTAAATACCAGGCCCGGATTTACATCGCAGGAGCCTATAGGCACAGATGTCCTGGCACCCTAAACTTCGCCCTCCAGAAACCCCTGCCGAACCGCACCGCAAGTGAGCTGGCTGACCAAGCTGTGACTTCTCCCTTACCAGTCACATAGCTCCCAACTGTCCCTCTTTTGGAGGGACAGTCCCTCTTTGGGAGCCATGTCGCACTGTCCCTCTTTCCAGTGTTGTAGCTAAGGAGTTGTGGGCCCTGCTGCAAGTTTTACAATGGGGCCCCCCAAGTACTCTATACATAACAATTGATACAGTGCACCAAAACCTGCCAATGGCAACTACAGTGTCAGAGGTGCAAGAAGGGGATGGGGAGCAGTTTGTTAATAATTACCACGACTCAAAGGACCTACAGAAGTGATTATTATGAGCACAGGACCAATAGAAAGCTAATACTGTAGTTGAGGGAGGGCTCTCCGGGGCCCCTCTGACCCAAGGGCCCCGATGTGGTGGCTACCTCTGCAACCCCTATTGCTACGCCTCTGCCTCTTTCTCCCCCATTTGTTTCTCTTTCAGGACTGATGTGCAGATCTATGTAATCTATGTTTTTTTTACTACTGAAAAATCTGTTTAATTGTCTCTAAACTTTATTCCTATCCTTTAAATTGATATATTTCTTATGTTCATGTGCTAATATGAAGGAAAATGAAACAGGATAGAAAGGAACAGTGTGATTTGAATTATAACATATTTTTCTTATGAAATCTTTATAGTATGCATAATTAGGGGTGTGGCAGGGCGTGATTAGGGGTATGGCAGGGGAGTGGCTTAAGTGCCCCTCTTTCTTATTTCAAAATGTTGGGAGCAGGGGAGGACTGGCCAGGGGGGAAGGGGGGCAATTTCCCCCCAGGCTGACTCTCATTTAATGATTTAGGGCTGGTACAGTGCCTGGTACATGTTTTTGTATAAGGCAATGTGAACCACTGGGCTGGCCGAGGGAAATCAATGCCTAATTACGGAGTAATTAGAGGGAGGTCAAGTTGGTAAATATAAACAGCATGATGCAGAGCAGAGGCATGCCTGCAGGTCCATGGAAAAATATCTGTCTGATTTTGGGTGGAAATTGGTTGAAAGTATCGATCTGAGATGCAGGGAAATCTCGGGCTGATGTGGTCGATCCAGTGCGATAATCACGAACAATGAATGCGACGGAACTCGAAATGTTTTATGTGCACCCCCCCCCCCCCCATTGCCAGTGCATTATACTGTACCTGTCACGCTGTCCCTCATGTGTCCTTACTGAATTTCCCATGTGACTTTTGGCGTATAGCACATGGGGCACGTGTGTGTTGTAATTTAGGCCCGGGCTGCCGTGAAAATGGGCCTCTAGTTTGTGTTTTCCCTCCAGGCCAAAAGGTCCCAGTCCTCCCCTGGTTGGGAGGTATGCAGTCATAGGTAGCTACAGGTGCCCCGACTGAAGGGAGATCTTGTCAGTGAAATGGCGAGAGCCGGGTGACTAAACTCTAATTTATGCTCAGCTCAGCTCTGCATAGGGAAGGAGGGAGGTGCTAGAGGAGGGGAGTGAGCCGCCCCTCCATCATCAAGCGCTTGTAGGAGCGTGCCTGGAGTGCCTTATGGTAAATCCGGCCCTTCATTGTGCCAATGGTATGGTTTACTGGTGTAAGGCAAATGTTAGCACAGTAGTTCTAAAACTGTTCCAGGTGAGGGCATCTCTGAGGCCTTTTTTTCACGGCAGCAATTATGGAAATGCATGGATGTCATATTACACATCAAATATGGCCCAATAGTATGCACTGGCAACACCATATTAAACCCCTACACACACACACGCACACACGCACACACGCACACACGCACACACGCACACACGCACGCACGCACGCACGCACGCACACACGCACGCACGCACACACGCACGCACGCACACACGCACACACGCACACACGCACACACGCACACACACACGCACACACGTACACACGTACACACGTACACACGTACACACACACACACACACACACACACACACACACACACACACACACACACACGTACACACACACACACACACACGTACACACACACACACACGTACACACACACACACACGTACACACACACACACACGTACACACACACACGTACACACACACACACACACACACACACACACGTACACACACACACACACACACACGTACACACACACACACACGTACACACACACACACACACGTACACACACACACACACGTACACACACACACACACGTACACACACACACACACACACACACACACACACACACACACACACACGTACACACACACACACACACACACACGTACACACACACACACACGTACACACACACACACACGTACACACACACACGTTAGACTTCTAGTGCCCCATTTGTGCGATGTCCATTCTAGGTGGTCCCTGGTGGTTTAGTGTCCCCCTGAAATAAAAATAGCTTTTCTGGTGGTCTAATGGTGCACTCCCTTCCTCAACCAGCTTTCCTGGTGGTACAGTGGTGTCCACCTCTTCCTCAAACAGCTTCCCTGGTTCCCTCGAACAGTGTGTTCCTCACGGAGGTGCAGTAGCTGCTTGGGCTCCAGGGGAAATAGCTGAGCCCAATTAGGTCTGCTGTACTGCACAGGCACAGACGGCTAGCACGTGTGCAGTAGAGCGGACCCAATCGGGCTTAGTAATTTCTATCAGTCCGAGCGGCCTACAGGTTTACTTTAACTACCTAATGACCGCATCACGCCAATGGGCAAGACCACGGCGGCAGCTCCAGGCCTAACATCAATTGGCGTCAAGTCTTGGAGCTGTGGTTTCCCAGGGAATGGCCGCGCGCATGTGCGATCTTTCCCTGCCGGTTCACGGAGCGCCGCTCCGTGATTAGCCTGCTAGCCACCTATCGCGGCTAACAGGCTGTTTGAAAATGAAAGGGGAAAGAAATCCCCTTTGTTTACATCCGTACACCGCTGCAGTCTCCGGAAGCGCTGTACGAGATCGGTGATCCTTGGCCTCTGATTGGCCGGGGATCGTCGTCCTCTCATAGGCTGATGCCTATGAGAGGCGGAGAACAGGACGGATCGCCGTCCTGTTCATTTCTGTAGGCTGAGGGGAGAGAGGAAAGAGAGTGAGGGGGACGGAGCGAGAGAGAGCCTCTATGGCAAAAAAATAAAATAAAAATAAAGTGCAGCAGCGATCAGACACCTCCGGCAGCATGTCCACTTAGGGACAAAAATAGGAGAGGAGTCCGATGGCCATGCAGGAGGCTGAAAAGCCTGCACAGCCCAGTGCAGCAAAAAATGGCCTGGTCTTTAGGGGGATTTAACACTGCGGTCCTCAAGTGGTTAAAGGATACCCGAGGTGACATGTGACATGATGAGATAGACATGGGTATGTACAGTGCCTAGCACACAAATAACTGTGCTGTGTTCCTTGTTTTCTGTGCCTGAGGCCTCTTGCTCACTACATGCGATTCTTATTTTTTCATATGATCAGATTTTTTATTCCGATTAACAAGAGTACTGCATGCTGCTACGTTTTTTATTTGGAATAAAAAAATCAGATCGTATAAAAAAAATCGGAATCGCATGTGGTGTGCAAGAGTCCTGAAAGTGTTAAAGAGGAACTCCAGTGAAAATAATGCAATAAAAAAGTGCTTTATTTTTACAATAATTATGTATAAATGATTTAGTCAGTGTTTGCTCATTGTAAAATCTTTCCTCTCCCCATTTACATTGTGACATTTATTACATTGTGATATTTTTACTGTGGGCAGGTTATGTAGCTGCTGCTAGCTGTTTTGGCTGTTAGAGACAGCTGTAAACAGCTAATTCCTGTTTGTGAACCTTGTTACATTGTAAGAAACTGCCAAAAGTACCGCGCTCCCAGAGCTTCTTGTGGGAGGGGTTTCAGCACAAAATCAGTCATACAGCGCCCCCTGATGGTCTGTTTGTGAAAAGCAATATATTTCTCATGTAAAAGGTGGTATCAGCTACTGATTGGGATAAAGTTCAATTCTTGGTTGGAGTCTCTCTTTAAAGGGAACCAGAGACGAACATATTTTAAAAATGAAAAAAAAAGATGTTATACATACCTCGGGCTTCCTCCAGCCTCATAAGCTTGGATCACTCCCCCGCCGCCATCCTCCGCTGCCTCTATCACCGGTACCGGGTCCCGTCACTTCCGCCAGACGTGGCCAGTCTTCCGGAGCGCACTGCGCTTGCGTTGACTGGCCGAAATGACGGGACCCGGTAGCGGCAGACAGAGGCAGTGGAGAAGGGCGGCATGGGAGCGATCCAGGCTGATGGCGCTGGAGGAAGCCTCAGGTATTTATAAATATGATATTTATTCGTCTCTGGGTCTCTTTAAAAATCAGATATTTGAGTGACGGTTTCTGTCCGGGTCGGACTATAGGATAACCCTCACTGATAATGAATTACAGCCATAAAACACTTTCCAGGCAGAAAATGGCTTCTGAGAGCAGGAAAGAGATAAAAAGGGTCAATAGTTTGTAGATAGCTCTGGCATACTTCAATGCATGTATCAATAAGCAGAGACAGTAAAAATGTAAAAAGTAGATTTACAAATAAAATACAACTGTGAGATGTCTGAAAAAGTCATTCTTTAGGAGGAGGATAGATACAATTGTTTATCTCGTCAGTTTATTTTCACCTCGTTTTTCTTTTAGGCTGCTTACACACCAAGACGTTACAGGCGCACGTTAGTGCGCCTGTAACGCTCCCCCAACGCACAGCAATGTAACACAAGTGGGCTGTTCACACAGCCCACGTTGCGTTACATGTAATGCTGCACGTTCGGTGCAAAGTGCAGCATGCTACGGCGTTGGAGCGGCTATAGCCGCGTTAGACTGTTTGCACATGCGCAGTGGGGGGCGGAGAGGAGGCGGGGAGAGCCAGCTACAGTAGCCGCACACATGGCTACTTAATATTCACTGCACTGGCGGCAGCTGATTGGCCGGCGGGACCACGTGATGCGGAGTGTCTCGCTCCGCATCACGTGGTCCCGCTGGCCAATCAGCGCCACTCTGGGAGACATTATAGGAATCGAGCCGCCGAACGCGGCTCACTCTACCGTCGGCTTTTGCAGCACCATACGTTGTGTTAGGTGCACGTTATGCGACCTTAACGTGACACCTAACACAACGTCTTGGTGTGCAAGAAGCCTTAAGGAGTAAAACATAGGTAAAGAAAAATATTGAAGTAAATAACAAAAGCATTTATTGGGTCTTTTGCATGAACTGATCGTTTGCATCTGTACAGCACTATTAGAACAATCTGTTTTTCAAACCTTCTTGACTAACCTATGCGGCAGATTGATTCCTTGTTTCCCAAAGATTTATATCTGACGTGTGTACTCAGCTTAAGTTTCTTAGAGCGGTAAAAAAAAAAAAATGTTTAGTAAATAAAATGTAAAATCACCAGAATCCCCAATTATTATTCCACGCAGGATGAACACATCTTTGTTATCCCTTTTTGGAATTGATTGTCTACATCAAACATAGACTCTATAAATAAACGATGTCTGCATGCATAATACTCACCCATTAACAAGGAATGCAATTAACCTATGGTTTTCATATTAATTGAATTAAAATAGCACTCCAAAGCATATGAAATTTAAATAGTTTTTTTTCCTCCTCTTCAAGGATTTACTTCTGAGATGTGAAGCAGACTATTTGTACAGCTAATCACTCAAAACAAAGCAGACTAATCTATGTGAAGTTATTTGTGGGAAACACTTTTCCTTGGAGGAAGCAACAATCTTCTGGGGCTGCCTAATAAACTTGCCTGTAACAATAGATTTCTCAGCCAGTGTTGAAGAAAAAGGTTTTTATTTTCCTAGTTTGGTGGTTAAGAAGACCTTCATTTTTGTTTTCTTTCTGTAAAGAAATTAAACTATGGCCTAATTATTGGTAATTTATATGCTAAATAACTTTAGAGAGGTTCACAGGCAACTTCATATTCTATGAGGCTGAAAGAAAGTGAACATCCCTTCTAATTAGTGACGTTCACTATTTCAGCCATTCCTTTTTGCTAAAGTTAATGCAATGATCTGGAGGTATTTTCTAGGTTTTGGGTTACTACCCCTGATTCCAGTGAACGGGAAACCTCTTAACCCTCCTGTCGGTTTGTCAAAATCCGGCAGGGGGCAGCAAATACGTTTTTTCTTTTTACATTTTTTTTTCTTCATGTAGCGAGACGAGGTCTCGCTACATGATAGCCGCTGCTCAGCGGCATCCCCCCAGCCCCTCCGATCGCCGCCGGCGATCGGAGATCAAGAGATCCCGTTCAAAGAACGGGATCTCCTGGAGGGCTTCCTCCGTCGCCATGGTGACGGGGCGGGATGACGTCACCGACGTCATCGACGTCGTGACGTCAAAGGGGACTCCGATCCACCCCACAGCGCTGCCTGGCACTGGTTGGCCAGGCAGCGCACGGGGTCTGGGGGGGGGGCGGCTGCGGCGACGCGTATAGCGGCGGATCGGCGGGTAGCGGTGGCGATCGGGCACTGCACGCAGCTAGCAAAGTGCTAGCTGCGTGCAGCAAAAAAAAATTATGCAAATCGGCCTAGCGGGGCCTGAGCGGTGCCTCCCGGCGGCATAGCCCGTGCTCAGCACGGGCTTACCGCCAGGGAGGTTAAAGTGAATCCAAGGAAAAAATAAACTGATGAGTAGAGATGGGCTGAACCTCCGATTTTAGGTTCGGTTCGCGGAAAAGTTCGCAAACCGCAATAGACTTCAATGGGGATGCGAACTTTGAAAAATAGAAAAAATTATGCTGGCCACAAAAGTGATTGAAAAGATGTTTCAAGGGGTCTAACACCTGGAGGGCAGTTAGGTAGCTGGGTGGGCACTTTGGTAGCTGGGTGGGAGGGTGGGCAGTTAGGTGGGCGGGTGGGCAGTTAGGTAGCCTCGGTTAGCCAGCCGGGTGGGCGGTTAGGCGGCTCCGGTTAGGCAGCTGGGTGGGTGGGCAGTTAGGCAGCTGGGTGGGTGGGCGGTTAGGCAGCTGGGTGGGTGGGCGGTTAGGCAGCTGGGTGGGTGGGCGGTTAGGCAGCTGGGTGGGTGGGTGATTAGGCTGATTAGGCAGGTGGGTGGGTGGGTGGGCGGTTAGGCAGCTGGGTCGGTTAGGCAGCTGGATGGGTGGGTGGGTGATTAGGCAGGTGGGTGGGTGGGTGGATAATTAGGCAGCTGGGTGGCTGGGTGGGTAATTAGGCAGCTGGGTGGGTGGGCTTTGTGCTGGTAATTAGGCAGCTGGGTGGGTGGGTGGGTAATTAGGCAGCTGGGTTGGTGGGTAATTAGACAACTGGGTTGGTGGGTAATTAGGCAGCTGGGTGGGTAAATAGGCAGCTGGGTTGGTGGGTAATTAGACAGCTGGGTGGGTGGGTAATTAGGCAGCTGGGTGGGTGGGTAATTAGGCAGCTGGGTTGGTGGGTAATTAGGCAGCTGGGTGGGTGGGTGCTGGTAATTAGGCAGCTGGGTGGGTGGGTAATTAGGCAGCTGAGTGGGTAATTAGGCAGCTGGGTGGGTGCTGGTAATTAGGCAGCTGGGTGGGTGGGTGCTGGTAATTAGGCAGCTGGGTGGGTGGTTAATTAGGCAGCTGGGTGGGTGGGTAATTAGGCAGCTGGGTGGGTAATTAGGCGGCTGGGTGGGTGGCTAATTAGGCAGCTGGGTGGGTAATTAGGCGGCTGGGTGGGTGGCTAATTAGGCAGCTGGGTGGGTAATTAGGCGGCTGGGTGGGTGGTTAATTAGGCTGGTGGGTGATTAGGCAGCTGGGTGGGTGATTGGGCGGGTGGTTTAGTGGGGTAGGGGCCCGACTCCTATCACCCCCTGCCTCACCTGGGGTCCGGGGTCCCCCTCCTTTTACGAATGGCGGCGGGAGGTGCGGCATATTCAGCAGGCTCCGGCGGGGTGATCAGCCGCTAGAGGTTTAGCTGCCTCCGGGCTACGGTGTCTCCTCTGTATGCCTTTTGCAATAAACCAGGAAGCAGTGCGTGCGGCATACAGAGGAGACAGTAGCCCGGAGGCAGCTGGACCTCTAGCGCCTGATTACCCCGCCAGAGCCTGGTGACTATCTATGCCGCACCTCCCGCCGCTCGTAAAAGGAGGGGGGGGGGGCGCCGAGGTGAGGGAGGGGGGTGGGGGCCCAGAACGGCAGGGCAGTTAAATAAAAAAATAAAGAAAATAAAAAAGTCCTCTCAGGCAGCTGCGGGCCCCCCGTGACTTAGGGCTGCCCCGGGGCCCCATAGCAACGCTATGGCCGCTATCCCCATTGCTACGCCACTGTCTGCATGCCATAAATTAACCTTCTGGGGACTGCCTCTATGAGATCCTACGCTGCACTTGTGGCTGTTCTAGCCTGATGTAATGTAGGATCTACGCCGCCTGCTGTTTCCACTCCTGACGCGATCGTGCACCCCCGAGAGGGGAGATTAAGCTGTCATATGACAGCTTACACCTCCCCTCAGACATCAGAAGCCATCCCGTATGGCTTCTGATCACGTGATCACTATGATCGCCGGCAGATCATAGTGATCACTGTTAGAGCTGCGGCGGTAGGGGGAAAGAAGAGAATCCACTCATCTCCCTGACGTTTCCATGACGATCGCGCTCCCCTCCGGTCTGACCGGCATCCCCGCTCACTCTGACGTCAGTGCAGGGTCCCGGCTTGATGACGTCATCAAGCCGCGACCCAGAACTGAGAGTCAGTACGAGCAGGGATGCCGGCCGGAACGGATGGGTCTACTGCGGCTCATCGATGGAGCCTAGGAGGTGAGTAACGGCTGCTAGCTACAGAGGGGACACCTGACCACACGGGGACACACAGCCCAGCAAGAGGGATCCGGCTGCCTGACCCCCCCCCCCCAAACGTGCCCCCCTCCCATGAAAAAACGCCTGGTTCTTAAGGGGGGTTAGGCGGCCAGTCCCCAAAGGGTTAAAGTAAACCCACGAGGGAAAAAAATGAAAAAGTTAGATACTTACCTCAGTAGAGTGAAGCCTTTGGATGATCTAGAGGCTTCTCCGATCCTTCTCTAACCCACTGCTGCTTGCCAGAACCCTCTCCTTCACAGTCGCACTCCTATCCATGTATGCGTGCGGCCACACTGTGCAAAAATGGAACCATTTATGTGCTTGCATGGAGGAAAAAACTGTCCATAAGTGTCTTCATGCTACTGTGCAGGTGCAGGGCGTCCTTGTACCTACGCAGGGCCGCTGTGCTTGTACACGGTAAAGAACATGGCTGCTGCAAATCTTCTTTTATTTATAGCTCATTAAAAACATAACACAAGGCAATGAAAATGTGTGTAGCACAGCGTTTCAGAATAGTTCTTTCCTCAGATAGCGTCAGGTACCAGGTGTACCTGACACTATCTGGGGAAAGAACTATTCTCAAACGCCTTGCGTCATGGCGGTGTGATACACACATTTTCCTTGCCTCGTGTAATGCTTTTAATGAGCTATAAATTAAAAAAGTTTTTAGACGGTGCGGATCCTGAAAACCCATTTGCTAATATCCCTGTGCACTCCAGGGGCGATCACTGCACATCATCATCCATTGGTGCTGTCCCAATTGAAGAAATCATTATCTTCTGCACTCTGGCGCCGAACAAGCAATACTGACAGCATGGAAAGCTCAGTGCTGCACAGGTCAGTGACTGATAAGGAACCCAGGAGAAGATGAAGACAAACCTCTTGACAACTTCATTCTTGATGCCATAAACTTGTGTTATGATTGTACAGTTGTTTCTGCAATTTAATGTTATTTAAATCGCTTTTCTGTTTCATTCTGCAGATGAGTAGGGATTTTGAAAACTGAATGTAAGCTCAAGTGCCGCTACTTTTGTAGTAGGAAATCTGTACACTATGTTGCATTAATTTTTAATACAGACAGTTCAGTTTAGCTTCACCTTACTGCATTAGTAATTAGCTGCATAGGTCACACTCAGCTGTTGCTTGTTTTCCACACCTGTTCAAACTGAGTGACTGGCAGGATGCTCCAACACTTCTGCTCTTGTCAGGGTTTGCATGAGAAAGTTTTGCTGAGCATATAAACTCAAATATACAAGGTAAGTGGTTTCAAATAATATGTGCCATCAAACAATTCATACAACTAATGGGATTTCTAATTTTACACAAAATAAAAAATCGATCAACCCCCCCCAGCTGGCAGGGTTGTATAGTTGAGAGAGGGCAAAGGGGGAGAAGAAGAACAGACGAAGGCGGCGGCTTCTGCTGTTACATTGCCGCCGCCTTCATTTGAATTCCATTAAGTGCCAGTGCCGGCCACTTCAAATACAATGTATTCCTTGCCATTAACACTGTATTGTTATCAACGTATCAATGTAATTAGCGCCACCTGCAGCTCTTCCATTCACTCAGTACTACATTAACTAAGTATGAATGGAATTAGATACAACCCAGCGCATTGAAATTCGATACAACAGCGCCACCTGCCGGATGCGCCCGGCTAACGGATAAGTACCAAAAAAAATAATTGAGTATGGTCTCTTTTAGACAGGTGCATTTTCTATTTCAAAACTTTCCAATTGCATCAGCGGGTGGCACTCCAAAAAATGTGATTATTTAATTTGGGGTGTTTTGTGTGTTCTTAGTGAAAAACATAATTTTTTAACATTTTTTTTCCCCAGAGCTTAAAGGGCCCTGAGCAGAGGCTGTGGGTATGCATTTAAGCAGCATACCCACACCTATTTGGTATTGGCCCCTTATGTAAGCTCTCCTCCTCCCGGTCTGGCTGCTATAAATTACACTGGATCAGCGACTCTGAAAGAAAGTCGCGCTGTGACCCAGAACAGGAAGTCTGCGGGTCCTCTCTGCGCATTTGCAGGCTTACAGGCTTCTTCCTCCTCCCTTAAATCATATTGTCATTCATGCTTGGAGGGTGGAAGAAGCCTGTAAGCCTGCGCATGCGCAGAGAGGACCCGCAGACTTCCTATTCTGGGTCACAGCGCGACTTTCTTTCAGAGTCGCTGATCCCGCAGTCTATCAGGTCCCCCGCTGTGCTTCCGATCCTCTCCAGTACGCTGCTTTCTCCTTCTAAAAGAACGCTGGCTATGCATTCTGGCCTTGGCCAGCGCAGCTCCTTGATTGCACTCCTGTGGCCTGGTAGCTTTTTTGCCTGTGCAGGTTAAGACTGTGCATATGCAGAATGCTCCTAGCCATGGGAGAGTAATGAAGGAGGTGCATGGCTGGGGCCAGGCATGCGCAGAAGCCGCAAATTACCGCGACCACTGGGTATCATGGAGGGGGCAGTGGCACACTGGAGTGGATCGGAAGCACACTGAGGGACCTGATAGACTGAGGGGGCTGGAAGTGGTTGGATAGTGTAATGGTTAAGGGCTCTGCCTCTGACATAGGGGTTCAATTCTCAACTCTTCCTATTTCAGTAGGCCTGCACCTATTCATTAAGGAGTTCTTGAGCGAGCCTCCCTAACACTGCTACTGCCTACTGAGCTATAGTTGCTTGCAAGCGCTCTGAGTCCGTCATGACAAAAGCAGCGCTATACAAATACTGGAATACTTGAAGAAGCCGTAGCCAAGTAAATTATCATTTTAAACCATAAAAAATTTTTTGGTATAAAATAACTAGGGGCAATTAAAAAAATGGACATCACAGATTTTTGAAGGGTCCTTTTCCCCGCATCTTTGTAAATGAATTAGCACTGCAATGTTAAGTGTGTATGTTTCTGGTATTTTGGATTATCAGTGAGGAATTGACGATTACAATGAGAGAAGCATTGTCTTACTGAAGAGCTAAACCATCCTGTCTGCCTTGAAATGAGTTTTCCCCGCACACGGAGCAATTATAACCATTTGGCAGCCTTTATGTGTGGCTTCCCCTCACTGATTAATGTTGCACATAAGCACAGATGTGATTTACTTTGCTGCTGAATAAACACAGTCCCGAGATCGAAAAGTGATAACTGGTGTGCTCAGCAAAAAGAGTGATCACATAAATATGTCAGCGGGTCAATAGAAGTGATTTCATTCTCTCCTCTTGGACTGCTGAGGAGGTCTGACAGGGCAGATTGACTTTGTTAATGCATCACAATAGTGCAGAAGGCCTGAATGATTTCAAAAGAGAGAAGATAGCCGCCTACAGCAGATTGGAGCAGGACTTGCAGCTGTCCTGGAGCAGACAGCTCGCTAAATAAGGGAGTAATCAGCTAACACTGAATGATGCATCTGGGATTTTAAGAGTGTATGATTTTTTTTGGAAAGTTATTAATTTGGAAATTTGCAATATAGTTTCTTGTTTTGTTTTTGTTTTTATTTATTTTTTGCTCAACAAAAGTTATTAATTGTAAAATGATCTGGTATTCCTGTGAATTTTCCTTTGAATCAGCGGTATGGTCACTCACCTCCCTCGGTATAGGATCGGGAATCAGGACATTTGGTCTCCTGGGGCCAATGGACTATTTGGATGCCCCATAGGCGCTAATGCAAAATATCGGCTAATGGGTGCCAAAGAAGAATTTTGGACGCCCGCCTGCTGGACTGTCCAACCAAAATTTTTTGTTTTGATAATTTTTTAATTATCATTTTTATATCATTTTGAAATTCATTTTGAGAGTTATAATTTTGTAAAATATCACTTTTTTTTATGAACATCATTTTCTGCAGAGAAAAGAGGTTTTATGGTTAGGCATCACTAGGGGGGTCTTAGGGTTAGGCACCATCGGGGGGGGGGGGGGTTAGGGACCACCTGAGGGGTCTTAGGGTTAGGCATCACCGGGGGTTCTTAGGGTTAGGCACCATCAGGAAGGGATTAGGGTAAAAGCGCGTACACACGCCTGATTTTTTTAAACTATGGGTCATCAGAGTCATCAGCGGGGCAGTCATTCTGACAACAGTTTGCATGTGCACACAGGCTGTCTTCCTTTTTTATAAGGCTAGTCTTGACTGATCCGCCGAACAGGCACCATCGGGGGATTAGGGCTAGGCACCACCAGAGGGGTCTTAGGGTTAGGCACCACTGGGGGGTCTTGGGGTCTTAGGGTTAGGCACCAACAGGGAGGTCTTAGGGTAGGCACCACCAGGGGAGGTCTTAACCTGGCCATACACTAGGCCGATTCCCCGCCGATCGACAGCAGATTCGATCACTGGGATCGAATCTGCTGTCACATAGTTCACGCTACACGCTAAATTTCGATCTATTTCGTCCCGAAATAGATCGATCCCATCGATCGCTCCGTGCGGTAAATTACCGTCGATCGCCCGCGGGTAGGGAGCGCGTCGCTAGAGGCGTTCGAGTGCCCGACGACCAATGCAATGCAGCTGCAATACATTGCCTGCTCCGCCGGCGCGACTCCCCAGGTCTCCGCTGTCTTCTTCTTCTCCGCTCTGGTCTGGTCTCCGGCATGCTTCACTTCTTCCTGTCCCGGCAGGAAGTTTAAACAGTAGAGGGCGCTCTACTGGTTAAACTTCCCCAGACATGAAGAAGTGAAGCATGCTGGACCCGGAGACCAGACCAGAGCAGAGAAGAAGACAGCAGAGACCAGGGCAGTCGCGTGGAGCAAGTAATGTACGCGGGGGCCCGGGGGAGCGGCGGCAGCACCACCACCACCACCACAGATTGTGAATGGTTTCAGGCTGAAATCGATTTACAATCTGTTTGCAGTAAAGGCGGCCATACGATCCCTCTCTGATCAGATTCGATCTGATTCTATCTGTTGGTCGAATCTGATGGCAAATCGACCAGTGTATGGCTACCTTTAGGGTTAAGCACAATTAGGGGGGTCTTAGGGTTAGGCACCATCAGTAGGGTCTTAGGGTTAGGCATTGGTAGAGGGAGGGCTCTGTGTGAGAGTAGGGTTAGGTTTAATTGTAGTAAAATATTGGTAATATTTACCAATATTTTCCTATGCTTATTACGATTGTACATAAAGTAAATTTTCATTTTCATTGTTAAAGATGATATTTTGCTATTTTATTAGATGAAGAAATGATAAAAATATTGTTATAGACACCCTTAAAAACCCTGGCACCCTTATTTGATGCAAGCATAGAATCGATCTCCTCGAATACTTTACTGATGGTCCTATACAATGGTCATGTCTAGCAGAACTCATGGAGAAGCATGTGATCTGTTTGATAGATTTGCAATGAATTACCTGTGGCGGTCTCGCTTGATCCCAACCACCGCAACATATGCCAGGAGATGTAGACCTTTGATGTGAGTATATCTCCCGTCCGGGAGTACAGCCCCCCAAAAGTAAGGCACTGTATGAAGTCTGCATCTGTATAATACCCTTTTAAAGTGTACTTTTTATTTGTAAAACCTAAAAATCTCCAATGGTTATGTTTAAGGCTTCTTTGATTTTTGGGATTGTTTTGACCATATGTGCATAACTAGCATGTATGAATGTATGTTGTGGATAAAATAAAAGAGATAAAAAGACTTCTTTCAGACAGCCACACCAGCCTGGGTAGAGTCTGGTTATTCACTGAATCAAGCTAAATGACTAACTTTTTTTACACTCTATCAAGTGATATTTAATCCTTTCTGATCATGTATCAGACTATGTCCGACATTGGCATTTTCCTGTTCGGGCCCAAGGTCGAACATAGTCCAACACAGGAAAACATGGCTGCCGCTAACAGAGCCATTGCTGGATGTAGTCTAGCATGGTGTCATCCCCTACAGATTAAAGTGTTGGGCTTAGATCACCATTGGCCTTTTCCGGTGATGCTGCTCAGCATAATTGAAATATTTCATGGGCACATTTTGGCTTGCTGCTGGGTTGACATTGCTGGATTTAGTCCGACACAGCATCAGGCTATGTGGATCCTCTTTGGCACCATATTGTGCCATGTATTAGCATATTTATGCTGGCGTGCATGCAATGAGGGTAGGGCAGAGCTGGCACAGGTCCCACACCCCACAAAGAGGTAGAGACTCCACCAGCAATCATCCACATTCCCCCCGTAAAGCAGAAAAAAAAAGTTCTGGCCCGGGGGGGGGGGGGGAGAGGGGGCGTAGGTTTAGAGGCCTGCATTGGGTCATGTACCCATGAATATCCGTTGGTACCTATTTTTGTTTTAAAAAGAAACCATAACCAAGAATTGAACTTCATCCGAATCGGTAGCGTATACCCCCTTTTATATGAGAAATCTATTCCTTTTCACAAACGGATCATCAGGGGGCTCTGTATGGCTGATATTGTGGTGAAACCCCTCCCAAAGGAAACTGTGAGGACCATGGTCCTGGCAGTTTCCTGTCTGTGAACCTTGTTGCATTGTGGGAAATAGCTGTTTACAGCTGTTTCCATCTGCCAAAAAAACAAGCAGCGTCTCGTTCCACTGACATCACCTGCCAGCAGTAAAAATGTCACCATGTGATAAATGTCAGAATGTAAATCAGGGAGAGGAAAGCTTTTACAATTGGCAAACACTGACTAAATCATTTACACATAATTATTGTAAAAATGAAGCCCTTTTTTTTATTACATTATTTTTGCTGGAGTTCCTGTAAGTCTGGTGCGGGTTAGGTTGCGGGTAGCGCGCTGCAGGTGCAGGTCAGGTTGTGGGTAGAGTAGTTGGAGTAGAGTAGCTACCTGTCCAGATGGCTGGGTCGGCTTCTCTTCTCCTCTCCCCCAACCACGCCGGCACTGCACTCCTGACAACTGATCACATGGTCGTAACCCAGAGGATGGTGTCCGCATTGCCCAGTGGTGGGAGAGGGGTGATGCAAGAGACTCTTCCATCACCCCTCTCCCTCCACCGGGTGGCACTGCAATGCTGACACCATGCTATGGGGTAAGATCACATGTCATATCATGTGATTGGAAGCCAGAAGAGAATGTCATGAGTGCAGTGCTGGCACAGGTGGGGGAGAGAAGAGAATCCGATCCAGCCATCAGGTAACTATAACAGCTCCCTGCTGCCCGCTCTGCATCGCTGCATCAGGCAGTCGAAAAGCAGGTTGTGGGTCCATATGCTTGCGGGTCGGAATGCCCAGAAAGCGTGTTGGGTGTGGGTAGCAGGGCTGCGGGTGAGGGTCTTAAAAGGTAGATCTGCGCATGCCTCTACTGGGGGTGGGGGTGGTGGGAGTTGGGGTCGGGAGATCGATATATTGGATTAATAAGGAGTTAATAAAATCATCTGCACAGTTAATTACAAAGCACCCTGCTCCATTTTCCCATAATCATCATCTTTATCCTCACCTGGCTGCACCTTCTCAGAGACCCAGCGCATTATGTAATAATATGTGCCGGGTCACTGAGAAGAGGCACCCCTATCGAGGATGACGACAAGAATTCACAGCCTTTTGGGCGCAGCGTTGGGACAGGTTTGTTCCTATCATGGCAAAAACACTGCAGGGGCCCTGGGGAGTGCATTTTCTGCAGGGGGCCCCATTGTAGCTTAGTGAAGATCAATCTAAAGGTGGCCACTAACAATCAAATTTCTAGTGAAAAATCGTTAGAGTGATCAGAAATGCTGATTGGATTGGTACCGTAAATAATCTCAGCTGATGGGCACAATCGATTACGAACGATTGTAAAAATAGTCATCCGACTGGATTCTCGTCAAACCAAAATGTGGATGTTCTTGTTGGTTGTGATAGATAGGATTCATTATAAGTAATAAATATATATATATATATATATATATATATATATATATATATATATATATATATATTCCTAATAGGTTGTGATAGATTGGTTCGCTGATGGTGTAGTGAACGATTTTTCTTCCGTTCAGAATCATCTGATCGCTCGAACGTTTTTTTTGCTAGAAATTAGACTGTTAGAAGCCACCTTTATTCAACTATGTTGGGAGAACTTGATCTGTGGGAAATCCTCTTACCTTGGTAGGTCTGGGGTTGCCCTGTGGCTGAGTCTCCCACTATGGATTATACATCTGACCAAACACATTTCATGTAGTCTTCTGCTGGTCAGATTCCATGCAGAGAATGAGACTCACATATAAACTTGTAAAAACCGTTTTAAAGAAACTATAACAATCATAATACAGGAGTAACATTATTTTTAACCTCTTGAGGACCACAGGTTTATACCTCCCTAGTGACCAGGTGATTTTTTACAATTCAGCACTTCGCCACTTTACCGATTTATTGCTCAGCCATACAACTTACCAAAATTAATTTTACCTCCTTTGCTTGCCACTAACAGAGCATTTTTTGGGTGGTCTCTTATTGCTGCTGTGATTTTTTTTTTAAATTAATTTAAAAAGTTTTTTTTTAATTAAAATATCCCTTTTTTACTCTCCCCCTCCCCCCTAAATTGGCTCTGACTGCGATCCTTACACTACTGTACTTTCTCATAGGCATAGCCGGCCTTTGATATGAGCGACCGGAGCGGTCGCTCAGGGCGCCAGCTTCCAAGGGGGCGCCAACAGCTGGTTGCCTATACTGAGGGCACCTACACCTGATTTCCTATACTGAGGGCACCTATAGCTGGCTACCTTTACTGAGGGCTCCAACACCTGGCTACCTATACTGGAGGCACCTACACTTGGCTACCTATGGAGGGATGGAGACCTTCAACTGACTTCCTATACTGGGGGCACCTATGCTTGGCAACCTATATTGAGGGCACCTACACATGAGATCCTATACTGTGGGCACCTATACCTGGCTACCTAGCTATACTGAGTCTGAGGGTGTTTTGGGGGGGTTGCGCACTGCGGCTATAACGCGCGGTGCAAATTGTCAGTGCTGTGCTATCATTCTAAATGGGGGGGAGGCGGCTAACTGTCCCACTGATTGTTTTTATTATTATTCCTGAAAGGTTCTAGCCTTCATTTTTAAGTGTATTCAGGATATTGCACTCTTTCCATCCATTCGTGGTTATTAATAGTATTTTTTCTATTATACATACGTTACGTGTCACAGAGATCTGAGCATTTGGCGTGATGTGTTACATCGTCAAAAAGGTTGGGAACCACTGTTTTAGGAGATATCTCAGGAGAAAAGGGGAATTGCATATGGGCCTGTGTGTGTGTGTGTGTGTGTG
The DNA here is from genome assembly GCF_040937935.1 of Hyperolius riggenbachi. Taxonomy (NCBI): domain Eukaryota; kingdom Metazoa; phylum Chordata; class Amphibia; order Anura; family Hyperoliidae; genus Hyperolius; species Hyperolius riggenbachi. The sequence goes on from NC_090650.1 coordinate 351,348,202, forward strand.
TGTGTGTGCAGTGGCGTAGCTAAGAAGTTGTGGGCCCCGATGCAAGTTTTACAATGGGCCCCCCCAAGCACTCTATACATAACAATTGATACGGCGCACCAAAACCTGCCAATGGCAACTACAGTGTCAGAGGTGCAAGAAGGGGATGGGCAACAGTTTGTTAATGATTACTACTATCCAAATTATCTATAGAAGTGATTATTATAAGCACAGGACCAATAGAGAGCTAATACTGTTGTTGAGGGAGGGCCCTTTTGGGCCCCTCTGGTCCAAAGGCCCCGATGCGGTCGCTACCTCTGCACCCACTATTGCTACGCCCCTGTGTGTGTGCGTGCGTGCGTGTGTGTATATGCATGTGGGAAGAGGATGAAGGGGGGGCACAAAAATCAGGTTTCGCTCAGGGCGCTGTGAAACCTAAGGCCGGCCCTGCTCATAGGTACCGGCCTATTAGAGGAATTAGATTGTGAGCCACTCCTGGGGAAAGGTTAGTGACAAGGGAGTCCTCGGGACTGCTCTGCACTAGATCGCAGCGCTGTACAAATGTAAATATGTTTTTTTTTTTGCGTCATTACAGCCAACCATTCTGATCACGGCTGGCAAGCTGTTGACGGATCCCCGTTCTGTTTACAAGCACGGAACGCGATCCCTGCTAATCCCGCCCACCGCACTTTGACACCAAGCGCCAGCAGCCACGCTCCCACTGCCCATCAGCGTTAGGTGGTCGGGAGGTGGTTAATGGCTGTTTTTTAGTGTAGTGGTTGCTCCACTGGTTTCCAGAAGTCACCAAGCCCGGTGCTATTACTAACATTTACATCTTCGCTGTTAAGTTCCAAAAGCTTGGCTATTTTGTTTGTATTATTTACTCGGGGAATAGGGGTTTTTGAGACTTGTGAATTTTTGATATTTAGTTAGAGAGTCACACCTTGCTGTCTGTAGGTAATGCATTTCAGAATTGGCAATTTAAGCATGAATGTTCTGTCGGTGAGGGTGCTCATTCTTTGTGAAAATGTCTGGAAAAAGCAATTGGTTTACAGCATGTGTTTCCCCAGAGTGCTCTTTCTTAAAAGCACCGAGTCTGGTAAGTTTGGAAAGGCTTGGACAATGGCTAGAAATGTACCCAAGCCAGCAGATAGCTGAGCGTACGTTTAATGGCTTTCACAATGTTTTTTTCATTCCTTCTTTCCCTGTGCCTGACTGTGAATCAGTTAAAATGTAAAATAAATGAATAACCTGTGGCAGATTTATCCGGACCAGTGCGTTAGAAAATGGGAGCAAAAGCGAAGCAGGTGCTTGCTCAATGCAACCTGTTAAATGCTAGATGTGCTCTAAGGCAGGGAGCACACACTTATTTGATTTGTGCACGTTTCGATGCGCACTACAAAACATGTATTGCCACACTGGCCATTGTAGTCGATGGCCCCCTTGGGAATCGCACATCGTTCGTGTTTGTCCCAACGACTTTAAGTATTTTTTTCCCACATGCCGCGCATGTTCGCAAAGCAATGTATTCTACTGCATCCAAAAACATTTCCGCATCAGAAACCCAAGAATCGTACTGAAAAATGGCTTGACCAGTGTGTTCCTTGCCCAACCGCTAGCTTCTGAGAGTAGGGGATAAACAAAAAGGTCAATAGTTCATATATTTTAGCACTCAGAGATACGGGACAGACTGTTTCATTGAGCTGAGTCAAAAGAATAAATCTACTGTTTAAAGTTTTTAAACATAACATAAAACTGAGGGATATCTAAAAGTCATTTTTAGGAGTAGGAGGATAAATACAATTATTTATCTCATCAGTTTATTTTAACTTAAAGAGGACCTCCAGAGTAAATAAGAAAATACAGCAGCCTGCAATTGAAAGAAAGTTATATTTACCCGAGAAGCCTTGTCTCACGATGCCGTCCCGAAGTCCCTACATCAATCGACTTCCGGGCACCTGGCCCCACCAGGTCCTCTTTAAGTTTCACTTTAAAGGGAATCTGACGTGAAAATAAACTTATGAGATAATGAATTGTATGTGTAGTACAGCTAAGAAATAGAACATTAGTAGCAAAGAAAAGAGTCCCATATTGTTTCCAGTACAGGAAGAGTTAAGAATTTTCACTTGTTATCTATGCAAAAGAGCTTCTCTGAGCTCTTCAACCTAACTTGGTTCGGCCACAGTGCTGTTTTCTGAAGCACTTATACATCAAACAAACAGTGAGACACAGCAAAACGGTGAGACACAGCTTCAGATAAGGTTTGAGGCCCCATTCGGCAAAACGCTCAAGCACTAGTGCTTTTTAAAGCGCTAGTGCAATAATACCCGGCGATTTGCGTTAATCCCCATTGATTAACGCAAATCGCCAAATGCAAACTTGTAGACTGCACCATTTTCAGGCGATTTTCCGGCGATCGTGTTTCAGTGCTATAGAAGCGCTAAACGCGATCGCCAAGTGTACATGGTGATTTTTTCGCATTAAACGCCGAAAATCGCCTGATCAAAACCCTTGCAAAAGCGCTAGCGTTTTGTGTTTTACAAGTGTGAATGGGCCCTTACTGTAGGGAAGTTCAAAGGGTCATTAGTCCTGCTCTGTTTCATAGTTTAAAATACAGAGTGTGGTTTTGTAAATTGCAAATATGACAGAATGATGCAATGTTATAAAAAAAAGCTACATAACTGAAAATAAAAATTTGACACTCTTTTCTTTGCTACTATTGTTGTATCAGTTATCCGTACTACACATACAAATCATTATATCATAAGGTTTTTTCAGAGCCCTTAACCAGTACACTATATAGCCACATACACCGATGGAAGAACTTCTAGTATAGTGTCACACCCTTTTGGAGTATCACACTTTTATAGTTACCCACAGTGTGGCAGCCCTTCCAAAAGCCCTGAAACAGACCCAGTTTACTTATCTATGGTCACATTGAGCAGTCCAGGGATAGACCTTCAGTTGCCCTGAGCTTACATTTGAAAGGTCTGAAGGTATGCTGGGCATACATTGGACTCAGTGGCCATCCGGGGAAAGGCAATCATTGTGCCTTTTGGTAGCAGATGAAATACATGGACAATAATATAAGACTAGTATCAGCAGCCAGTGCACAGTGGAGAGCTTAGCTCATCTGCACGACGCCATATGGCCATATACAATAGTGTGTACAGACTTTTAGGATGGATTTGGCGTAGACTATTAAACTTAATGAAATGTTTTCCACTTTTTGATATCTGAAGGTTATCCTGTATGATTGCAGCAAGCCCATGATGATAGTTAAAATAAAACATTTTCTTAAAGTTTACATGCCTCAAGAAGAAACCGAGAATGTAATCCTTTTGCTTAATGTTCCTTGGCATTAAATAGATTACAATTCCCTTTTAAATTTAATCGCTGATTGTACAATTTTGGCCATTTTTACTGCTTTATAACAGTTTTACATTAATTCAATCTGGCCTTTTGAAGATAGTTTTGTTTTGGAAGAGTGATAAAATCCAATTTAATTAACCTGATAAGGAACAATGCCACTTCTAAGCTATTGGTATGAGACATACTGTTATATCCCATCTGTTCATCCTTTGTATTAAAACAATGTTCTACCTTTATGGCCTCTCCCATAGACAACCATAGGGAATTACGTATTACTTATAATAATTTAGGGACACTAAATGACTTTCAGTTTACACCCTCACATTCTTAAAGATTTTAATAATCGCTAGCAAATAGCCATAACTTGAAGCTCAATTGAGGCTCTTGAAAAAAACTTTTGGAACCCTACCTGCACATTATCGAAAAGGTACCTGTTAAAATGAATAGTATTGATACATACCTCCTGATCTTCATGGTCATGTGATCACAGCAGAGCTCATTTTTTGCCAAGAGCATTAAAGTGGAGCTGTCACCCATACTATCTCAGAAAAAAAACATATAAGAAGATAAATACTTGCTCTAACTGGAAAGTGTAATGGTTAAGGGCTCTGCCTCTGACACAGGAGACCTGGGTTCAAATCTCGGCTCTGCCTGTTCAGTAAGCCAGCACCTATTCAGCTAGGAGTTTCTTGGGCAAGTCTCCTTAACACTGCTACTGCCTACTGAGTGCGCTCTAGTGGCTGCCTCGCAAGCGCTTTGAGTCCGACAGGAGAAAGGCGCTATATAAATACTGCAATTATTATAGCATATGTATTGCACGGTCCACATTTTAATTTTAGTGATTTTTCTACAGGCAAAAAAGAGAACATCCTTCTTAAGTTTTTTTATTTTGTCTGTGTCTATCTTTTTTTTTTGTAATAAAACTTTTTATTATGTATAAAGAGAACAATACAAAACACATAAATACAGAACATTGTCAGGGAAGACCAACAGAAATGATGCGTGCGTCAAAATTCTGCTCCCATTAATCTACCAATGGCCATAGATAGTAAATTATCCAGAGGATGGGTTTATCATAAATAAAATATATAGTAGCATATATATAATAAGTGCAGCTGTGCATTAAAAAGATATCCATTGACCATACCCAACAAATGAGAAGATGAAGAGAAGAAAAAGGAGAGAAAAGAGAAGAGAAGAAATTAAAAGATAAAGGAAAAGTATGACGAGAGGAATGTGGTTCCCGAGGGTTCAGTGAGGTCAAAGGTAGCCAATACAGTCATAGTTGAAAGATTAGTATGCATTTAATAAAGCGGGTTCAATATCTCCAGTCTGTAATAGGTGTTTTACTGAAGCAGTAGGTTTTTCGCCTCCTCCGAGTACCACACCACCCATTTGCAGACAAAAGCTTCATTTCTATCATTTGATCTATGGTATAGATCATCCAAGTGACAAATGTTGTTTAACTCTGTATGGTGGGTATCACTGAGCTCTTCCAGTTACGAGCAATTAGGAGTTTGGCTATGACCATCAGGGTGCTAGTAAGATTTTTTTCGGCTTGGGAGATTTTTCCCGGGAGTAGATTTAAAAGAGCTAGCTCAGGGGTGAATGCAATTTCATCAGGTGTGAATATATGAGCCTGTTTCTGTTTGACACCTCCAACATACATCAGTGTCATTAGCTTTATATTTAGCGGTTTGAGCAGGGCATCTGTACCATCTGGCCAGAATCTTATAGTTGCATTCCTGGAAGGAAGCAGAGATGGTAGATTTATGAGTTAAAGCAAATATTTTTTCCCATTGTTCACCCTCTAGTTCCTTACCCACATCCCTGTACCATTTGTCTGTAAGGGAAAGTAGCTGTTTCGTGCAATTATATCCAATGAGCTCAGTGTACAAAGTGTAAATTTTGTGTTCAATTGAGAGTGAGGCGGAGCAAAGACACTCAAAGGATGTAAGCCCCCGGAGAATGTCAGTGTTTGGAGTGAGTGATCTGTAAAAGGACCTGATTTGTTCCCATAGGAACCAGTTACTTCTAGGTGCTGATGATGGGTCCCCAATTTCTCCTCTCCCTTTAAGACCGGAAGAATTCACCATATGTCTCACCTGTGCCCACGTTAATATTTTAAGTATATTAGGGAAAGCAATTATAGGATTAGAGACATATAAAAGAAGGTCATGAGCAAAGAGCGATAATTTGATTGAGGTGTCACCTGAAGCAATATCTTGGATGGAGATATTATTGCGAAGAGCCACAGTAAGATGTTCCATACAAATTACATAGAGGAGGGGAGACAGTGGGCACTCCTGTCTCGTCCCATTACGGACTGGGAAGGCCTCCGTCAGGGTCCAATTCACTTTCATGTGGGCAGAAGGGTTACTGTATAATGCCATAACCCTTTCGATGAATTTGGTTCCTAGGCCTATCTGGATTAGAGATCCTTCCAAAAACTGCCAATAGACCCTGTCGAAGGCCTTCTCCGCATCCACCGAAACTATACATAGTGGACTTCCCATTGTTTTGCCCTATGAATCACGGATATTGACTTCAAGGTGTTATCTCTCGCTTCTCTCTTAATAACAAACCCTGTTTGGTCATTATGGATAATATCTGGGAGAATTGGTTTTAAGCTTTCAGCCAGAATTTTGGAAAATAATTTGAGGTCTAAGTTAATAAGAGAGATTGGACGGTAGTTAGCACACAGTGTATTGTCCTTATTCGGTTTTGGGATGACAGTAATATGTGTATTTAGCTAGAGTGACCAGACGTCCCGGATTGCCCGGGACACGTCCCGGATTCGGGGTCCCCTGTCCCAGGCTGCATGAGGTCCCGGGAAACGTCCCGCTTTCAGCAGCGGGACGTCCCGGCCTCGGGACTCTGGCCACTCTATCCTTATAAACTGGCAGCGGCGTCTATAGACGCCGTGCCAGTTCAATGCCCGCAGCCCCGCTCCAGCCTCCTCTTCCGGTGTCTGTTCCGACACCGGCAGGCGAGCAGGGCTACGGCAAGATGGCTGCCGAAGCCCTGTACTGGAGACTATTTGTCTCCAGTACAGGGCTTCGGGCGCCATCTTGCCGTAGCCCTGCTCTGCCAGGCTGTCAGCGCGGGAGACTTCAGGAGGAAGGTGGTCCCGGGAGCAGCGCGCCAGAGGCCGGAGACTTCTGCCAGGTGAGTAAATGCTTTCTTTTCCAGGTGAAATGTTTGCCCGCATTGCGTTTTTTTTTCCAGGTGAAATGTTTGCCCGCATTGCGTTTCTTTTTCAGGTGAAATGTTTGCCCGCATTGCGTTTTTTTTTCAGGTGAAATGTTTGCCCGCATTGCGTTTTTTTTTTCCAGGTGAAATGTTTGCCCGCATTGCGTTTCTTTTCCAGGTGAAATGTTTGCCCGCATTGCGTTTCTTTTTCAGGTGAAATGTTTGCCCGCATTGCGTTTCTTTTCTGGTGAAATGTTTGCCCGCATTGCGTTTCTTTTCTGGTGAAATGTTTGCCCGCATTGCATTTCTTTTCTTGTGAAATGTTTGCCCGCATTGCGTTAATTTTCTGTTGAAATGTTTGCCCGTATTGTGTTTCATTTCTGGTGAAATGTTTGCCCGCATTGCGGTCCTTTTCTGGTGAAATGTTTGCCCGCATTGCGTTTTTTTTCCAGGTGAAATGTTTGCCCGCATTGCGTTTCTTTTCTGGTGAAATGTTTGCCCGCATTGCGTTTCTTTTCTGGTGAAATGTTTGCCCGCATTGCGTTTCTTTTCTGGTGAAATGTTTGCCTGCATTGCGTTTCTTTTCTGGTGAAATGTTTGCCCGCATTGCGTTAATTTTCTGGTGAAACGTTTGCCCGCATTGCGTTTCTTTTCTGGTGAAATGTTTGCCCGCATTGCGTTTCTTTTCTGGTGAAATGTTTGCCCGCATTGCGTTTCTTTTCTGGTGAAATGTTTGCCTGCATTGCGTTTCTTTTCTGGTGAAATGTTTGCCGGCAATGCGTTTCTTTTCTGGTGAAATGTTTGCCCGCATTGCGGTTTTTTTTCTGGTGAAATGTTTGCCCGCATTGCGTTAATTTTCTGGTGAAATGTTTGCCCACATTGCATTTATTTTGTACTGACATGTTGCCCGCATTGCGTTTATTTTGTGCTGACATGTTGCCCATTGCGTTTATTTTCTGGTGTCCGGGGTAACTGTTACTGCATTTATTATTTAATGGTCATAGGTGGCTATGTTTGCTGCTTTGTGGGTACGGTATACTATTAGCATCACACAGTTTCTGCACACCCATGATGAAAAGTCTCGTTTGTCCACATCATGGCGTAAACACTGCTTTCTTATGCCTCGCTGTTACATCATTACGTTAGCTCCGTCCATACAATGGCATGGTCACGCCCATTTTTCGCCGGGGCGCGCTGCGCACGCAGCAGCCCCCTCCCCAGTCTCCGTCGCTGCGCGCTCCTCAGTCCTCCCCACTTTTCGCCACGGCGCGATACGCGCGCGGACCCCCCTCCCCCCACGTCCCCCCTCCCCGTCCCAGGTTGGACCCACAAAAATCTGGTCACTCTAATTTAGCACCTGTGTAGGGAAAAAATTGGTCAGCTGATATATAGTTGAATGCGGAAAGCATAAGAGGGGCAAGGAGGGTACCAAACTTATTGTAGAATGCTCCTGTAAAGCTATCAGGGCCTGGGCTTTTATCTGGCTTAGCTGATTTAATTCTTTCCATTAGTTCCTGATAGTGATGGGCGAACACCTGGATGTTCGGGTTCGGGAAAGTTCGCCGAACATGGCCGAGATGTTCGGCATGTTCGGACCGAACCCCGAACTTCCCGAACATCCTGCTTTTGGGGGCCCTATGGGGTCGCAGGCATAAGGGGGGAGCATGCCCCGATCGCGGGGGGGGGCGGAAATTCCCCCCACCCCCTCCGCTAGCACTCCCCCCTCTGCCCGCTTCCCCATACAAAAGTTTAAGCAAAGTACCTGTAATAGTGGATGGCCTGGCAGTGGCACTGTGGAGTGAGGAGGAGGAGTCCGGAGAGTGACGCGTTGAGGGAGGCCGGGCAGCGGGCGGTTGAGCGGTAGTACCCTTGTGGTACTTCCGCCCTTTCTCTGACCTCACGCTCGCTGCCCGGCCTCCCTCAACGCGTCACTCTCCGGACTCCTCCTCCTCACTCCACAGTGCCACTGCCAGGCCATCCACTATTACAGGTACTTTGCTTAAACTTTTGTATGGGGAAGCGGGCAGAGGGGGGAGCGCTAGCGGAGGGGGTGGGGGGAATTTCCGACCCCCCCCCCGCGATCGGGGCATGCTCCCCCCTTATGCCTGCGACCCCATAGGGGGGCCGTATTCGGCCGAACAGGGCCCTGTTCGGCCAGGTTCGGCCAGGAATTGAGCCGTTCGGACGAACGCGAACAGTTCGGACGAACACCACCAGGTGTTCGGCCGAACTCGAACATCACCCGAACAGGGTGATGTTCTGCAGAACCCCGAACAGTGGCGAACACTGTTCGCCCAACACTAGTTCCTGACAGGAGAAATCTTGTTCTAGTTCCTCTGCCATTTCAGATGAGATGTCTAGTAATTTGGTTTTGTCTAAATAAGACTGGATCTTTCTTTTAAGGGATTCTAGTTGCATGTCACAGAACTTCCCTTTAATATTATATAGAGATTCGTAGTACAATCTGAACGCTTCAGCAATTTCAGAGGTTTTGTAAAGTTTGGACCCATCAGGGCGAGTAATAGTAAATATAGAAGTGTTATTTAACTTGGGATGAAGATATCTGGCCAACCTACGTTCACATTTACCTCCGTACTCATAAAGAGCACCTTTGAGCTGCATCCTATCTGCAAGTGTGCGTTTATCTAGGAGTGAAAGCAGGTTGTGTCTAGCTATGGAGAGTTCTAATTCAATCATGGGAGAAGGCTCCTTTTTAAGCTCCTCCTCCAGACCGGCAATTTTAGTTATTAAGTTGGAGATTTGGGTCCCTTTTTCCTTTTTGAGTCTAGTGCCATGGGAGATCAGCAAGCCTCTCAGAGTGCACCTGAGAGCTTCCCATTTAAAGCTGGGGGCTGTTTCATTGTCCCTATGATCTATCTGAAAGTTTTCTATGGCTCTTGTAATATCTGATATACATGTCTGGTCTTTTAGTAAGTTGTTCAACCTTCAGGGAATGAAAGGACGGGTTCTATTTTCTAAAAGAAAAGAGGAGTGGACCGGAGCAGGGTCTGACCATAGCTTATTTCCAATGTGGGATTTAACACATCTATCTAAGAGTGGTTGGGAGACCAGTATATAATCAATTCTGCTATAGGATTTGTGTACATGCGAGTAATGAGTATAGTTATATTCATTGGGGTGAAAGACTCTCCAGGAGTCTGTTAGAGAGCAGGATTGAAATTTTGTTTTGATAGATGTAAGCATGGAGCTTGAGACTGTAGACTTTTTGGAGGAAGAGTCCCACTGAGGTGTTAGGCAAAAATTGAGATCTCAGCATAGGATAATGTATCCCTTGGCAAAAGATATCAGTTTATTGAGGTATGTAGAGAATGTTTGTGTCTGGTTTTGATTGGGGAGATATATGTTGCCTATGGTGAATTTATATTTGCCAATCTGGAGGTTGATGAATAGAAATCTACCCTGGGGGTCTTTAAGCTCATCAATGAGTGAAGCCTTCAGATTCCTATGTAATCCGATAGATACTACTTTAGATTTCCCATCTGGGTTTGGGCTATGGAACCATTTGTTAAACCATTTAGACCTTATGCATGGGATAGCATCTGATCGGAAGTGAGTTTCCTGAAGTGCCAAGATGGAAGTTTTCAATTTGTGGAAATGGTAGAGGACCTGTGAATGTTTCTGTGGAGTATTAAACCCATTAACATTATATGAAACAACTGTGAGGTCAGCCATTATAATTGTTAAGTATCAAGAGCATTATATAGAATTTCACCTTATAACATCGGATGACTGCTTGAACCTCTCAGGAAAAAGTGAAAGATGATAGAGAAAAGAAAAGAAGGAAAAGAAAAGGGTAAGGATAAGAGGAAAAAAATACAGGTATAAACATACCTACACACCTGTCTCCTAGTCGTTGATCAGAAACAACCTGTACTACTACTAAGTCGCTGGAAACAGCGCCCTCAGCTGTAGTTCTGATCCGCGAGAGGTGGAGACACATGGCCAGTGGCTCCCACTATCCACCAGTAGTTTATTAAACTTTATATAAATACTTTCAAATTTACCTTAGAACTTGTAACTAGGAAAAAGAGGATTACCTATTAGATTATGCTGTGGGCAGATGGAGGATCCCAGGGCCTCCCCCAAAAATGGGTAGTCCCCCAGTCCCCCAACCACAGTCACTCGGCATAAGAAGCCAGATGGACCCATGCCCTTGAGATATGTAACAGTGTGATTGAACATCATCGATCTAGTGAAATGCTAAGGAGGCCCAATATATATGCCCTCGGGGGGAGGAGGAGGTAAAACCATACTTTAAGTCTCCTTGAACATGGAGAATAATTTTTAACTTATACTATAGAAACAAAGTAACGTGAGACTTAAGTCTCCAGTAAAAGGGGTTATATTAGTAATTATGGACTGAGAGTCAAATGAAAGGCATAATTTATATAAACCTCATGTGGCTATACTGTTACTACCGGCTAGATAAGTATAAGCGGATAGTGGCTCAAATAACAGTGCTAAATCAGGATCACACAGCTAACTTACATTCTTGCATTAACATAATACATATTCGACATATCTCAGTTTACACCAGAAAGGTCTATGATGGGATGGCTTAATAACAAAACATATATAAAATGCTAAGATAGTTGGTCAGTGATTTAAGACAGAACTTCAGTAGAAAATGATGTGAAATCTTGCGTTAGCTGGTGTTCTTTCAAGGGATAGAGCAAGCGTAAAACCATCAGTCTGTGAGCTATTCCAATATCCAGTGGCGTAGCTAAGGAGCTGTGGGCCCCGATGCAAGTTTTACAATGGGGCCCCCCAGGCACTCTATATATAACAATTGATACCGCGTACCAAAACCTGCCAATGGCAACTACAGTGTCAGAGGTGCAAGTAGGGGATGGAAAACCGTTTGTTAACGATTACCACTATTCAAAGTGTCTATAGAAGTGATTATTATGAGCACATGACCAATAGAGAGCTAATACTGTAGTTGAGGGAGGGCCCTTCGGGGCCCCACTGGCCCAAGGGCCCCGATTCGGTCGCTACCTCTGCACCCCCTATTGCTACGCCCCTGCCAATATCACAGGACACAGTTAAGTAGAGTGGGGCTCTCTATCAGAGAATATCCCTTAATGTAATCCGAAGGCTACTGCAAACCATCAAGGTTATGTTGATATAGGGGCTGATGTTCAGCCAATGCATTCGTTAATCAAGGTAGAAATATGGCTAGCAACACTGGCAGGAACAAGGCAGCTGTCTTCACTGTGAGCAGCAACACCTGATTACTGCTGCTTGGCCAGCAAGTGGTTTTCCTCAGCTTTTCCAGCCCCCTGGACGGGTGCAAAACGGATGCCAACGCAAATAAAAAATGGATCTGTTGGTATCTATTAGAATGGAAAACAGATCAGTTTTTATGGATCTGTTTTTTTTCCTCACTGCCAGTGTAACCCGGCCTGATACCTTATACAGAATTCTTAGAAATCACCATTGTTATAGTGACAAATGTCCAGCAATAACAGCAGCCGATATCTCCTACATTTAACCTCCCTGGCGGTAAGCCCGAGCTGAGCTCGGGCTATGCCGCACAGGGAGATATCTCAGCCCCTGGTGGGGCGATTTTCACAATGTAAAGTGCTGTGCGCGCAGCTAGCACTTTGCTAGCTGCGCGCACAGCTTGATCGCCGCCGCTCTGCGGCGATCGCTCGCACGCAGCGGCAGAAGAGGCCCCCCCCCCGCCAGAGCCCTGCGCTGCCCGGACCAATGAGTTCCGGGCAGCGCTATGGGCTGGATCGAGTGCGCCTGACGTCAGGACGTCGGCTGACGTCCATGACGTCATGCCGATCGTCGCCATGGCGACAGGAGAAGCCAAATAGGGGAACGCGTTATATACGCGTTCCCCTGTTTGCTATTGTTGCCGGTGGCGATCGGACTAGAGGGCCACATGCGCCCTCTAGTGGTGTTTCATGTAGCTACCACTCTGGTAGCTTTACATGAAACAAAAAAAAAATTAAAAAAAAAACGTTTTTTTTCACTATTTGAAAAAAAAAATTAACCGCCAGGAAGGTTAATAATACTGTACTACTGGTAGTCGTTCTTTCAGTGCTGTGCATGAAAAGTCATTGTATGTATGTTTTTTTTAGTTCATGTAGATATGGTCAGGACAGGGGTCAACTATAGAACGTGACACACTGTAGTCATAGATGGTTGGTTAGGGTGACATGTGTCTAACATCTCCGCAAAGCTTCACTTATCTCTGGCCTTGTACAGTCATACGCTCTGAGATATCTCACTTCACACCGTACATGCTTGTTCCAGTCAGTGACTCACCATTGGCAGAGGACATGGAAAAACCCTGGAAACAAGCGATCTAACAACAGTAGAAATCAACCTTCAATGCCAGTTTGCATATTTATTTCTTAGCAGACTCACTTCAAAGTGGACCTGAATTATTGCACAGGACAGAAGGAAAACATAGAGAAATGCACCCTGTATGTATTTAGAGAGTTTAGGCTGTCTAATTCCCACTCATCTGTGTCTAATCACAAGTTGTAATTTGATCTCTCATCTGTGTCAGCTGACTGCCACAGCAGAGAGGTAATTGGTAAACACAGGATGTTAAAGGATACCCGAACTGACATGTGAAATGATGAGATAGACATGTGTATGTACAGTGCCTAGCACACAAATAACTATGCTGTTCCTTTTTTTTTTCTCTGCCTGAAAAAGTTAAATATCAGGTATGTAAGTGGCTGACTCAGTCCTGACTCAGACAGGAAGTGACTACAGTGTGACCCTCACTGATAAGAAATTCCAACTATAAAACACTTTCCTAGCAGAAAAGGGCCTCTGAGAGCAAGAAAGAGGTAAAAAGGGGAATTTCTTATCAGTGAGGGTCACATTGTAGTCACTTCCTGTGTGAGTCAGCACTGAGTCAGCCACTTACATACCTGATATTCAACTCTTTCAGGCTGAGAAAGAAAAAAAAGGAACACAGCATAGGTATTTGTGTGCTAGGCTCTGTACATACACATGTCTATCTAATCATGTCACATGTCAGTTCGGGTACCCTTTAACCCTATGTCTGCTTCTATGAAATCAGGAAGTAGACATATTCGAAATTTATTGCAGGATTTGTATCCCCTGTAACAAAGAAATGTTTTTTCTTTAAAGGTTATTATGCTGCCGTGTATGTTTTAGACCAGAGAGGAAGTTCTGAGTTCAGATGCGCTTTAACACACCCAAGAAGCTGAAGTGTATTTCCTCCCCGTACAGTACTACACTGCTTGTTTAAATGTAATTTCTTTGTTACTTATTCCATGCAGTTTGGTTAATTTATTCCAAGCCCAAAGTTGAAATCTCCATCTCATGTAGCCCGTTTTGAGCATATGCATAGCAAGGTGATCACAGCATCCAGCAATGTAGCATTAAAACTAATTAATGCCAGCCAAAATAGCAAAATATTGAAATAATGATGTCTGAGGCCCGCAGGATGAAATAAAGAGATGGTGTCTTTCAGAGGTCTGCTGTGCTTTATTCTGGCTTTTGTAAGTCATTTTGCGAACTGTCATGTACGGCTAATGACAACCCCTTATTGCTCTTGTCAGATATGCAATAATGTGGAACAACAAGGGAGCCTAGCGGTGTCTGACTGTCAGAACCCCACACTTTGCTTAGCAGATGGTCACTGTTTAGGGAAAGGGTTTCAGATCCTTCTGTTAACTCTGTTGATAAGGTAATAGGTCCTTTAAACAGACGTGGAAAATATTCTTAAATGTGAACAAAAGTAAATATCATGTTTTTTTTCCATTGTTTAAAAATATGAAATAATCATGTAAATGTGTTACAAAGTGACCTTTCTTCACCATATTCTGATCAAATAACTGCAGTGTTGGTGATTAATGTTAAATAGATTTTTTTATTTTATTGCTGACGTTGTAATAAAGGCAAACCCTCAAGTAAATGATGAAAGTTTAGTACAGAATGTGGTTATTACACATTAAAAGGCCACTATCGCGAAAATCATAGAATTTAAAATGCATTTAAACACATAAAAAATAAGAAGTACGTTTCTTCCAGAGTAAAATGAGCCATAAATTACTTTTTTCCTATGTTGCTGTCACTTACAGTAGGTTGTAGAAATCTGACATTACCGACAGGTTTTGGATTTGCCCAACTCCTCATGGGGGTTCTCAGGGTTTTCTTTATTTCCAAAAGCACTTAGTGAATGGCAGTTGTCTGTCCAACTGCCAAAGAAGTGTGCAGTGAGCAGTGAGGTTGGCCAGCATCTTTGTATAGATCCTTTTCAGGGAGTGTCTTTATAAAGAATGAAGGTCATGCTGAGAATCCCCCATGAAGAGATGGACTAGTCCAAACCCAGATTTATTCTACATACTGTAAGTGACAGCAGCATAGGAAAGTAATTTGTGGCTCATTTTACTCTGGAAGAAAGTTACTTCTTATTTGTATGTGTTTACAAGTATTTAAAATTTTAATTTTTTTTGTGATAGTGGTCCTTTAATAAATGTGTTTTTTATGTACAGGTAGTATTTGAGTATTTGTACCTGGATGTCTCTTTATATTGGCCTTCTGTACAGCAGAGCGCAGAGTGGGGAAGGAGGGACAAACAGAGTATGGCTGACAGTCTGAACGTACCAACAGGCATGATAATCTGTCAATCCAGCTATTTTAGGTAGATCTGTCATTGAGGAGCTATTAAGGTGGGCATCTTTTCTAAGCACGATCAAGTAATTACAAACGGTGTGAAAACAGAGGGAGGGTAGTAACTTACCTACCTCCACTCAGTGAAAAAAACATCACAGTAAAGCAAAAATAAACATATATTAGACACAATGATAAAGCAATCCACAGAATCACCCCTTTCTTCAAGTCAATATGACCATGTCCTGTGGCTAAAAGGATATCCAAGCTATTAAAAAAGTTAATACTGCTATTCTTAAGGTGCCCATACACTTACTCGATTTCCCGCCGATACACAGCAGATTCGATCACTGTGATCGAATCTGCTGTGAAATCGATTTGCACACACTGACCCATCGACCGATTTTCGTCGATCTGTCCGCACGGAAAATTTCACTGAATCGCCAGCGAGTCGGGAGTGCATCGATAGTGGCATTCGAATGTCCGACGACTTGACGCTAGTGCAATACATTACCTGTTCCGACGGCGCGTGTCCTCGCGGTCCCTTCTCCGCGCTGGGCTCCGGCTGGCTTCACTTACTTCCTGTCGGGGGAAGTTTAAACAGTAGAGCGCCCTTTACTGTTTAAAAGGAAAGGTTCAGGGATGCTGTGAAAAAAATAAAAATCCAAATCCACTTACCTGGGGCTTCCTCCAGCCCGTGGTAGGCAGGAGGTGCCCTCGTCGCGGCTCCGCAGGCTCCCGGTCTCCTCCGGTGGCGCGCCCGACCTGGCCAGGCCGGCTGCCAGGTCGGGCTCTTCTGCGCTCCAATGTGCGGCTCACTGGTGCGCGCTGACGTCATCGGACGTCCTCCGGGCTGTACTGCGCAGGCTCAGAACTACTGAGCCTGCGCAGAACAGCCCGGAGGACGTCCGATGACGTCAGCGCGCACCAGTGAGACGCACATTGGAGAGCAGAAGAGCCCGACCTGGCAGCCGGCCTGGCCAGGTCGGGCGCGCCACCGGAGGAGACCGGGAGCCTGCGGAGCCGCGACGAGGGCACCTCCTGCCTGCCACGGGCTGGAGGAAGCCCCAGGTAAGTGGATTTGGATTTTTGTTTTTTTCACAGCGTCCCTGAACCTTCCCTTTAAACTTCCCCCGACAGGAAGTAAAGTGAACCTAAAGCCCAGAGGGGAGAAGAGACAGCAGAGACCGGGAGACTCGCGCCCCGGCCGAATCAGGTAATGTATGGTGGGGGCAGCAGCAGCGGCAGCTCCACAGATTGTGAATCGATTTCATAGTGAAATCGAATCAAAATCTGTTTGCAGTGTAGGCAGCCAATAGATCCCTCTTTGATCAGATTTGATCACAGAGGAATCTATCTGCTGCTCGATCTGGTGGCAATCGACCATTGTATGGCTGCCATAAGACGAACATCAACATGGCAGCTTCTATACTTCTCTGCTAGACAAGTGGAGTTGTGTGATAATCACAACCCTAGGATTGAGTACAGAAAATAACTAATCTCAATGTGCACATTTGGAATACTAAAACAGACTAGACATTAACCACTTAATTACCAGCGGTCTCTGCCCCCTTAAGGACCAGAGAACGCTGGTACAGAAACGGCACAATCACGGCAGAATCCCGACGAATCGCCACACATACTTGTCACAAGTCGCTGTCACTGCTGCACGTCGGGATCCTGGGCCACCAACTCTGCTATCTCTAGGACGGCAGAGTTCCTGTGAGCTGTTCAGAAGCCGCTTTCATTGGCTCCTGACCCCGTCTTTCAATGTAAGCCAATGGGAGCGGCTTACATTGATAGACACGGCCAGGAGCCAATGAAATTGGCACCTGACCCGCTCACAGGGCTATGTCGTCGTAGAGACAGGCAGAGCCAGTGAGCTGCGGCGATAGACAGCAGGGATTAAGTGGCAGGAGCGACGGAAACGGCCAGCCAGGTGACCACAAAAACAGGGCGTAGATTTCAATTAGCTCGGTCCTTAACTAGTTAAAGGACCACCATCAGGGGTGAGTGACGGATGAAATCCGAATGAGTTTCATTCGGATTTAATCCTCCTAATTAATGCAGCTGAGCGGGTGGGTGAGGGGAGGTTAAACTTACCCAGCATCTGTCTTCTTTGATCCGTCCTACGGCACCTCCCACTCTGCGTTTCAAGCCGCGCCACGTGACTATAAACACTTCCTCCTTCAACCCGGAAGTAGGAAGTGTTTGTAGTCACGTGACTGCGGCTTAGAATGCAGCGTGGGAGGCGCCGTGGGACGGATGAAAGAAGATGCCTGCTGAGTAAGTTTAACCCCCCCCTCACCCACCCACTTAGCTGCAGTAAATAATTAGGAGGATGAAATTCAAATGAAACCCATTCGGATTTCACCCGTTTTTAATCCGTCACTCATCCCTGGTACCATGTTCCATTCTGCCAAGTCAATAGCGTGACTTCTATGGTTAATGACAATTCCCCATGCATCCAATTTCCCCTGGGAAAAACTCTAGTTCTTAGTGGCATAGCTAAAGAGCTGGGGGCCCCGATGCAAGTTTTACAATGCCCCCCCCCCCCCCCCAAGCACTCTATTCATAACAATTGATACGGAGCACCAAAACCTGCCAATGGCAACTACAGTGTCAGAGGTGCAAGAAGGGGATGGGGAACAGTTCGTTAATGATTACCACTAGTCACAGTATCTATAGAAGTCATTATTATGAGCACAGGACCAACATAGAGCTAATACTGCAGTTGACGGCAGTGCTGGGCGTAATGGAAAAAACTACGCTTACGGATCATTACGCGTAATTTTACACTATTACGCATTACGGAATTACGCTTACGGCGTAGACATTCATTTACGGTACATGTCTGTAATTACGCATAGCCCTTACGCAATTACGCGTAAGAATACCGTAATTCAGGTTGTTCCGTTATTGGCTTACGCGTAAATTCCTACTAGCAATTAATGCGTAAGGTCATGCTGCCAAGCGGAAAAGTTGACGCATGGATCAATGTTAGGTAGCCGCCAAATTTAAGGGTTAATAGCAAAGCCCCCTTAATTGCTTAGAGCCTCAAATTTGGAGAATATATTAAGGAGATCAGAAGGAATAAGAGGAAATTTTTTTTTTTCAAAAAGACCTTATAGTTTTTGAGAAAATCTATGTTAAAGTTTTAAAGGAAAAATATATACATTTAAAAACCCGCCGACTTTAACGGTTAATAGCAAAGCCTGCTTAAAATTTAGGAACACCAAATTCACAGGGTATATTAAGAGGATCAGTGGGAATAAGAGGAAACATTTTTTTTTCAAAAAGACCTTATAGTGAAAATCGATTTTTAAGTTTCAAGGGCAAAAATGTCTTTTAAATGCGGAAAATGTCAGTTTTTTTGCACAGGTAACAATAGTGTTTTATTTTCATAGATTCCCCCAAGTGGGAAGAGTTTTACTTACGTCGTTCTGAGCGTGGGAAATATTAAAAAAAAACGACGTGGGGTCCCCCCTCCCAGACCTCTTTAACCCCTTGTCCCCCATGCAGACTGGGATAGCCAGAATGCGGAGCACCGGCCGCGTGGGGCTCCGCACCCTGACTATACCAGCCCGCATGGTCCATGGATTGGGGGGTCTCGGAAGGGGAGGGGCAGCCAAGCTTTCCCCTCCCCCTCCGAGCCCTTGTCCAATCCAAGGACAAGGGGCTCTTCTCCACCTCCGATGGGCGGTGGAGGTGGAGGCCGCGATTTCCTGGGGGGGGTTCATGGTGGCATCTGGGAGTCCCCTTTAAAAAGGGGTCCCCCAGATGCCCACCCCCCCTCCGAGGATATTGCGTGGGAACTGGCTTTTAAAGGGGCAGGTAAGTATTAATGGTTAATTAAGAATATTAAAGGAAAGGTTCAGGGAGGGTGGGTAAAAAAGGGGGTGCCCTCGCCGCCGCTCCGCAGGCTCCCGGTGGTCTCCGGTGGCCACTGGGAGCCTGCGGAGCGGCGGCGAGAGCACCTCCTGCCTTCCACGGGCTGGAGGAAGCCCCAGGTAAGTGGAAATTGATTTTGATTTTTTACCCACCCTCCCTGAACCTTCCCTTTAAAGGACTTTTTTCGTGGTTATGTTTTTTGTTCAATTAAAATACTTTTTCTATGTGTTTGTGTGTTTATTTACTTTTAACTCTTAAAGGAAATGGGTAAGGGGTACAAGTACCTCTATACTCATTTCTCCTGGGAGGGGGGTGGGCATCTGGGGGACCCCTTTTTAAAGGGGACTCCCAGATGCCACCATGACCCCCCCCCCAGGAAATCGCGGCCTCCACCTCCACCGCCCATCGGAGGTGGAGAAGAGCCCCTTCTCCTTGGATTGGACAAGGGCTCGGAGGGGGAGGGGAAAGCTTGGCTGCCCCTCCCCTTCCGAGACCCCCCCAATCCATGGACCATGCGGGCTGGTATAGTCAGGGTGCGGAGCCCCACGCGGCCGGTGCTCCGCATTCTGGCTATCCCAGTCTGCATGGGGGACAAGGGGTTAAAAAGGTCTGGGAGGGGGGACCCCACGTCGTTTTTTTTTAATATTTCCCACACTCAGAACGAAGTAAGTAAAACTCTTCCCACTTGGGGGAATCTATGAAAATAAAACACTATTGTTACCTGTGCAAAAAAAACTGACATTTTCCGCATTTAAAAGACATTTTTGCCCTTGAAACTTAAAAATCGATTTTCTCAAAAACTATAAGGTCTTTTTGAAAAAAATTTTTTTCCTCTTATTCCCACTGATCCCCTTAATATACCCTGTGAATTTAGTGTTCCTAAATTTTAAGCAGGCTTTGCTATTAACCGTTAAAGTCGGCGGGTTTTTAAATGTATATATTTTTCCTTTGAAACTTTAACATCGATTTTCTCAAAAACTATAAGGTCTTTTTGAAAAAAAAAATTTCCCTCTTATTCCTTCTGATCTCCTTAATATATTCTCCAAATTTGAGGCTCTTAGCACTTAAGGGGGCTTTGCTATTAACCCTTAAAGTCGGTGGCTTTTTTATATTATACGGGAGCGTAATATGACGCGATTACGGCAGACTGTGTAATTTCAATGGGAGTTTACTGTGTTACGCGTAATTTGTTACGCGTAATAACGTAACCTACGGTCTACGCGTAATTAATTACGCGTAATACCGTAACCTTACACGTAATGCTTACGGTGCATTTGTAGTGAATTACGATGCGTAATTACGCTAATGCGTAATTTCGGCCCAGCACTGGTTGACGGAGGGCCCCGATGCGGTTGCAACCTCTGCAAATCCTATTGCTACGCCCCTGATCGTCATGCAACTTTCGCATGGCCTCTGGGGACTTGGGAATCCCAGGTGGCAATCTTGAGGACGTTTTTTCTGAACATTCTTGTTTTGGAAGCAATTTTTCACATTTACAGCCTCTGCAATAGAGATGTAGAGGCTAATAAAAAAGGCAATATTTATTAAAAAATAAATAAAATAAATATTTATAAAAAAATAAAATAAATAACTGTGGAGCAATCAGACCCCACCCACAGAGAGCTCTGTTGGTGGGGGGAAAAGGGAGGGGGGAATCATTTGTGTGCTGTGTTGTGTAGCCCTGCAGCTTGGCCTTAAAGCTGCAGTGGCCAATTATGTAAAACATAGCCTGGTCTTTAGAGGGGTTTAACACTGCGGTCCTCAAGTGGTTAAGTCTGGTACACATCATGCAATTTCCCATCAGATTGATGGGTTGATAGATAATTTCCGACCGATCTATTCAACCCATCTTTTTAATGGCAAATTACATGGTGTGTACTGATTTATAGTCTGAAAAAAGTATGGTACTTAGCATCATTTCTGAGTGTATGTAATATGTATTTGACTTTTTGGCATGTGAAATACTGAAAGTTATGAAGATACCACACGATGGGGTATATTCACTAAGCTGCATTAAGCAAAATTACGAATGTTGAGTAAATCACTCCAGGCGAGAAATCCTGTGGCACCCCCCACCCTTGTGGTGAACCCCACCCCAAGACCCCCGAAAATCATAATACAGCAGCGTTTCACCAGAAAATCAGAAAATACACTTATTGCGGCATGGGTTCACCAGAAAATACACACAACACACACACTATACACAGTACACACAGTACACACGCACACTATACACACTATACACACACTGCTGACATACACTATACACACGCACACTATACACACACAGCACACAGTAGACATACACTATACACACACACTATGCTGCTACCAGGGGAGGACTGGGACCTTTTGGCCTGGGGGGAAACATAGACTTGAGACCCGTTATCATGGCAGCCTCAGCCCAAATTATCAAGTCGCATTTGCAAATTGCTAGCGATTGCTATTGCGATTTTGTCGTGCACTAGCCCAAGGAGAGGAGGAGTGGAGTGAGACTGAGAATAGCAGGAGATGGAGCAGAGAGTTTATCTGTATTGCAGTCCCACATTACACAGAGACTAGTTGCCGGTAATAGGACTGCTGTCCCTGACAGTCTCTCACACAAGTCAGAAAGCAGCCCTCCTGGAGTCTAGGGACTGTCAAAACTTTTCAACCTGTTTAACACCTTATCCACACATGCAGTCATTATAACAATGGGGAGAGACCAGACAGATTTTTTTCCCACAGACCCTCCAGACGAGCTCTGCATCATGCTGTGTATATTTACCAGCATGCCTGCCCTCTAATTGCACTTTTATCAGCTAGCCTAGTATTTCACTTTGCCTTACAACAACAAACCTGAACACACCAAACACCAGACTAGCCCCAAATCACTGAATAAAAGGCGGTCTGGGAGGCAGTCCATGCCTGGCTGCTACACTCAGTCAGTACCGGGACAAGGTCCTCCAGCACCCAAGGCTGAGATGCCAAATTTCGCCCCCCCCCATCTGTCACACACTGATTGTTATTAGACTAAGAGGCACCCCAGGCCCCCAACTCCCCCCCCCCCCCAAACACCTTAATCTCTAGTCTGGTGGCTTGTAGCCACTACCATGTATCCCCTTTTCTTATTTCTCTCTGCTTCAAACACAATAGGGGAATGATAGCTCAGTGAGTTGTGCGCCCCCCTTCTACCCTGAGGCTGGAGCCTCTCTCACCTCTGCCTCAGCTTGTCCCTCCACTCAGTCATCCACACAGTTACCAGTAGCAGAGAGAGAGGAACTGAATGAATCAGTTAAGAGTGAAGTGTCAGGACTCAGGAGCTGATGCTGTACTCGAAGCCTTCTCTCACTGACTCATTACTGTGGTTCTTTGAATCACTGAGCTGAAGAAACTGAATGAATCAGTCAGTGAATCAGTTATGAGTCCAGTCAGGCGCTGCTGTTAGCTGCTGCTGTAGTGTAAATTGATACCTGAGAGGCATTTCTTCTCTCACTACTCAGTGCAGCAGCGCTCCTGCTTCCTCCTGCCGCTCTAGGCGAGAATTTATAGCTGCCTGGTGGGTGAGACACCTGTGAATAGCAGCCTAGTCTCATATAGCCTAGACAGCACATCCAGAACAACTCATAACCCGGAAGCAGAAGGGATATGAGCCGGCGGCCATATTTGATTTTTCCTGGAACAATAATGGATAAAAAACACTAAAAAAGGCACACCAGAGCAGTGAAATTATCAGGTAGAGCATTTATTCTTTACAAGCTATGGACTGATATGTTTATTTTGTGTGAAACGTTCATCTCTTCATCTCTGGTTCCCTTTAAGTCTTAACTCACCAAAATACATCAGAATAAAAGCCTGCTAGACATTCTGCATATAAATAAATGACTGGAACACAAAATTGTTGAAGCAAATACATTTATCAATAACCTGAAAGAATAGCAAAACTGTACAAATAAGGCAGCATATTATGCTTTATGTAGATACAGTATATATTCCTAATACACCTCCCCAGTGGCGGACACAGCCAGCAGTGGGCCCCTGTGCAAAATATCAATTGTGGGCCCCCTGACCTGCGGCGCGCCAAGCGCGCCGCGGCAAAAATGGGCGTGGCGATAACCTGCGGCGCAAAAAATGGGTGTGGATAGAACCTGCGTCGCGTAGCGCCGCGGCAAAAAATGGGCGTGGCAATGACCGGATAAGGGCGGAGCTAACTGTAATTTAAAGTGATCCCGGGGTGAGAGTGATATGGAGGCTGCCATATTTATTTCCTTTTAAACAATACTAGTTGCCTGGCGGCCCTGCTGATCTATTTGGCTGCAGTAATAAACTGAATTACACCAGCAACAAGCATGCAGCTTAATCTTCTCAGTTCTGACAATATTGTCAGAAACCCCTGACCTGCTGCATGCTTGTTCAGGGTCTATGGTTGAAAGAATAAGAGGCAGAGGACCAGAACGGCAACCAGGCAACTGGTATTGCTTAAAAGGAGAGAAATATGGCAGCCTCAATATTATTCTCACCTCAGGATCCCTTGAAAAGTGCAACGCAAAGACAGTGGGCCCAAGTTTTGGTGACCCTTTCCCCAGAAAATTCACATAATTGTGCAGGTTTTCTCAAGAGAATACACATAATGTGAGCAGATTTGCCCAGAAAATACATTCAATCATGTCGGCAGATTTGCCCAGAAAATACATTCAATCATGTCGGCAGATATGCCCAGAAAATACGTGCAATGATGTCGGCAGATATGCCCAGAAAATACGTGCAATGATGTCGGCAGATATGCCCAGAAAATACGTGCAATCATGTCGGCAGATATGCCCAGAAAATACGTGCAATCATGTCGGCAGATATGCCCAGAAAATACGTGCAATCATGTCGGCAGATATGCCTAGAAAATATGTGCAATCATGTCGGCAGATTTGCCCAGAAAATACGTGCAATCATGTCGGCAGATTTGCCCAGAAAACACGTGCAATCATGTAGCAAATTTGCCCAGAACATACATGCAATCATGTGGCAGACCTGCCCAGAACATACACGCAATCATGTGGCAGACCTGCCCAGAACATACACCTGCTAAAATAAATAATAATAAACCATTTACTCACCTGCAGCAGCAGACCTCCTGTCCCAGCCTCCATCCGGCGCGCAGCTCCCATGGGTGGTTGGGTGGATAGGTAGCCTGGTGGGTGAGTGGGTAGGTAGCCTGGTGGGTAGGTAGCCTGGTGGGTAGGTAGGTAGTAGTGTTGGGCGAACAGTGTTCGCCACTGTTCGGGTTCTGCAGAACATCACCCTATTCGGGTGATGTTCGGGTTCGGCCGAACACCTGATGGTGTTCGGCCAAACTGTTCGGCCATATGGCCGAACTAAGAGCGCATGGCCGAACGTTACCCGAACGTTCGGCTAGCGCTGTGATTGGCCGAACGGGTCACGTGTAGTGTTGGGCGAACATCTAGATGTTCGGGTTCGGGCCGAACATGGCCGAACTCCGAACATAATGGAAGTCAATGGGGACCCGAACTTTTGTGCTTTGTAAAGCCTCCTTACATGCTACATACCCCAAATTTACAGGGTATGTGCACCTTGGGAGTGGGTACAAGAGGAAAAATTTTTTAGCAAAAAGAGCTTATAGTTTTTGAGAAAATCCATTTTAAAGTTTCAAAGGGAAAACTGTCTTTTAAATGCGGGAAATGTCTGTTTTCTTTGCACAGGTAACATGCTTTTTGTCGGCATGCAGTCATAAATGTAATACATATAAGAGGTTCCAGGAAAAGGGACCGGTAACGCTAACCCAGCAGCAGCACACGTGATGGAACAGGAGGAGGGTGGCGCAGGAGGAGAAGGCCACGCTTTGAGACACAACAACCCAGGCCTTGCATGAGGACAAGAAGCGTGCGGATAGCAATTTGCATTTTGTCGCCATGCAGTCATAAATGTAATACAGATGAGAGGTTCAATAAACAGGGACCGGAAACGCTAACCCATCACAGATGTTCATTGTTCATGTTACTTGGTTGGGGTCCGGGAGTGTTGCGTAGTTGTTTCCAATCCAGGATTGATTCATTTTAATTTGAGTCAGACGGTCTGCATTTTCTGTGGAGAGGCGGATACGCCGCCGATCTGTGACGATGCCTCCGGCAGCACTGAAACAGCGTTCCGACATAACGCTGGCTGCCGGGCAAGCCAGCACCTCTATTGCGTACATTGCCAGTTTGTGCCAGGTGTCTAGCTTCGATACCCAATAGTTGAAGGGTGCAGATGGATTGTTCAACACAGCTACGCCATCTGACATGTAGTCCTTGACCATCTTCTCCAGGCGATCGGTGTTGGAGGTGGATCTGCACGCTTGCTGTTCTGTGTGCTGCTGCATGGGTGTCAGAAAATTTTCCCACTCCAAGGACACTGCCGATACCATTCCCTTTTGGGCACTAGCTGCGGCTTGTGTTGTTTGCTGCCCTCCTGGTCGTCCTGGGTTTGCGGAAGTCAGTCTGTCGGCGTACAACTGGCTAGAGGAGGGGGAGGATGTCAATCTCCTCTCTAAAGTCTCCACAAGGGCCTGCTGGTATTCTTCCATTTTGACCTGTCTGGCTCTTTCTTCAAGCAGTTTTGGAACATTGTGTTTGTACCGTGGATCCAGAAGGGTATAAACCCAGTAATTGGTGTTGTCCAGAATGCGCACAATGCGTGGGTCGCGTTCAATGCAGTCCTAGGCCAAAGAGGTCATAGCCTAGGGTCACAAAACCTGTTTATTTGGGCAATTTTAATGGTGGCGAGTCTGACGTACATAAATCGCAGCAATGGCCGTTAGCAACGTCTGAATCTCACGAAATGTCTCATGCAGGTAGAAGACATATTGTTAGACTTGGGCTCCAAAGATGGGTTCCCTACATCTCTGCAAACCAGAGTTACAGGGCTCCAAATTTGGTAAAATCCCCCATAGGCTTTCATTGGGCCTCCTATTTACAGTTCCAAAATCTCACATCTTTTCAAAGGGCAATTACTCAGCAGTGGCAAATTTTCTAGCATTGTAGGGACCCTTAGGGGGAACATGACTGGTGAGTTTCGGGCCCCTAGGCCAAAGAGGTCATAGCCTAGGGTCACAAAAACCTGTTTATTTGGGCTATTTCAATGGTATTGATGGTGACGTACATAAATCGCAGCAATGGCCGTTAGCAAAGTCTGAATCTCACGAAATGTCTAATGCAGGTAGAAGACATATTGTTAGACTTGGATTCCAAAGATGGGGTCCCTACATCTCTGAAAACCAGAGTTACAGGGGTCCAAAATTGGTAAAATCCCCCATAGGATTTCATTGCCTCCCTATTTCACTTTCCAAAATCTCACATCTTTTCAAAGGGCAATGGCTCAGCAGTACCAAATTTTCTAGCATTGTAGGGACCCTTAGGGGGAACATGACTGGTGAGTTTCGGGCCCCTAGGCCGAAGAGGTCATAGCCTAGGGTCACAAAAACCTGTTTATTTGGGCTATTTCAATGGTAGTGATGGTGACGTACATAAATCGCAGCAATGGCCGTTAGCAAAGTCTGAATCTCACGAAATGTCTAATGCAGGTAGAAGACATATTGTTAGACTTGGATTCCAAAGATGGGGTCCCTACATCTCTGAAAACCAGAGTTACAGGGGTCCAAAATTGGTAAAATCCTCCATAGGATTTCATTGCCTCCCTATTTCACTTTCCAAAATCTCACATCTTTTCAAAGGGCAATGGCTCAGCAGTACCAAATTTTCTAGCATTGTAGGGACCCTTAGGGGGATCATGACTGGTGAGTTTTGCCACTGCTGAGCCATTGCCCTTTGAAAAGATGTGAGATTTTGGAAAGTGAAATAGGGAGGCAATGAAATCCTATGGGGGATTTTACCAATTTTGGACCCCTGTAACTCTGGTTTGCAGAGATGTAGGGACCCCATCTTTGGAATCCAAGTCTAACAATATGTCTTCTACCTGCATGAGACATTTTGTGAGATTCAGACTTTGCTAACGGCCATTGCTGCGATTTATGTACGTCACCATCACTACCATTGAAATAGCCCAAATAAACAGGTTTTTGTGACCCTAGGCTATGACCTCTTCGGCCTAGGGGCCCGAAACTCACCAGTCATGTTCCCCCTAAGGGTCCCTACAATGCTAGAAAATTTGGTACTGCTGAGCCATTGCCCTTTGAAAAGATGTGAGATTTTGGAAAGTGAAATAGGGAGGCAATGAAATCCTATGGGGGATTTTACCAATTTTGGACCCCTGTAACTCTGGTTTGCAGAGATGTAGGGACCCCATCTTTGGAATCCAAGTCTAACAATATGTCTTCTACCTGCATGAGACATTTCGTGAGATTCAGACTTTGCTAACGGCCATTGCTGCGATTTATGTACGCCACCATCACTACCATTGAAATAGCCCAAATAAACAGGTTTTTGAGACCCTAGGCTATGACCTCTTCGGCCTAGGGGCCCGAAACTCACCAGTCATGTTCCCCCTAAGGGTCCCTACAATGCTAGAACATTTGGTACTGCTGAGCCATTGCCCTTTGAAAAGATGTGAGATTTTGGAAAGTGAAATAGGGAGGCAATGAAATCCTATGGGGGATTTTACCAATTTTGGACCCCTGTAACTCTGGTTTTCAGAGATGTAGGGACCCCATCTTTGGAATCCAAGTCTAACAATATGTCTTCTACCTGCATGAGACATTTCGTGAGATTCAGACTTTGCTAACGGCCATTGCTGCGATTTATGTACGTCACCATCACTACCATTGAAATAGCCCAAATAAACAGGTTTTTGTGACCCTAGTCTATGACCTCTTTGGCCTAGGGGCCCGAAACTCACCAGTCATGTTCCCCCTAAGGGTCCCTACAATGCTAGAAAATTTGCCACTGCTGAGTAATTGCCCTTTGAAAAGATGTGAGATTTTGGAACTGTAAATAGGAGGCCCAATGAAAGCCTATGGGGGATTTTACCAAATTTGGAGCCCTGTAACTCTGGTTTGCAGAGATGTAGGGAACCCATTTTTGGAGCCCAAGTCTAACAATATGTCTTCCACCTGCATGAGACATTTCGTGAGATTCAGACGTTGCTAACGGCCATTGCTGCGATTTATGTACGTCAGACTCGCCACCATTGAAATTGCCCAAATAAACAGGTTTTGTGACCCTAGGCTATGACCTCTTCGGCCTAGGACTGCATTGAACGCGACCCACGCATTGTGCGCATTCTGGACAACACCAATTACTGGGTTTATACCCTTCTGGATCCACGGTACAAACACAATGTTCCAAAACTGCTTGAAGAAAGAGCCAGACAGGTCAAAATGGAAGAATACCAGCAGGCCCTTGTGGAGACTTTAGAGAGGAGATTGACATCCTCCCCCTCCTCTAGCCAGTTGTACGCCGACAGACTGACTTCCGCAAACCCAGGACGACCAGGAGGGCAGCAAACAACACAAGCCGCAGCTAGTGCCCAAAAGGGAATGGTATCGGCAGTGTCCTTGGAGTGGGAAAATTTTCTGACACCCATGCAGCAGCACACAGAACAGCAAGCGTGCAGATCCACCTCCAACACCGATCGCCTGGAGAAGATGGTCAAGGACTACATGTCAGATGGCGTAGCTGTGTTGAACAATCCATCTGCACCCTTCAACTATTGGGTATCGAAGCTAGACACCTGGCACAAACTGGCAATGTACGCAATAGAGGTGCTGGCTTGCCCGGCAGCCAGCGTTATGTCGGAACGCTGTTTCAGTGCTGCCGGAGGCATCGTCACAGATCGGCGGCGTATCCGCCTCTCCACAGAAAATGCAGACCGTCTGACTCAAATTAAAATGAATCAATCCTGGATTGGAAACGACTACGCAACACTCCCAGACCCCAACCAAGTAACATGAACAATGAACATCTGTGATGGGTTAGCGTTTCCGGTCCCTGTTTATTGAACCTCTCATCTGTATTACATTTATGACTGCATGGCGACAAAATGCAAATTGCTATCCGCACGCTTCTTGTCCTCATGCAAGGCCTGGGTTGTTGTGTCTCAAAGCGTGGCCTTCTCCTCCTGCGCCACCCTCCTCCTGTTCCATCACGTGTGCTGCTGCTGGGTTAGCGTTACCGGTCCCTTTTCCTGGAACCTCTTATATGTATTACATTTATGACTGCATGCCGACAAAAAGCATGTTACCTGTGCAAAGAAAACAGACATTTCCCGCATTTAAAAGACAGTTTTCCCTTTGAAACTTTAAAATCGATTTTCTCAAAAACTATAAGCTCTTTTTGCTAAATTTTTTTTCCTCTTGTACCCACTCCCAAGGTGCACATACCCTGTACATTTGGGGTATGTAGCATGTAAGGAGGCTTTACAAAGCACAAAAGTTCGGGTCCCCATTGACTTCCATTATGTTCGACCCGAAATCTAGATGTTCGCCCAACACTAGTAGGTAGGCAGCCGGGTGGGTAGGTAGGTAGCCCTTAGCCGGGTGGGTAGGTAGCCTGGTGGGTGGCTGGGTAGCCGGGTGGGTGGGTAGCACGGTGGGTGGCTGGGTAGGCGGGTGGGTAGGTAGCCTGGTGGGTGGGTAGGTAGGTAGCCTGGTGGGTCTTTAGGTAGGTAGCCTGGTGGGTTGGTAGGTAGGTAGCCTGGTGGGTAGGTAGCCGTGTGGGTGGGTAGGTAGGTAGCCTGGTGGGTGGGTAGGTAGCCGGGTGGGTGTGTAGGTAGCCGGGTGGGTGGTTAGGTAGCCGGGTGGGTGGTTAGGTAGCCGGGTGGGTAGGTAGGAGGGTGGGTGGTTAGGTAGCCGGGTAGGTAGCCAGGTGGGTGTGTAGGTATCTGGGTGGTTAGGTAGCCGGGTGGGTGTGTAGGTATCTGGGTGGGTAGGTAGCCGGGTGGGTGGTTAGGTAGCCGGGTAGGTAGCCGGGTGGGATAGGTAGCCGGCAGGGTGGTTAGGTAACCGGGTAGGTATCCGGGTGGGTAGGTAGCCGGGTGGGTGGTTAGGTAGCCGGGTGGGTAGGTAGCCGGGTGGGTGGGTAGCCGGGTGGGTGGTTAGGTAGCCGGGTGGGTAGGTAGTCGGGTGGGTGGGTAGGTAGCCGGGTGGGTGGTTAGGTAGCCGGGTAGGTAGCCGGGTGGGTGTGTAGGTATCCGAGTGGGTAGGTAGCCGGGTGGGTGGTTAGGTAGCCGGGTAGGTAGCCGAGTGGGTAGGTAGCCGGCAGAGTGGTTAGGTAGCCGGGTAGGTAGCCGAGTGGGTAGGTAGCCGGCAGAGTGGTTAGGTAGCCGGGTAGGTAGACGAGTGGGTAAGTAGCCGGCAGAGTGGTTAGGTAGCCGGGTAAGTAGCCGGGTGGGTAGGTAGTCGGGTGGGTGGTTAGGTAGCCGGGTGGGTGGTTAGGTAGCCGGGTAGGTAGCCGGCAGAGTGGTTAGGTAGCCGGGTAGGTAGCCGGGTGGGTAAGGTAGCCGGGTGGGTAAGGTAGCCGGGTGGGTGGGTAGCTATCCGGGTGGGGGGCCCGACTCCTATCCTCCCTCCCTCACCTCGGGGGGCCCCCCTCCCTGTATGCGCAGCGGCCGGCAGGAGAGCAGAAAATACAGGAAGTCTCCGGCCGGGGCTGCAGCAGACGCTAGAGGCAGCTGCCGCTTGGTCTCCCGTGTCTCCAACTTTGTACACTGCTCGCTACTAAACCAGGAAGTAGCGAGCAGTATACAAAGTTGGAGACACAGGAGACCAAGCGGCAGCTGCCTCTAGCGTCTGCTGCAGCCCCGGCCGGAGACTTCCTGTATTTTCTGCTCTCCCGCCGCATGGGGGGGGGGGGGGCGAGGTGAGGGGGGAGGACAGGAGTCGGGGCCCCCCAGGTTAAAAAAAAATAAAAAGTAGTTAAAAAAAACCCCAGCAATACTTAATGGGGAACTTCAGGGGCCCTCGTGCGGCGGCACGGCCTGCACGGCCGTATGTCCGCCACTGCACCTCCCGTGTGTGGTATATTTTAAAGCAGGGAATTGCACACAGGGCGACATCACAATCGGGGCAGTAGAATTGTGATTCTTTCCTGATTCTTTTCCCCTTCTCGTCGCTTTTGCTGCAGCATACATGACATGTCCTAGTTGGGGCATTTTTTTGGGGAGTTGGTGGAATGTATTCCATAAAATGACGGCCAGTGAGGCGTTCCGGGTTTACCTTGTAAGAGGCACGGCGCCCAACTCTGGCATCTGCTGCAGTCTGGTACTTTAAACAGATGCATTCGCACAGTTTCCAGATGAAGTCAGCGTGCGTCACTGGCCTGTCACTTCACTGCTTGTGCAGAATGTAGGCGTTCCAGATGCTTTGTTCCAGGAGGTGACGGAAAATCTTCTTGTAGTATTATTTCTGCTGTTTCCTTACAGCAAGATAAAAGGTCCGCCTGGTCAGCTCTGTCCACACCACCCATGGTGTGGTTATAGTCCTCCACGACTTGCTGTTTTACAATGTCTTTTCCTCCTCTCGTTGTGGTGGGGACAGTGGAGGTGTTGTGAACCGTAGAGAGGAGACAGACGTCTTTTTTGCCCCGCCACCGGAGTGCTCACCAGTCTTCAGCATCTGCTTGGCAAAGGCTGTTTGCATCTCCTCCCTGTTAGCCCTAACGGTGCCATAGGTGTCACTCTTATGCTTTATAATTCTTATAAAGCAAAAAAATGGGCCTTTGGCAGACAGTTCAGGGGAGGTATAGAAATTGTCTGTGGTGAGACAGTAGCCTTTGTCCAGTAAAGACTCCAGAAGGAACAATACAGACGTTGTCACCACTCCATACTCGCTAAACCTGGGACAAAATTTTGTGCCTTTTCCCGTATACAAAATAGTGTTCCAGATGTATCCTGTACTTGACTCGCATAGAGTGTACGATTTGATCCCAAAGATGGCCCGCTTGGAAGTGAAATGTTGGAGCCAGCTCAGCCTCCCCTTGTAGGCCATCAGGCTCTCGTCCACGCTGATCTCCCTCTGTGGCACATACGTGGTCCTAAAATTTTCCACCACCATCTGGTACACCTCCCAGTTTTTTTTTTTGTTTTGGAGCAGGGTTTCATTGTTAACAAAGTGGAGAAATTTCATTATTAGGGAAAACCAGTACTCGGATACCACTATACCAAAGAAGGGGGACGCAATTATCTTATTCGTGCTCCAGTACCATTTCTGAAGGGGCTTCCCCACCACTCCTTGCAGAATGATCAGGCCCAAGAACAACCAGCTATCCGCTGTTGTTACCGGCTCCCAGGTCCTGCTCCTGGAAAAGCGTCCTTGAGGAGTAGCCAATTGTTGGTTGGCATACCGATTAGTCTCCTCCACTATCCTCTCAATAACTGCCTCCGAGAAGAAAAGCTGCAGGTACGCCATGGGGTTGCACTCGCACTCTTTCTTCAGGCCAGGCTCCCCAGTAAAAGGGAAATGTGGGGGCGGTGGCAGAGCCTGAGAAAGGTCGATGGGGCACCAAACCCGGACATCACTTGCCTTGCTGGTGATGGAGTCACTGTTGCTACCTGGGTCAGATGACAGATTCCCAGGTGCGTCACTGTCACTGGAGTCCGCCAGTGACTGCAGATTGCTTTTCTCCAACTCCGCCAAAATCAGCAACAGGTTTTTTTTTCTCCCTCCCTCCCCTGTTGCATCACCGCCGATCCTCCATGCTAATTGGCCGCCGGGTCCCGGAAGATCAGAGCGATAATGGGACTCTGGCGGCCAGGGGGGAAGAAGCCTGGGTCCCGCTGACAAACGCTGATCGCGCGGGACCCAGGAAAGAGCTGTAGGCACTGTTTTTGCCCGAACGAGCAGAGCTCGGGCTTACCTCTCCAAACATGTGTCAGTCAGCCCGAGCTCTGCTCGTGAATACCGCCGGGGGGTTAAAGAGAAACCGTGACCAAGAATTGAACTTCATCCCAATCAGTAGCTGATACCCCCTTTCCCATGAGAAATATTTTCTTTTTCCCAAACAGATCATCAGGGGGCTCTGTATGGCTAATATTGTGGTGAAACCCCTCCCACAGGAAACTGTGAGGACCATGGTCCTGGCAGCTTGCTGTCTGCTAAAGAAAACAAGCAGCATCTCCTTCCATTGACATCACCTGCCAGCAGTAAAAAATGTCACCATGTGATCAATGTCAGAATGTAGATCAAGGAGAGGAAAGATTTTACAATGGGCAAACACTGACTAAATCATTTATACAGTATTGTAAAATATTGTAAAAATGAAGCACTTTTTTTTAATTACATTATTTTCACTGGAGTTCCTCTTTAACACAGTTTAGTGCATACAACCCCATGACTTATGAGGATACCACACTATGGCATTAATTCACTAAGGGCTGTTCAGTAAAAAAAAATAATAGGTCAGTAAAACACAGCATTTTATACTTTTTAAAAAAACTTTCCTTTTACCTTTTATCTGCCTGGGAATTTAAAATAGAGCGCTCTCTACTTCTGAGGTTCCCTTCTCTAAAGGCCCCATATGTGAGTTCAAATTGAATTCCCTTTTGACTATTTGTGAACCTTGGGATAAAATAAACGGTCTACACATAGATTGGTTCTTGCATTATCTTATACATGCATCGTTGAGCTGGCACTATGGTGACCAATATGAATTAGTGATTGGAACCTGGTGAGAGGGACGAACAGGATCGTGATCCATTGACCACCGGACAAGGATCTGATCACAAACTTCATTTAGCCTTGTAGTTCGGGTTGGTGTGGGCTGGTAAGCCTCCCATTTACTTGCTATTGGTGATCAGCCATTGAAACTATTGAAGACACTGTGGTGCATTGTCAATGAGTTAATGGACTGTGAAGAAATGCTAAATTTGTGCCACTAATTCACTAAGGGCTGTTCGGTAAAAAATAATAGGTCAGTAAAATACAGCATTCAGTATTTTAGACTTTTTTTTCCCTGAATCCTCTAAGATTTACACATATGCAGTAATAGTTAGGTAATTGATCGAAAAATGTTGTGTCAATTCACTAAAACCTGCTCAGTAAAATTTTGAAATTTAACCTGTGCAGTAGGTCTCTGCAGAAAGTTGCGTTCTTCTGTAGTGATGTTCTTCCACTTCTGGACACAGTTGTGAACATTCTTCAGGTAGAAGTGGAGTGAGTATTTCCTGCTTCTGTCCAGTGACCGCTTTCAAGAGTAAAAGTCATCCCCACATCCCTTTAGATGTGCATGCTTGCCACTAGAGGGCCCCCTTCTGTGTTCCAGTCTATAAATATGCACATCTAAAGGGATATGAGAAAGCCTCTATGAATGTGCTCAGCTCCTGCATCTATGTTTTCTTACTTTCTAATGTCCCGCCCAGCAGTGCATCGGATAAAATGGAGTGAGTAGAAGGATGAGGTGGCTCTTCTTATCGACTGTCTCCTTTATCTTTCCATTTTACCCGATGCTAATTGTTACTGGCAGCTCCAGGCTGGTCTTAAAATACCGAACATCTCACTTGTTTTACTCAATGTTCTAATCTTTGTGATTTGACATTGAGTGACCTATTTTCTACGAAGTCGGTAAATTTACCGTAATTTTACTTTTCCAAGCAGTAACAGCCTTAGTGAATTGACAATTGACAAGATGATTGGTAAAATCAGCTGTTTTCTGCATTATCAAATGTGGTAATGCTTAGTGAATTTCGCCCTATGACTTATGAGAGTACCACAGCATGACTAATGACAGTACTAGACCATGACTTATAAGGATACCACACCATGAGAAGTAAGGATATCACACCATGTCCATGACTTACAATGGATACCACACCATGACTTCTGAAGACACCACACGATGACTTAAAAGAATAGCACACCATGATGCCTAACTTGAACCTTCTAAAGCTATCAACTAAAGTAACCTCCCCTATCCTATCCTGTAACATTAACTCTCCTAAATCATGCCTAATGCCAGCCAATAACTTTAACTTTCAAAAAGTTTTATTATTTTCAACATAATCAAGACAAGGAACAGGAGATATGCAAAGTAAAATACATAGTACATATTGCAGTCTGAGGTATACATTGTACAGCTAGCTATATCTCCAGGGGATAACAACAGGGGGAGGGCATAACAGGCACAGCAGTAACCGCCTAGGTGGGTATAGTACACATAGAAGACAAAAGGCCGTTGGCAGCACAAGGCATCAAATACCAACAGCCTACATAGCCCAATCATGTAGCTGTAAAACATTTTGTAGAGGCCTGGCTGCAGAAGGTTGCGGGCCAATTCTCAGGGCTACAAAGGCCTGAGGTCGGGAGCGGGTTGGGGAGGAGGGAGGGAAGAGGAGAAGACAAGTGGAGGGAAGAAGGAGATGGAGAATACAGAAAAAAAGTGTTGTAGAGACAGATGAAAAGTAGGAAGGTAAGAGGACAGGGCGTTAGAGAGAGAGAAGACCAATAGAAAAGAGGGAGAGGAGAGAGTCACAACCAGCCCGTTACTAGACATGAAGAGGAAGTCTGCCAGAGGGTCTAAAATATAGAGGAAAGCGGGTGGTGCCTACCCCTGGTTAGACTTCAGTGATTTTTTGAGGGATCCAGTGGGAGTAATTGAGGAAATATGGCTTCCAGACCTTCTCAAATTTAGGCAGCGAGTCCTCCAATATAGTCCTCATCCTGTCGAAGCACAAGGTGGAGCTTAAATTAGACTTGAAGATATCAAATGATAGTGAGGGAGTTTTCCAAGAGCGAGCAATTACCCTCTTAGCCACTAGTAAAATATGCTGTAGTAGCTTATATTGAGGGATGGCGAGTTCTTGGGGTTTCGTACCCAGAAGGACTATCTGTGGTAATTTAGGCACCTGCCTTTTAAATACAGTGTAAATTACCTGGTAGATCCTGATCCAAAATTTGCGTACTTTAGGGCATTGCCACCAAGTATGTAAGCATGTTCCCGGTTGGCCACAACCCCGGAAGCAAAGACCCGAGACACCCGGCTTAAATTTTGCTAAACGATCTGGCGTCAAGTACCATCTGAGAAGAACCTTGTATTGCGTTTCCACCAAGGATGCACTAATAGAGCACCTAGGGGTGAGCTCCCAGATGTCATTCAGGTCTTCAACCTCAACGGTCGTGCCCAATTCCTGTTCCCATTTTAGTATATATTGTGGTTTGGGCAAGGGGGACGGGGAGACCGCACATCTGTAGATCATTGAGATTAAGCCTGGGGACATAGGGTCAGAGGAACATACATGCTCAAAGGGAGATCTGTTCAGTAGTGATGACCAGTGGTTGAGTATTTTGTTTATAAAATGCGAAATTTGGAGATATCGGAAGCGCTCGGTATCGGGGATCTGTCTATGCTCTTTCAACGAGGCGAATGTTTTGATTGAGCTGTCCGAGACTAGGCTATAGATTGTGACAAGATTGTTCTGTTGCCACCATCTGAAAGCAGTAGGATTATGTAAGCCTGGGAGAAAAGAAGGGTGGCCTAGGAAAGAGAGGAGAGGCAGATGGGGGGATACGAGGCTACCTTTTTCCTTGATTTGATTCCATACTTTTAGGAAGTGAGAAACAATTGGGTTCTTTATTTTATTGCTGTGTTGTCTTTCCAACCAAAGAAGATTGCGAAGGGCAATAGGATGGCATATTGCACTCTCGATGCTACACCAAAGTGGAGGTTGGGATGTGACGAACCACGCCGTCAACTGTGCCACCTGAGCGGCCTTGTAGTATATGGCGATGTTTGGGACCCCAAGACCTCCATTAATGCGCAGCCTATATAATGTCGTCTTCGCTATTCTAGGACATGAACCCTTCCAGATGAAGGAAAATAGGTGTGTTTGAATTTTCTTGAGGAAGAAGGGAGGAACCTGTCCCGGGAGTACTCTAAACACATATAATAGTTTGGGTAGGATCACCATTTTGATAGCGGCAATGCGGCCTATCCAGGAGATAGCACAGTGTTTCCAGCATTCAAGAAGCTGTGCGATTTCCTGGAACTGCCTGAGGTAATTGGCACTGAACATATCTCTATAGCTGCTAGTGAGATAAATACCCAGGTATTTTAGCTTCTGAGGCTCCCAGGAAAATTCATAGGAGGATTGTAAGGTAGATACAACTTCTGGGGAGAGGGAGATATTGAGAGCTTTGGACTTAGAACTGTTTATTTTTAATCCTGAGATATCTTCAAAGTCAAGCAGTATTTCGGACAAATTAGCAAGGGAGGCGGAGGGGTCTGTGAGGGTGAGAATAACGTCATCCGCGTAAAGGCAGAGTTTGTGGTGTTGCCCAGCCAGGGGTATTCCCCCCCCCGTGTTGATTAATCATGATTGCCAAGGGTTCCATGACCAGAGCAAATAGCAGGGGTGAGAGGGGGCACCCCTGGCGGGTGCCCCTCTGTATAGGAAACATGGAAGACCTGTACCCATTGTACTGTATAAAAGCCATAGGGGAATGGTATAAGGCACTAATCCAGGACAGGACGTTAGGCCCAAATCCCCAAGTCTGGAGCAGAGCAAACAGGTAGTCCCACGATACTGTGTCGAATGCTTTCTGTATGTCCAGCGATAACAGCATCGTGGGAGTACCTGTATGAGACGCAGAGGAGATCAGATGTAGGACCCTTCTTATACTGTCCCCTGCTTGGCGGCCTGGAATAAACCCAACCTGGTCCAGTCCCACCAGATTATTGATTTCATCGTTCAGCCTGGTAGCCAGTATTTTGGCCAATATTTTTATATCAACATTAAGTAAGGAGATCGGCCTGTAGTTTGACCAGATGGTTGGGTCCGCACCAGGCTTAGGGATCATGCTTATGCCAGCCAGCAGGGAATCCGGTCCAGGCCAGCTTCCCTCCAGAATGCTGTTAAAGGCTTTAACCAAAGGGGGTGCGAGTATTTTAGCAAATTTTTTAAAATATAAGGCTGCAAACCCGTCAGGACCAGGGGCGTTGTTGACTTTAAGAGATTTAATGGAGAGAAGGACTTCGTTTTCTGTAATGATGCTGTCTAATTTTTGGCGGGCGAGTTCAGAGACAGGGGGCAGAGGGAGGGTGCTTAATATATTGTCTAGCAGAATCCTGCTAGCAGTAGGTGGTTGCTTGTAAACAGTTGCAAGCCCTTTCTGAAAAAATTCAGTAATCTTAGCAGGATTGCAAGTATAACTATTATTACCTGTGTGCAGTTTAAGGGCCTTAAACTGGGGGTCTAGATGACGTAATCTACGGGCAAGCATAGAAGTAGGCTTATTGTAGTTGACATAAAATTTATATTTACTCCACCTTATTTGTTTTTCAGCTGCGCTGGAGAGAAAAAGGTTAAGGGCTTCCTCTGCCCTAAAACGGGCTTGCTTGTTTTTAGGGGAGGGGTCTTTATTGAATTGATCTACTGCCTCGGTGTATGCCTGTTCCAGGGTCGCCTGTTCCTGCCTCCTTCTCTTTTTTCTTGCTTGATGCAATACCTATAAGATGACCACGTATAACTGCTTTGTGTGCCTCCCAGACAGTATAGTCCAATACCTCCATTGTGCCAGCATTGAGAGAGAAATACTCCCTTAAGTGGCTCTCTAGAGTCGTGACCACTGAAGGATCAAACAAAAGAGATTGATTAAGTTTCCATCTGAATTCTGGCTGTCTGGAGATGATTGAGGAGAGAGTAATGAGGATAGCGTTATGGTCAGACCATGGAACAGGAATAATTTTGGCTGCAAACAGGGAGGGAAGCAGAGATAAACCAATAAAGCAGTGGTCAATGCGGGACTGTGTGTTATGTGCGTGGGAATAGAAGGTGTGCTGTTTCTCACTTGGGTGTTTTTCTCTCCAGCAGTCAGCAAAAGAGGCCGACCGCAGCAGGGATTCGAACTGTTTGGCGTTACGTACATCTGTTGAGGAGGGTGAAGCGTGGGCAGGGCTATCTTCATCTAGATGTGGGCGGAGACAAAGGTTAGAGTCGCCTGTCATGATAACAGTGCCTTTTGCGTGATTAGACAGTAACTCAAAAAAATTCCTCAAGAAGGGGAGTTGGTTTGTATTAGGGGCGTAATAGGATGCGATGGTGACCTCATTGTCCTGAATTGTACCCAGGAGTATGAGGTACCTTCCACTAGCGTCTTTTATTTCTTTATGGCACACAAAATTAACTGAGCGTCTGAATGCAATGAGGATTCCCCTCTGCTTGGTAACAGCGTTAGCTGTGTAGAATTGCGGGAACGCATTATGTAAAAATTTAGGGGTATATGATACCTGAAAGTGTGTCTCCTGGAGACAAATTATATCTGCATGCTTAGCACGGAAAAAGGAGAAGGCCTTGGATCTTTTATTCGGGGAGTTAAACCCTTGGACATTTAAGGAGACTATGTTCACCGCCATAATCTAACAACAGAAGGAGAGCTACGCCGTGACTGCGGGCTGCAGACCACATTATTCCCGGCGTGGATACCGCTAGGCAGGCTGGTTGTGACCAAGAAGGAAATAGAAGGAGAAAGAAAAGGGTGAAGACAGAGAGAGGGAGAAGAGGGGGCCAGCCAATAACTTTAAAGCGTACCTGCAGTGACATGTAACATAACGAGATAAACATAGGTACAAGCTCTAGCCTTACTACTGAATGTTCCCTCTCTGTTTTATAATATATAACAAGAGGTAAAAAACAAAAACAGGAGTTGTTATCTGTGTAAATGAGCTTGCCAA
Source organism: Hyperolius riggenbachi (assembly GCF_040937935.1). NCBI lineage: Eukaryota > Metazoa > Chordata > Amphibia > Anura > Hyperoliidae > Hyperolius > Hyperolius riggenbachi. The sequence goes on from NC_090650.1 coordinate 351,387,852, forward strand.
ACTCAGTCCATTTGCTGACAAGTAAATAGAAGCCAAAACAGGTATATGTAAGTGTGACAAGGGTTCTGAGAAGGCTTTAGGACTGGAACGTTCAAAGTGTCATTACTTCTGTTTTTTGTTCAGTACAGCAAGACACATTTGTCACAGCTGCTGTTTACAATGAAGTCTTACAATGAAGCATTTAAACTGAACATAAAAATATGAGACTCAGTTCTACGTTTACCTTTAGTAAAACAAAATAAATCATCTCTTAAATGTTTTTTACGTCAAGTTTTCTTGTTTTCTTTAAATGATATTTAACCCAAAGAGATAAGCCAAACTGATATTCCCTTTTCAACACCCCCCCCCCCCCCCAGCCAGCACTGAAGTAAAAAGTAAAAAGCTGGAGGACAAAATATGACATTTTGGCAATCTATTAGCCAATCACCCATTGTGCCTGAAGTGACTGGTCATAGCTAAAATCCTTTCAAGTGCCAGCCATCAGTTAGGTCATAGCCAAACCCCGCCCACAAATGAACATGACTGAGATAATTAGATGGGGCAAACAGCAGACAGCATAGGCAGGGAGGTAATAAGTTGGGTCGAAAGTAGGATCAGGAGGGTATAATAAGGGTTAGCATTGTTTGTACAAAAAATGATGATAATTGTGCTTCCATTTTTATGAAGCCACTACAGTATTTACAGTATTTCTTCTACAGATCATCGTGAAATAAAATTATGTGATGCCTCTTATTAAAAACATTTTTTCCCAAAATATCCTTGCTCTATTTATACACTGCTGACTAAACTCGCTGCTGAAGAAAAACAATTTATGGCTTCATCACTCTATACACAAAACCCTGAAATTCCACTCTTGCATGATAGAGGGAGCTCTTGCTCAGCTAAAGTCTGTAAGCAGCCCTGCCGCTGTAAAAGGCTGTTAAGATTCCAAAGGTAATTTTTTTAACTATAAAAATAGCTTTGATAAAAATGGAGATGGACGGAGGTATTTGAAAGAGATGTAAAAATGAGAAAATGGAAAGCTACACTCCTGCGAAGAAAGATTTACTTGACATTATGTGAATGGGTTCTTTCCTCTTTCAGATTGCGGTATTTATTTCTTTAACATATCATGCTTTGCTTCCTCTCAGCGTCCTGCTCAAATATCTTTGTTGAATCAATAGAGGGAGGACTTCAGTGTTATGCATATTGTGACATCAGCCTTATCTCAGTGAAAACAATGTCATCACTGTACCAAATTGCCAGTTATTCTCCATTCAAATAACACATCTATGAGCAGATACTTATGCTGCAACACTGAATGAGGGCTCTGGTCCTCCCTAATGGAATTTCTCATGTGCATTAGTTCTTTCAGTTGCTGAATGTAGTGGTGCTTGCTGCTGCTAAAAAAAATACTACACTATGATATGATATGGAGACCATCAGTAGTAGTCTGCATCATTATTATTATTATAATAAATGTATATGATGCCAGCTTGCGTTGCAGAGCTTTACATGGCACATCACAAAAGGTCAGTACAGAAGTACAGACATCAAACTTGTCAAGGCCAAAAAGCTCATCTTGATCAGTTTGATGTCCATATAGGAGTTACCCAACTTCGATGCCCAACTCTTTGGCGTCAACTCACTAAAGGCAGTTCGGTAAAATCATTTACTGTATATACTCGCGTATAAGCCTAATTTTTCAGCATAAAAATGTGCTGAAACGTTACCCCCTTGGCTTATATGTGAGTCAGTGGAGCAAAACAGATGGTGGAGCAGGTTTTGTAGCGTAAGGATTGTGCACTAGTGATCCTGCTCTTAACAGCTTGCGCCCTGCTGTGTCCGTGCCCTCCGTCCCCTGCAACATAATTTGCAAAGTGCGCTGCTCAAGAGTACCTGGTTTGTGTAGCGCAGCGTGCAAGCAACGTGTCAGCAGTGCAATGATCAGGGATTCTTCCTGTGTGGCAATCGCTGTGTCTCATATCTATGATGCCATCTAGTGGCTTTTTGAGACACAGCTGTATGATCCTGAGGCAAATCTGGCTACTGTGGAGGGGGCTGTATTGGGTAGGGTGCTTATACGCGAGTCAATCACGTTTTCTTGGTATCTGAGGGAAAAGTGGGTACCTCAGGTTATAGGGGTTGGCTTATATGCAAGTATATACAGTAGGTCTGTAAAATACCTCATTCGGTATTTTACACTTTTTTCCAAATTCACTGAAGATTTTCCGCATGATGCAGAAGTTTGGTAATTTATCAAACAGCCACTAGCCTGTGGAGCAGGTCAGCGGTGAGGCAGGGAGCTGTGTGTATGAGTCGGGGTTTTCTGTCCAGTGCATCTCCGTCATCCCTTTAGATGTGCGGCAGCCACCAGGGGGAGCTCTTCTGTACACCAGAATACAGATTTTCATATCCAAAGGGATGTAGAAAAGCCTTGTTAAATGTCACCTTCCTCTGCTCTGCTACAGTGAAGTCCCGCCTTACACCATGTCAGATCAAATCAGGATGAGAAACAGGGCTGTCTAGCTCTCCTTATTGGCTGCCTGGCTCTCCCTATTGGCTGTCTGTCAACGTTTTGCATGAAGAGAGCATGGAGAGAGTGAGTTATCGGCTGGTAACAGCTGGAGAAAAATATCAAACACTTTTGTCTGGTTTACCGAATGCGTAAATCTTTCTGCATTGCAATTTCTTGACATTTCTTGAGGCAATTACAAGTCAGTATGTACCTCACTAGTTGGAAGTTCTAATTTTTTATGGGGTAATGTGAGAAAACACGGAGAAGCCGCCGCGTGTACTGGCGGCAGGGCGGCTAATTCCGCGTCCAGCGCGGCAGTTTCTGCGCAGCAACGCATGTCTGGGTCGGCTGGGATCTCTAGTGCACCTGGATGGAGAGCTACGCACGCGCGCGCCAGAAGTCAGGACCTTTGTGCCAGCCGGAGATGTGTCAGCTGATCAGGATGATCAGCTGATTCCTGCTGGACTCCTGATTGGCTGAGTGGCTCGGGCGGGGCGGCAGAGTCCTGCAACTATATATATAGCTTGCTTGTCAGTTGCTGGTTGTCTGCCGTTGCGAACACTTACGTGGAAACACTCAGACCTTAGTCAGATCCAACAGTGTGTTTGAACCAGAAGGACCTGGGAATTCACACTGAGCCAGATTTCTTCTGTTTGTTATTGTATTATCATTCTGTTATACATCAGACTAGTTCCAGGGTGTCGAGACCACGGATCTCACACCCAAGACTAGGGAATTGTATTATCATTCTGTTATACATCAGACTAGTTCCAGGATGTCGAGACCACGGACCTCACACCCAAGACTAGGGACTTGTGTTATAATTCTGTTATACATCAGACTAGTTCCAGGGTGTCGAGACCACGGACCTCACACCCAAGACTAGGCATTGGTTGATATTTGTTATGACCTATTGCTTTCCTGACTACTCCTCTGCTCTCTGATTCAGTACCACGCATATCTGATATTCCGTTGCCAAACCCTGCCTGTCTTGGATACCGAATCAGCTTTCTGTCTTTGTACTTTGTCTGTCCGTGTGTTGCCGACCTGGCTTGCCCGACCTCGAGAGATATCTCTCCCTTTAAGAGATAGTCTCCAGATCTGTCAGTGACATCCACCTTCAGGTGTCACTCACTCTCTGGTCCTTCCTACCTTCAGCCTGACTCCACCCATTGGAGAGTCTCAGGCTGCTGGGAGGTTTCTGTACTCTCTAAGAGCAGTATTGCCCATACTGCCTAATATCACCTGCTCTGCAGGTGTGTTACTCAAAGTCTTACTGTTACACCAAACACTCACGATTACATACAGGTGTCCAGAGGTTAGTACTATATCTGTATTATTGGTGATTCTGCAGATCATCCATAATCAGGTATATATCTGCATTCTTGGTGATACTGCAGATCACCAATAATCAGATTCTCTCTGCATGCTGACACCGATTGGTACAGGTAATAGGTTAAATTGGAATTTGGGAAAGTGATTGGTAAAAATCAGCTTTTTTCAGCATTACCGAATGCTGTAATGCTTAGTGAATTGAGGCCATTGTGGGTAACAAGCGGTTAGGCTGGGCCAGACACTTTCACTTTCAGAAAGCTGCTTTGTCTGTGAGTACTGCAGGGAGTCATCTATTCCTTTCCCCTCCCCCTGCATAAGAAAGTCCATACTGTTTGGCCATACCTGCAAGACAGGATGATTGCATTGCACGACAGGCTGCAGTCAGAGTTTTGTCAGAAATATCAGTTAATCTACAAGTCTGTATGAGACTTAGGCTAAGTTTACACCAGACTATGGTATTGCCCTTGTTGGAAGAGCCTAAAGCATTTTTCTTACTGGAAGAGAAAGCAGAAAACATAATTCTATTCACATGGAAGACTGCTCAGTGTCTAATCACGTCTAGTGCATGCTGCACGAGAGATGGCCTGGACCTCCGATTTTCTGTTCCAGAACTGGGTTCGCGAACTTCCTCCAAAAGTTCGGTTCGCGCGAACTTCCGCGAACTGCAATAGACTTCAATGGGGATGCAAAATTTGAAAAATAGAAACACTTATGCTGGCCACAAAAGTGATGGAAAAGATGTTTCAAGGGGTGGGATGGACGCCAAAAGTCCCGGGGAAAAATCTGGATTTGACGCAAAGCAGCGTTTTAAGGGCAGAAATCACATTGAATGCTGAATTGCAGGCCTAAAGTGTTTTAAAACATCTTGCATGTGTATACATCAATCAAAGAGTGTAATTAAAGTACTGCTTCACACTGACACACCAAACTCACTGTGTAACGCACCGCAAACAGCTGTTTGTGTTGTGACGGCTGTGCTGGAATGGTGCGCACTATGGCCAGAGTGCAGGCTGTGGCGGTTTTCAAGCCCATATGGTCGCCGGGCTGAGGTAGCTGAATGACAGAAAAGTGACTGTCCAGCTGATCAAATTTGGTCTGTCCACAATGAAGCCACAACCTTATTATCGGGGGTGTGCCCCCCCCCCCCCCCGACACACTCATATAGCCGTCAGTCATTGCTTCATTGTGATACGCAAGCCCCTTCACTGCGGCAAGGTAATGATCACAAAGGGTAATTGGCACATGTACATGCCTTTTATTTTGTTGTTGCATGTACACGCACCAGAAAAATTATTATATATTATATTATTAGAACTTCAGGAATCCGCCTGGAGTCCTTGACCCTGTTTGTGGTGGCGGAGAAGGCAGTCAAGTGGCCTGCGGGCAGAGATGCTGTGTGGGGAGCGACTTAGTCTTGGGGCAGGCAGTCACACGGCATGCAGGCAGAGATGCTGTGTGTGGGGACTGACTTAGTCTTCGGGCAGGCCTGAGCGTGCTGTGCAGACCAGGTATCCGTGGTCAGATGGACCCTTGACCCAACGCTGTGTGCCAGAGATGTCACCACTTGCCTTTCAACATCACGGTACAGTTTAGGTATCACCTTTTTTGAGAAAAAATTGCGGCCTGGTATCTTCCACTGTGGCTTTGCTTTTGTGTGCTGCTTTTCCTCAGGTGGTCATCCCATTGCAGTTTGTGCTTTGTAATCATGTGCCTTTATAAGGTAGTTGTCCCTATGAGGGTCTTGGTCTTTTGACGGCTCAATTTTCGGTGGCAGAGAGTACAGATGGCATTGCTCTCATCTGAGGCAGACACACACAAAAATTTCCACACTGCTGAGCCCTGGGGTGATGGCACTTTGGTGGTGGCGGCCAACTGAGTGTTAAGTGGGGTGCCAGAATCAGAGCAGGAGGAGGAAGATGTGTCACGCTTCCATGCGGAAGCTGAGAAAGATGAGGTGTTCTGTGTTAAATAGTCGACTACGTCCTGACAATATTGGGGGTTGAGGGCACGTGCCTTCTTCTGAACACTGTACTTTGCTCGAGGGCCGCTCGAAATCACGACAGCGTGACCTCAAACAGACCTGCCAGGTGGCCTGCCTCTGCCTTTTGTTTTTTCCATATTGGGGAGGATGAATTGAAAGGTATGCACTGATTTGACTAATACAATGTGCAGTCACACAGGTGCAGTTAACAGGTATGCACGGAGTGGTATATCACACTGCGTGCACTCACGTAGGTAGGTGGGTGCACTGAACACAACAGGTAGGTATATGCAGTGATAGGTATTACAATGTGCACCTGTCACACACAGTAGCAGACAGGCACAGTGACACTGCGTGCGCTCAACTCACGTAGGTAGGTGGGTGCACTGTGAACAACAGGTAGGTAGGTAGGTAGGTATATGCAGTAATGGGTATTACAATGTGCACCTGTCACACACAGACAGGTAGCGGACAGGCACAGTGACACTGCGTGCGCTCAGCTCACCTAGGTAGGTGGGTGCACTGTGAACAACAGGTAGGTAGGTATATGCAGTAAGTAATGGGTATTACAATGTGCACCTGTCACACACAGACAGGTAGCGGACAGGCACAGTGACACTGCATACGCTCACGTAGTTGGGTGGGTGCACAGTGAACAACAGGTAGGTATATGCAGTGATGGGTAATGTGCATCTGTCACACACACAGGTAGTCACTGAATGTGCTGGACCTGGCAGTGGCACACACAGTATGAATTATCAAGGCTGTCTATGCAACACAAGTGTCAGTGGGACACACAAAAAAAAAAATAGATCACAAGAACAAGATTAGCTCTCAAAAGAGCTGCTGTGGGGTGCTATTTTAGCAATAAGAATCAGCAAGCTAAGAAGCCTACAAGAGCCCAACTAATCTTTCCCTATGAGAGAGTCTGCAGCAGCTGTCCCTTCTCTATTTGCTGCAGGCACACGAATGAGTAAAATGGACGACGAGATGGCCTAGAAACAATGGAAAATCACACCAGCACTGCCATGGTTAATTTTGCATACATCGTCATCCATGCGAATTCGCATGCGAATTCGCATGAAAATTCGCATAGACCCGCATGCCATATTCGCATCCGCATGAAAATTTTTACCGTGGCGATTCGCACCGCACAAGTGGAAATGCAGCCTTAAAGCTTTACCATGCCTAATAAATAAAATGAAATGGAAATGTGGCAACACTTCCAAAGTGAATATGGCAATCCTACTCAAGCCTGTATACATTTGTACTAGAAAACCAATAATGGATATTTTTTGAGAAGGAAAAAAAAGTAGTTTCATGCAACTCTTTCTGAATAGGGATTTTACTAACAAAAATAATATCTGCATCACTCTATTTGACAGCTTCGACGCTGGTAAGCAATCAGTGGTGTAAAAGTGGACATACCATTTAAAGGGAACCAGAGAGGAACCTTCATTAAAAATACAAAAAGCTTTTATACATACCTGGGGCTTCTTCCAGCCCCATAAGCCTGGATCGCTCCCATGCCACCATCTTCCACTTCCTCTATCGCCGGTACCGGGTCCCGTCACTTCTGGCGGACGCAGCCAATTGTCCGCATCACAGGGGCTCCCTTCATACCTGTACGCATAAGGCTGCTGCAGCCTCACGCGTACTTATATGGAGGGAGCCCCCTGTGATGCGGACAATTGGCTGCATCTGCTGGCCGACTGGCGGTAATGATGGGACCCGGTAGCGGCGGATTCAGGCAGCGGAGGACGGCGGCGTGGAAGCGATCCGTGCGTATGGGGCTGGAGGAAGCCCCAGGTATGTATAACAGCTTTCCCCCAACGTCTCTGGTTCCCTTTAAGGGAAAGCTCCAGTTCCTTATGAAGTACTGTAAGCACTTGAATAGAAACCTATTCAAGTATAAACTAAGGTTCTTTTATTTTTATTTTTTCTTAGCAAACCTGAAACAATATAAAAAATAGAAACAAAAAGGGGGGAAGGAGAGAAGACTGGGAAGGTTCTATGGGATTCAGAGCCTTCTCTCTTCTTAGGTTAATATCTAAGTTAGGTTCACCGTAAAGAGGGGTTTAAGGCCCAGTGCACACCAAAACCCGCTAGCAGATCCGCAAAATTCGAGCAGATTTTGAAACGCTTTTTTTTTTATTTTTATGAGGCGTTTTGCTAGCGTTTTGCGGATTGCTGCTGCGGATTTCAGTGTAGCATATTTCATATATTGTTACAGTAAAGCTGTTACTGAACAGCTTCTGTAACAAAACCGCCTGGCAAACCACTCTGATCTGCCGTTTTTCAGAGTGGTTTGCGTTTTTCCTATACTTAACATTGGAGGCAGAAACGCCTCCGCAATCCAAAAAATGCCTCACCCCGGGAGGATTCGTTTCTGCAAAACGGCTCCCGCTCTGGTGTGCACACCCCCATTGAAATACATCACCCTAGTGCAAAAACGGCCAAAAAGCCGATCGGTGTGCACCAGCCCTTAAAGTATATTTAGATTTCCAGTTTCTGTCTCTGTCCTACACACTTCCCCTGAGGCACTCAAGTCTGACTCTCTCTGACACAAAGGCCCTTTTTGGGGTTACTATTGACCTGATGAAGTGGGACATGCCCGTGAAATGTTTTGTTTAACCCTACTTTATGCACTAAACTCCTGAATTTCAATTAAGTTTTATTGGCGTTTTTTGCTGCTTTTGAAATTTCTGGTAGAGGTAAGCTGTCTAAACCTCTCCCTTTTAAATCTTTGTCTACAAAACTTTGTATGATTCCTTATTAGTGGCTGAGCAGAAGCAGTCATTAGAACAATTGTGCAGAGAGCAGAGCGCTTTTTCTCTGTGCCCTTCGTTGTCAGTCTCTCAGGACAGGGAAAAGAAACTTCTCTCCCCATGGGCCCCCCCTGTGGTTTCTCCACCCATGGCCCCCCTGCAGAGGCATCCCTTGCAGGGGCTATTGTTACGCCCCCCACCCCCAGCAAAACTTTGATGGAGCCCCTCTAGTGTTTCATCAGTGATGCTCACAGCCTGGGGGCCCATCATGAAATGGTCATAAAACAATTGTGGTTATCATAAGCTTCACACCCATAACAGGTGTAGCCCCAAAAACACCTGATATGGAGGATAGACTTCTGTATCAGTGGGAGTAAAGTAGTAGTTTGGGGGCCCTCACTGCTCTAGCCCCCTGCAATCGCAGGTGCTGCTCAACTATGGCATTGTCCACGGGCCAACTATGGCATTGTCCACGGTCCACGGTCCATCTGAGGGTGGGGCAGATAAACTTTGGCAGTCTAGCAAACACTGCCACTGCAAGGTATGTCAAAGCATTGCACAATGCCTAAGAATTAGAATTCCAATACCTTTTGGAGACGGGCAAACAGTGTTGCTCCAATACAATCCGTGATCACAGTATAGCCATGATTCACAAGCATTTTTTCACCATCCGACATCGTGATCCAAATCCGTGATTTGGAATCGATCACGGCAGTCAATCACAAATTCAGCCATTATTCCAAATATTCGGCCCGTGATCACGGCTGTGATCATGGGAAAAATATCCGTGATGATCACCTGTAAACCTGCCAACTTTAGCGGTTAATAGCAAAGCCCTCTTACATGGTAGAAGCACCAAATTTGCCAGATATGTTAAGAAGAATAGTGGGAAAAAATAATCTTTTCCTTTTTTTTATGTTCAGAAAGTGGGATTTTATTTTAAAAAATGACGTGGGGTCCCCCCTACCAAGCATATGTAAACCCTTCTTTCAAAAAGACTTTATAGTTTTTGACAACATCGATTTTAAAATTTTAAAAGAAAAATGTGTACATTTTAATTGCGTTAATTAACTAACCGCGTTTAAATGTATACGTTTTTCCTTTGAAATTTTAAAATCGATTTTCTGAAAAACTATAAGATCCTTTTTTTTTTATCTCTTGTTCCCACTGTTCTTCTCAACATATCTGCAAATTTGGTGTTTCTACCATGTAAGGGGGCTTTGCTATTAACTGCTAAAGTCGGCAGGTTTTGGCGGACTTTTAAAGAGAACTTGTAACAAAAAAAAGTTCCCCTGGGGGATACTCACCTCGGGAGGGGGAAGCCTCAGGATCCCAATAAGGCTTCCCCATCACCTGTAGCTGCAGACAGTCCAGCGCTGGCTCCCCTGAAGTGTCAGGCAATCCTCACTCGACAAGCCTGACAAGCACTGATAAGCGCTTATTTATTTACCTTTCCTGGCTCCAGCGGATGGAGATAGGTGAAAATAGCCGATCTCTGTCAGGTCTGCTCTACTGCGCAGGCGCAGAAAAATTGCGCCTGCGCAGTAGAGTGGGCCGACAGCGATTGGCTATTTCCGCCTATCTCCGAGTGTAGAGCCGATACTGCACCTGCGCTGGAGCCGGGAAGGTAAATATTTACATCCCCGCTGTTCTGGGAGCTTTATCGCCGCTGCCGTGGGACCGAGGAGGGGGGGGGGGCTTAATAGGATCCGGAGTCTTCCCCCACCCGAGGTGAGCACCCCCCAGGGGAGGTTTTTTTTTTGTTACAGGTTTTCCTGTATTCTAATGGTAATCACGGCTAAAATCAAATTCAAATTCGTAAGTCAGTTTCAAATCTGGGTCACAATCACGGCTTATCCGGATTTTGGGACTGCAGTGGCCAGATTTATTCGAATCCGTGATCGGGGGTATCCGAGCATCACTACGAGCAAACATGACTAGTTCCACTTCCATGTGCTCTGTAATGTGTTGCACAATGCCCTGATAAGATATACATACAGAATATAAATAAGTATGCAGTAACCCATTATAATTAATGAGAACTCATCTTCCACTGACACACAAATGTATGACTGTTTGCATGGGGTGACTATATTTGACATCACATCACTGCCCTGGGCTTTATACAATGAATCTGCACATTGCAATGCATATGCAAATACAAAGATTTCAGTAGCAATATCCTGTCCCGTTATAGCTTTCAAGTGTCAGCACCAAAACTCATCCTTCCCAGACAATCTGCAGAGGAACGCTGAAATCAGAATGATAAAAAAAAGGATTAGACGCCAAAAGAGATCTTAATATCAGGCAAATCAGCTGTTCAGAAATAATGTTAAGCATCACATTAGGGTTGAAGATCTGGTTCAGTGTTATTGACACATTTTGTAGAGTTTCCAGAATAGACACCGTTCCTGTCGGCTGTATTTAGATTCAAAATATATTTTTTTTCGCAAGCATAATAAATGTCTAAAGAGCTGTTGTGTGCAATAAAAACATCTGCTAAAATCTGTAATTTCTGCCATTGTCAGACGTGTCTGAAAATATAACTGTGTGGATTACAGATGTTCATCATTGTGCATAAAAACTTACATCTCTCAGGCTAAAAAGAAGGAAATGATTTTAGCATATTTCAGCTTGCAGTTGTAGCAGTGATTTTCAAATGAGGTATTCAAACTGTTTACCAAGCTTACATAACTGTGCCAAATGCCAGGGGGATCAGTCTATAACTATTTACTGCCATCCATACTGCTTCTGCTGAATCTGCTGTCTAGGCACACAAGTGGGATGTCCTCTCATGTGGGATGTCCTCTCTTACTGGCTGCACACTTTTTACAACCAACACAATTACTTGCAGATTAAAGAGGAACTACAGTGAAAATAACATAATGAATAGCATTGCTTATTTTATTACAATATTAATTTATACATTATTTAGTCAGTGTTTGCCCATTGTAACATTTTTCCTCTTCCTGATAGAAATTGTGAAAATGATCACAAGTGGAAACATCTTTAGCCTGCCCGGTGATGTAAGCAGTAGAGATGGTTCAAACCTCCGATTTTCATTTGCGAACCTCAAACGCGAATTTCCGCAAAAGTTCGGTTTTCGAACTTTCGCGAACTGCAATAGACTTCAATGGGGATGTGAACTTTAAAAAACTAGAAACATTTATGATGGCCACAAAAGTGATGGAAAAGATGTTTCAAGGGGTCTAACACCTGGAGGGGGGCATGGCGGAGTGGGATACACGGCAAAAGTCCCAGGAAAAAATATCAGAATTTTACGCCCAGCAGCGTTTTAAGAGCAGAAATCACATTGCATGCTAAATTGAAGGCCTAAAGTGCTTTAAAATATCTTGCATTTGTATACATCAATCAGGTAGTGTAATTAGTGTACTGCTTCACACTGACAGACCAAAGGCACTGTGTAACGCACCGCAAACAGCTGTTTGTGTAGTGACGGCGGTGCTGGACTGGTGCGCACCATGGCAAAAGTGCAGGCGATGGCGGTTTTCAAGCTCATATGGTCAGGCTGAGGTAGCTGAATGACAGAACAACAGTGACTGAGTGTCCAGCTGATCGAATTTGGTCTTTCCACAATGAAGCAACAACCTTATATCTTGGGTGTGCCCACCCCCTCCCCGAGACACTCATATAGCCACCGGTCATTGGTTCATTTGTGATACACAAGCCCTTTCACCGCAGCAAGGTAACGATCACGAAGGGGAATTGACACATGTACATGCCTTTTGTTTTGTTGTTTCAGCTGCAGTGCAGCCAGAAAAATGAGGCAGGCATGTACACGCACCAAAAAAATTATTATAGTGGCTGCTAGCAGCGGCCTTAAAAATTCAGGAATCTGTCTGGAGTCCTGGACCCTGTTGGTGGTGGCAGAGAAGGCAGTCAAGCGGCCTGCAGGCAGAGGTGCTGTGTGGGGTGTGACTTAGTCTTGGGGCAGGCAGTCACATGGCTTGCAGGCAGAGATGCTGTGTGTGGGGACTGACTTAGTCTTCGGGCAGGCCTGATCATGCTTTGCAGACCACAACGCTGTGTGCCAGAGATGACACCACATGCCTTGCAACATCACGGTACAGTTTGGGTATCACCTTTTTTGCGAAATAATTGTGGCCTGGTATCTTCCACTGCGGTGTGTGGCTTTGCTTTTGTGTGCTGCTTTTCCTCAGGTGGGCATCCCATTGCAGTTTGTGCTTTGTCATTATGTGCCTTCGTAAGGAAGTTGTCCCTACGCGGGTCTTGGTCTTTCCACAGCTCAATTTTTGGTGGCAGAGAGTACAGATGGCATTGCTCTCATCTGAGGCAGACACACAAAAAAATTTCCACACCGCTGAGCCCTGGCGTGATGGCACTTTGGTGGTGGCGGCCGACTGAGTGTTAAGTGGGGTGCCAGAATCAGAGCAGGAGGAGGAAGATATGTCACGCTTCCGGGTGGAAGCTGAGGAAAATGAGGTGTTCTGAGTTAAATAGTCAACTACGTCCTGACAATCTTGGGGGTTAATGGCACGCACCTTCTGAACATTGTACTTTGGTCGAGGGCCGCACGAAATCACAACAGCACAACCTCGAACAGACCTTCCGGGTGGCCTGCCTCTGCCTGTTTTGCACATATTGAGGGGGATGAAGTGAAAGGTATGCACTGACTTGACTAATACAATGTGCAGTCACACAGGTGCAGTGAACAGGTATGCATATTGTGCATATTGATTGTGCTACTCAATGAAGAGGAGCCAGCAGCATAAATACTTCATACTTCATACTTCATAGCAAACAACAATTCAATTAACGCTGCTGTCTCATGCACTTACAAAATTCTCTTTAATGGTTGCCTTAGCTACATGTCTGCAACATCATACAATATTGTTTAAAAACTGACATACAATTAAAAACATATCTACCTGGCCAGGAATGCTTGCGTTATCTAAATGGGACCAGACCTGGTCATCAGCGAGGTGTAATCGCCCAGCCTATAATAGGCCTAGGCTGGGCGATTACACCTCGCTGATGACCAGGCCTGGTCCCATATAGATAAAGCAAGCATTCCTGGCCAGGTAGATATGTTTTTAATTGTATGTCAGTTTTTAAACGATATTGTGTGATGTTGCAGACATGCAACTAAGGTGCATGAACAGGTATGCAGTAACTGGTATCAATACAATGTGCAGCTGTCACACACACACAGGTACCGTGAACAGGTGCAGTGACTGGTATATAACACTGCGTGCGCTCACGTAGGTAGGTGCACTGAACAGGTAGTTATGCAGTGATTGCTATTACAAATGTGCAGCTGTCACACACACAGGTAGTCACTGCTGGGCCTGGCAGTGGCACAGTAGGAATTACCAAGGGCCAGCTGCGACTGACTGACAGGGCTGTATATGCAACAAGTGTCTGTGGGACACACACACACACAAAAATAGATCACAAGAACAACATTAGCTCTCAAAAGAGCTGTTCAGGGGTGCTTTTCAGCAATAAGTATCAGCAAGGAGTAAGCTAACAAGCCTGACAAGAGCCTTACTAAGCTTTCCCTATGTCTACAGCAGGTTCCTCTCCCTTCTTTAATTACTGCAGCCACACGAGTGAGTGAAATGGCTGACGCTGCCTGCCTTTTATAAAGGGTGGGGGGGGGGGGCTCCAGGAGAGAGTGTAGCCTGATTGGCTACAATGCATCTGCTGACTGTGATGTAGAGGGTCAAAGTTGACTCTAATGATGTAGTATAGGGGGCGGGTCGAACTCGCATATCGTTCGTGTTTGATCGCGAACCACTGAAGTTCGCGTGTTTGCGTTCGAATGTGAACCGTTCGGGCCATCTCTAGTAAGCAGAAAGAGATACTGCTTGTGGTCATGACATTTCACTGTGGGAGGGGTTTCACCACAATATTAGTCACAAAGACCAGCCTTGATGATTTATTTGAGAAAAGGTAACGATTTCTCGTTGGAAAGGGGGGTAGCGGCTATTGATTAGGATGAAGCTCAATCCTGGGTTAAAGTTCCTCTTCAAAGGTACATACTCTATTGCAGCCAGCATGTGTCCGGACTTATATGCATACTGACTATTGACTGTGCAGACCACAAGTCAAAGTGTACAGAGCAGAAATAGCATTTTTTTCTTTAGCCAAACTATACGAAGTCTACAAAGTCCTCTAAGTAGCCCTTGTACCTGTTGCTTCTTCAGCACTTACTCGGAATAAAAATAAAGATTTTATGTGCTGTGGTCTAGTGTTGCCACCCTTTGCCTTGGTGCACTAAAGATTTACTATCTGTATTAGCTTGGCTAACACAAATGCTTTGGTCTGTGTGGCAGAAGTTTACACAATACTGATACATGATATTATTTCAGTCTTTTTGGTGGAGGGGGATGTGATTTGTGAGATGGAGGTGGAGCCAAACAGATGAATGAAGACAAAAAAAAGTGAGACTGGTTACAGCTAGGTGTCCACTACAGAGGTTAAGGGACTGTGTGGTTGGGGATATGACTTAAATGTAGTAGAGCATGAAGAGACTAGTGATTGGTGCTATGATTAGGTATTAGAAACATGCTTTTCAGTAGGAATAATGCTTTACTTTTAAAGAAGGGAGATTACGTTAAGGCACCAAAAAGGATTTTTTTGTTTTTGTTTTTATAAATCAAGTGGTAGTTATGGTTAGGCATCAAAAAAGAGGTTAGGTGAACACTGGGGAAGGGGGGGGGGGGGGGCACACACCACATGTATGTACTGTATATATGTATGTATGAAACCATGAAACCAGTATCATGGAAAATACTACTACCAGTGTTCGAAATATATGCCCCTTTGTTCTATTAACCATAACAGTTTCCCCTGATGTGAATATGACTATCCATTACCTATCTACCTAATGTAATCTCCTTTCTAATGCCTAACTTAAACCACCCCTCAAACAAAGTCTCATTTTCTGATGCCTAAACCTAACCTCCCTGCTGAATGTAATCCCCTTTTTAACCAACATAATGCTCTTCCTGGTGCCTAATACTAACCTCGCTATCTGAACAAGTAGCTTCCTGATATTTAACCATAACAAATAAAATCTATCCTCTCCCCAGGGGCGTAGCAATAGGGGTTTCAGAGGTTGCGACCGCATCAGGGCCCTTGGGCCAGAGGGGCCCCAAATGGCCTTCCCTCAACTACAGTATTAGCTGTCTATTGGTCCTGTGCTGGTAATAATCACTTCTATAGATGCTTTAAATAGTGGTAATCATTAACAAGCTGTTCCCCATCCCCTTCTTGCACCTCTGACACTGGTTGCCATTGGCAGGTTTTGGTGCGCCGTATCAATTGTTATATATAGAGTGCTTGTAAATGCTCCTCCTCCACATTGATCATAACAGACTCTGCCAGGTTTGGTGGGTTCAGAGTATGGCAAACAAGGTTCAGAGCATGCTGCCAGTAACTGAGTTATTTCTGGCACCCTGCATAGCTAATAACCAATTGCTGGGAGAGGACATATCTGTGCTGTCTCTACATACAGATTCAAGATTAGAAAATAAGGGCAGTTTGTGGTTACAATATTTTCATAAATTAATTGGTGGCTACAAATTAAATTTTTTTTTTGCATTGCATCATTCTCTAGTATTTGCAGTTTCCAAACCATACACTGATTTCCTTTAGGTGATTTAGAAAATAGGACTGTTTTTGACTCAATGCATTGATTACCTCAGAGAAACTCTTTTGCATAGAAAACAAACTGCATTTATTTTTAACTCTTCCTTTACTGGAAAACAATATGAAACTCTTTCCTTTATTACTAATGTTCTATTTCTTAGCTGTACTACACATGCAATTCACTATCTCATAATTTTATTTTCACCTCAGGTTTTCTTGAAGTGAATTATGATTTTCTTTTGCTTACATGGGATGACAATACCCATACATTCATTTTTGTTTTTTTTACCATCTTTTCCTTGCCCATTATTTATAACATTTTCACCCCATTGTTGGCACTGAGTGTTTTGCTTTTATTTTCAGCACATTGATTTAGTTATGCGTTTCATAATTTGCCGTCAGAACACACAGGAAATGCTCCTCACACCAGTGCAGTTTGGAGAGCATTTCATCCCATCGCCCACTGTAGTGGAGGAAATAAAGCTTTGGTGAGAACAGGCTCCATAAATTCTTAATACTAATGTCTCTCCAGGAAGCATAAACCTGCTGCCATAAATATGTGTGAACACTGAGGATTCTGCTGCTGCAGGAGAGGCCTTTCCATTTGCAAAAGGAATGGATTGAAAATACACATTTATATTCATACTAAGGAGTCCCATGTTCTTCCTGGAAAGGCTAAAGATTAAGAAAATAATACAGGTGTTACATATTTCCCACTGAGAAGGGATATCTATTTTTAAATACTAGCATTGCTCTATTTTTCACAACAGCCTCTGTTCCTTAACATAGCCATCAATTATTCATCCAGAGTAAAATACATTTTCTGATATTCTTTCATAGAGAGAGAGAGAGAGAGAGAGAGAGAAAAAGAGAGAGAGAGAGAGAGAGACAAAGACAGACAGACCCTGAGTCTGTACCGTCTGAGTGCCCACAGCCTGGAGATAGAGACAGGGTGGCACAGACAGACATGGAAGCCCCGGGAGGAGAGACTGTGCAGACAATGTGACCAGGAGGTCTTAGAGGATGTGGCCCACTTCCTGCTACACTGCAGCAAATACACACCTGTGAGGACTGCCCACTTCCAGAGACTTTCCGCCCACATTTACCACCACAGATGAGGAGAGGAAACTCTACATCCTACTGGGGGAGGAGGAAACAACCATGCAAATAGCTGCCCGATATGTCACAGCCTGCCACCAACTTAGAGGAACATGATACCATATGGTCTGTACACCCCCAATACCCCCCATGGACTGTATATCCCAGCCCCCTATATTGTCCTTTACATCCTCTACACCCTAAGGACTATATACCCCAACCCCCTATACCCTTCCCTTATCCCCCCCCCCCCCCATGTTAATGCTTTGTTTTGCTTTGTCAATGCTAAATGTATTTGATCCTGCCAATAAAGCTTTTTTGGATTGGATTGGATTGGAGAGGAGAGAGAGCCGTGTGTAAGAGAGAGAGAGGGGGGAGAGATTGAGGAGAGACAGAGTGGGAGAGATGAGAGGGGGGGGGGGGGTGAGAGAGAAGTGTGAGACAGGGGGGGAGATAGCGAGAGGAGAGATACATGTAAATGTATTTGATCCTGCCAATAAAGCTTTTTTGGATTGGATTGGAGAGGAGAGAGAGACGTGTGTAAGAGAGAGAGAGGGGGGAGAGATTGAGGAGAGACACAGCGAGAGAGATGAGGGGGGGGGGGTGAGAGAGAAGTGAGAGAGAGAGGGGGGAGATAGCGAGAGGAGAGATACAGTGAGAGAGGGGAGAGAGAAAGAGGAGAGAGAGAAGAGGGAGAGGGGGGGGGGGGGGGAGATAGTGAGGGGAGCCAGGGGCGTAACTAGGCCCCACCGGGCCCCCCTGCAGAATTTCAGAGCGGGCCCCCCCATCCCTGAGGAACTTCCCCCCGCTGCTCCCCCCCTCTCCCCGCCGACTGTGGCCAAGGCTTTCCCCTCATGCTGTCACCCCTCCAGCCCCCACAAAACGGCCCCGAGTGGGCCCCAGGGGCGGGGCCCGGGCCCCCTGCGGGAGCAGGGGCTGCAGGGCCTGTTGTTACGCCAGTGAGAGAAGCGATACAGCGAGAGAGGGGGGAGAGAGAGAGAGGAGGGGAGAGAGGGGGGGGGGGGGAGTGAAAGGGGAGAGATACAGCGAGAGGGGAGAGAGAAAAAAAGAGAGGGGAGAGCGAGAGGAGAGACACAGAAACAAAGGAGAGAGAGAGGAAAGAGAGAGAAGGAGGAGAGAGAGAGGGGAGAGAGAGGAGAGACACAGTAAGAGAAGGGAGAGAGAGATGGGGAGACACAGTGAGAGAGGAGAGAGAGGGAGAGAGAGAGAGGAGAGAGAGAGAGAGAGAGAGAGAGAGAGAGAGGGATATTCTGGTTTTGCCAGGCAGCCATAAGAATAGTGAACAGAATCTCACTCTGACCTTCAAAAGTATTATGTGTGATTGTGCCAACTGGCAATATTAAGTGCTACTGCTGCCAAATATTGCTTCTCATTTTTGTTCAGTTTGTCAGTTTACTGTACTCAGGTCTTTGTGAGCCATGAAAGTGGGTAACTTTTTTGCAAGCCTAGCAATCCGTTGTTAGCTTCAGATTCTTAATAGAGTATAAACTGAGTGTACAGTGTTTTTATTACTTTAATATATTTGTTTTTCTTTTATTTATTATGTTAAGTACTAAAATATTTGTATAGCTACATTTTCTGTATGATTTTTTTTTCATTTTTAAATGTTTATTTCCTTACGTGTTAGATTTGTATGTTTTGTATGCAGCATTTGCTTTACTGTAGTGAGGGTGTGTGAACATACAAGCATAGTTTTACAGAATATTTTGTTTTCCAAAGACCGGTATAAAAGTAAATTGGATCTCCATACAATGTGTTATATCAATACATGGTAAGCTGCCTCCACACAAGAAAACCCTGAGCAAGGTACAAGGAGAGGTGGTTGCTGAACCCTGATCTCTTAATTGCCACCATGAGGGAGGGCCTTAGAACGAAACTTAGAGCGGAACTGAATACTGGAAAAAAAAAAAAACCCAAAGTGTTTCACTTAACTGGGGCTTCTGCCAGCCCCTTGCAGCCTTCCTGACCCACGCCGCTCCTTCATGATCCTCCATTCTCCCGCCGCAAGCTAGTTTCTTTAGCGTCATACCGTTGACTTGTAAGTCGACGGCAACTGTGCCTGTGTGCCCCGGGCCACACGTATCTTTCTTTGCGTTCCAGCCTGCAATAGTGTCTTGCGGTAATAGCGCTAGCACAGGATCCTATGGCGGGTGGGAACGCGAAGAAAGATACACATGGCCCGGGGTGTGCAGGCGCAGTTGCCGCATCAACGGTAATTAAACTAGCTGGCGGCGGGAGAATGGAGACTCGTGGAGGACCGGCATGGAAAAGGAACGCTGCAAGGGGCTGGCAGAAGCCCCAGGTAAGTGAAACACTTTGTTTTTTTTTCAGTATTCAGTTCCGCATTAATGATGGTATCTGTGGGAGTGCATGGCGTCTCAGCGGCACACAGTTCGGCACGGGGAGAGCCAAGTAACGGCTCTCCCTGCTGCCGCTAAACTCGGGAATGGCAATAAAAATACTATTTCCCCTCTGAGTTGTTGCAATTTCCTTACTGGATGGGCTCTAAGTGGCTACAGCTCTTCTAAGCTACCGACGCACTTTGTGTTCCACAGGAGAAAAGTACCCTACAAATATTAGAATTATTTGACATCCAGATCCCAGAAAACTCCTTTACAATGCATGGGCCTATTAGTCCTAAAAAGGTAAAAACCCCAAAACCAAAAAGCAACAACTTTCTCAATTCAAATAGAAATCAGATAAAGTCTCATGATTAGCATTCTGCTATTTACGGTAGTTTTAAAGAAATGAAAGTGGTTCTCTGTAGTTTGTTCTGTGAAGAAAATGTCCAGTTCTTTTAAACTTGCTGTATCAACTATTATCAGAACTTTATAGAGTGTACTAAACAATTAATGTCACTAACTGTTCCTCAGAAGAGCTCAATCTGTATTATAGCCCCACTATAATTTAAATCCATTTTTTGGAAGACATTGCTTAATCTACCAGCATGTTTTTGGAATCTGGGAACTAGGAACAGACCCATGGAAACAAAGCAAGCTTCCAGACCAGAACCCTGAATCCTAGTGCTCCAAAAGTCCTAGAAACTTATAGCCACATTTCACAGCTCACAAGGTGAAGAACTCTTGGCGTTCACTGTATGGACTTATTAATTTCCACTACTTATTTTTCCTTTTTACTACACAGCAGTAAAACAGGAGGTTTTATGACCAACAGGTAGGGATGCCGAAAATGAAATATATTCCTTTTAATGGTTCATGTATGGCCAATACATTTCCTTTTAAGAAAAGTAAAAAAAAGGGGGGGGGGGGGGATTTTCTCTTAAAGCGGATCCAAACCAAACATTTTTTTAATTCAAAATATTTAGTTGCACTACTCTGACACAGACAAAGATAAATAAACACTCCATCAAGCCTATGAGCATTTCAGTGCATGCTTTTCACCCTTCTCTTTTCATAACTAGGGTTATACAGGTGGCAGGCCATTAGCAATTCCTCCTTTGCTGGACACCTTTTACTCCACTAGTTTGCCGGATTCTGTCCTGGCAATATGAAAGGAAGGGAGGGGTTCCTCCAATAAATGTAAAATATTTTATATTTGTCATCATGCAGCTGAAAAAAGGCTGCTATTTATTATTATAATTTAGAACATAGATTTTATTTCTGAAATCTTGTATTTTTAATTTGGGCCCACTTTAACATCATTTAATTTGCTATTTAAAGCAAACAGATTTGCTTGTCCAGATGACTGTTTCTCTGTTTGCTATATTACCCCTTAACCCGAGCATAGTTAGATATAGTTACATAGTTATTTTGGTTGAAAAAAGACATACGTCCATCGAGTTCAACCAGTATAAAGTACAACACCAGCCTGCTCCCTCACATATCCCTGTTGATCCAGAGGAAGGCGAAAAAAACCTTACAAGGCATGCTCCAATTAGCCCCTAAAGGGAAAAATTCCTTCCCGACTCCAGATGGCAATCAGATAAAATCCCTGGATCAACATCATTAGGCATTACCTAGTAATTGTAGCCATGGATGTCTTTCAACGCAAGGAAAGCATCTAAGCCCCCTTTAAATGCAGGTATAGAGTTTACCATAATGACTTCCTGTGGCAATGCATTCCACATCTTAATCACTCTTACTGTAAAGAACCCTTTCCTAAATAAATGGCTAAAACGTTTTTCCTCCATGCGCAGATCATGTCCTCTAGTCCTTTGAGAAGGCCTAGGGACAAAAAGCTCATCCACCAAGCTATTATATTGCCCTCTGATGTATTTATACATGTTAATTAGATCCCCTCTAAGGCGTCTTTTCTCTAGACTAAATAAACCCAGTTTATCTAACCTTTCTTGATAAGTGAGACCTCCCATCCCACGTATCAATTTTGTTGCTCGTCTCTGCACCTGCTCTAAAACTGCAATATCTTTTTTGTAATGTGGTGCCCAGAACTGAATTCCATATTCCAGATGTGGCCTTACTAGAGAGTTAAACAGGGGCAATATTATGCTAGCATCTCAAGTTTTTATTTCCCTTTTAATGCATCCCAAAATTTTGTTAGCTTTAGCTACAGCGGCTTGGCATTGAGTACGATTATTTAACTTGTTGTCAATGAGTACTTCTAAGTCCTTCTCCAAGTTTGATGTCCCCAACTGTATCCCATTTATTTTGTATGGTGCTAGACCATTAGTACGTCCAAAATGCATGACTTTACATTTGTCAACATTGAATTTCATCTGCCATGTATGTGCCCATATAGCCATCCTATCCAGATCCTGTTGCAATATGACACTATCTTCCTGAGAGTTGATGATTCTGCACAATTTTGTATCATCTGCAAAAATAGCAACATTGCTCACTACTGCATCTACTAGGTCATTAATAAATAAATTGAAGAGCACTGGACCCAGAACAAACCCCTGTGGGACCCCACTGCTAACAGTCTCCCATTTTGAGTACGATCCATTGACCACAACTCTTTGTTTTCTGTCCATTAGCCAGTTCCCTATCCATGAACACAGACTCTTCCCCAGTCCTTGCATCCTCAACTTTTGCACCAGACTTTTGTGGGGAACAGTGTCATCTATTATTCTTGTCATATTATATCTGCTATAATTACTAGGTAAATTCCAGCAGTTTTAATCCAAGGATTTTTATTTGATTGCCACCTGGAATTGGGAAGCAATGTTTTCCCTTATAAAGGGTTATTAAACCATGCCTTGCAAGGATTTTTGCATTCCTCTGGATCAACTGGGATATGTGAGGGTGCAGGCTGTTGTTGTACCAATTATTATTATTATTAGTACCGTATTTTTCGGACCATAAGACGCACCTATGTTTAGAGGATAAAATCCAGGAAAAAAAAGATCCTAAACCTGGTTGCATCTGTGCTGCAGGGGCATCTTGTGAAGCTTACCCTCCAAGCTGTCTATTTAAGGTACACTGCTCAGTAACACTAACTCCTGCTGCCCCCACCAGCAACACTAATCCCTGAAAAACTAATCCCTACAACACTAGCTACAAGTGCAGATGTAAAGGGAATAAAAATTCAGGAATGAGGGAGACCTTAATAGACAGGCTTGGGGATTATTTCTGTGCCTCTGAGCAAATGTGGAGTACAAACAGGGGCAATGAGGTGCTTAGTGTGGAGTAGATCTGCCCAGGATGATGCAGCAGAAGCTTCACCCAGTATTTTATGCACAGCTGCCCTTACTCCTGTTTCCTCCCAAGGCATGACCGTACCCTGCAAACAACAGTCTAAGGATGCTGACAATCGGCAGATGACACCCAGTCCCTGGCACAATCCCCGCAGCAGCGATCTGTAATTCAGCCAGCGCGAGTCCAAGTTCAAAGTTAAAGCTGACAACTGGTCCCCGCACAATCCCCGCAGCCATCGCGAGTCATTGTTCAAAGTTAATGCTGACAACTGGTCCCCATAAAATCTCCGCGGCAGCGATCCATACAAAGACAGCGTGAGATTAGAATACTGATAATAGCCGTTAATATACAACCCCGCTCAATCCCCGTGGCAGCAACACCTTCTGCGCAGCAGAAGCGTAATTACCCATCTAGGCGGCGCGTCCTCCATCTTCTCTTCAGTCTTCAGCCGGTGCAGTGTAACGCTATCAAACACAGCACTGGCCCGCTGCAAGTCCCGTCTTCTGTTACTTCCCGGTGTAGTGCGCTCTCCCTGCCTATTGGCTGCGATACCTCTTCGGGTGGGACCAAGAAGTCCAATCACCATGCATTGCAGGGCTGGCAGCCAATCAGGATTGAGGTATCGTGGCCAATAGGCAGGGAGAGCGCACTACACCGGGAAGTAACAGAAGACGGAACTTGCAGCGTGCTGGTGCTGTGTTTGATAGCGTTACACTGCACCGGCTGAAGACTGAAGAGAAGATGGAGGACGCGCCGGCTAGATGGGTAATTACGCTTCTGCTGCGCAGAAGGTGTTGCTGCCACGGGGTGGTATATTAACGGCTATTATCGGTATTCTAATCTAATCTCACGCCGTCTTTGCACGGATCACTGCCGCAGAGATTTTAGGGGGTCCAGTTGTCAGCATTAACTTTGAACAATGACTCGTGCTGGCTGCGGGGATTGTGTGGGGACCAGTTGTCAGCTTTAACTTTGAACGATGAACTGGCTGAATTACAGATCACTGCTGCGGGGATTGTACTGGGGACCACTTGTCAGCATTAACTTTAATTGAAGATGGACTCGCGCTGGCTCTGCTGTGGTCCAAATTCTGTACATTCGGACCATAAGACGCACTGACTTTCCCCCCCACTTTTTGGGAAGAAAAAGTGCGTCTTATAGTTCAAAAAATACGGTATATATTTTTGTTGTTGTTGCATTTGATGGGCAAATGTATTTTTTTAAACTGAACTATAAAACTATGTAATTAATAACATAATGTTATTTTATAGTATTATTGTGCTTCCTCCAAATGATTTAACCTGTTTATTCAGTTCATAGGTTTACATACAGATGAATTGATTTTCTGTTCATTCCAGTTCTTGGAGTCATGTATTGCATGTGTTGGAGAAATTGCAAGCTCCACTGTGAAAGTTATCAGTACATCAATAAAGTAAATGAATAAAAACTTCAGGACATATTGTATGTTTAAATTTATGGATAGAAATATTTATACTAACATATTAGAAGCAGTAGAGTGTTGTACTAACATCAGAAATTGATAATTACATACCGTAATTATTATTATTTATTGTCATTATTGATTGTGTTTATAAAGCGCCAACATATTACGCAGTGTATCTATAATAATTTCCAAGGTAATTATTATAGTATCTATAATAATTTCCAAGCTGTCTGCTGTATGTATAGTAAGTTAGTAACTCACAAAAGTGAGTACACCTCTTGCATTTTTGTAAATATTTGATTATATGTTTTTTATGTCGCAACACTGATATGACAGTTTCGTACAATGTAGTCAGTGTACAGCTTGTATAACAGTGAAAATTTGCTGTCCCATCAAAATACCTCAGCTCAGTTTCAGGGTGTTGGCAATCCTTTTATAGATTGGGCCATCTTTATGTAGAGCAACAATTCTTTTTTTTAAGATCCTCAGGGTAAGTTCACAGTGGGACGTTAAAGTCGCGCGTTAAAACAGCATTTAACGAAGAATAACTCACTGCAATGAAAAATCAATGCCCTATTCACAGTGCACACGTTGCGTTGGTGTCTAACGCTGCACGTTAAGTAAAAGTACTGCATGCAGTGCGTTATACACGTTATTAGCTGGGTTGGACTGTTTGCACATGCTCAGTAATGACTTGGAAGCATACTTTTCATTGCCTGTATTTTTTACTGTATCTGCTGTATGCGACGGTAACGCTGCGTTGCCACTTTTCGGGCGCGTTGCGTTGTAAGCTTGCGGTGCGACTTTAACGTGGCATCAAAATGCAACGTCCCACTGTGAATCTAGCCTCAGAGAGTTCTCTGCCATGAGGTGCCATGTTGAATTTCCAGTGACCAGTATGAAATAGTGGGAAAGTGATAACAACTGCTCCACATTCAAACCTGAGACCTTGTAACACTAATGGTGCCCATACACCGTACAATAAAAACGTTTGATTTTCCCGTTTATTCAACCAAAATGATTGAATTGAATAAAAGTCAAAAAGACTCTTTTTTTCGATCAAGAAAAATTAACGATTTCCCTGGTTTTCAATATAAATCCAATTGGACATGTTGGATAAATCTATATTCGATCTAACGGAATAATCGAACAAAATTATCTAATCGAAAAAAGTAAACAAAAATTGTACCATGTATGGGCACCATAACAAGTAATATGTCCCTGTGGACATAAAATGTCCAACTGTACAAAATTTTCATATTTTTCACTTAGGGGTGTACTCACTTTTGTTGCCAGTGATTTAGACATTAATTGCTGTGTGTTGAGGTATTTCAATTAGGCTGTATGCAGCAACTCAGATGTTTGCAGGACCGGGTGTAAAGTTCAACAGTGAAAAAAAGACAAAGGTTGGGTCTCTACATAGATTTAAGGTGGCCATACACTCGTTAGATTAGCAGCAGATAGATCATCAGATAGATTCCTGATCTATCTGATGTGTTTAGGAACATTTTTTACTAGGAACAGATTTCCAATAGATTTCAGTTTCAAATCTATTGAAAATTGATCTGATGGCATTTTTTTGTCATCAGATTTCCATTAGGGCCAATGCAAAATGATAAGCCATCTCAACAGATCGACCTAGATTTTCCAGCCTGCCAGATCGATTGAAATCAATCGAAATCAATCAAAATCGGCCAAAAATCGGTTGATCTATTGATTTTGATCGATCGATCAGCCAAAAATCGGCTGAGTGTATGGGCCCCTTTAGGCCAATTGGCCAGTTTATTGCAAGTGCCACAGTGCAGAACACGATGTTTTGACCTATGTGATCCTTATCAAGCTCTTGATAAAGATCACATAGGTCAAAACATTGTACTCTGCATTTTAATAAGACAGCAAATTTACACAGCTATACAAGCTGTACACTGACTCCATTACATTGTATTACTAGTTATTATTATTATTTAGTATTGTTATAGTGCTTACATCTTCCTCCGCACTTAACAGAGTATACATAGTCTTGTCATTAAAGTTTGATATCTTCAATTTTGTTCCAAGAAAAGGTATAATAAAATATTTACAAAAATGCTAGAACTGTGCTCACATTTGTGAGGTACTGTATGTATGCCCTTCCTTCCTGCAAATGGGTCTTGCTCCATTCTGATTGGCCACAGCGCTGTGTCAGTCTGCTCGACACATGCCACCTCCTGCCTTAGCCTGCTGAGATTGGCTGTGTTGCCGTATGTGCAGAGAGATGGCACATACACTCTTGCCCTGAGCAGGGTAGTGCATGCCACCATTTAGTACAACCAATGTATGAGGATAAAAAAAGTGGATGAGTGGAAGTCACTCAGCTGGTAAAAGACCACTTCTCTTTAAATTACACCTAAAGTGAGAGGAATATGGTCAAAGAGAATTTCTTTAAAGGCCACAAAGGCCCACATGGAATGAGAGGGGCTGCACATGAAAGGGGAGCCACAACTTACTTGGCCTAGGGGCACAAAAAGTATAAAACTGGCCTTGGAGATCAGCAGGACAGTTAGGCAACTGATATTGTTTAAAAAGAAATAAACATGGCCGCCACCATATGCTTCTAACTTCAGGTGTACATTAATTGACTCACCACAACACCATCTGCTTATTTGTTGCAATCCATAATAGTCCTGTCTCACTCCTTTTGGATTTGTTAAGCTGCTTTGAGCTTTGGGATTCTCGGTTTATGTGCATACGATTTATGCTTTGTTTGAATAACATGATGCTTCAAATATGCATTGTTACATTTATTTTCTACTGCCTAAAGTAACACAAAACTCTCCTGAAAGCACTCACCAATTGTTCAACTGAAGCAACATTTGAATCAAACTGGTCCTTGTGTAAAGTATTGGGTTTGAGACTTTTTAAAATAATCTGCTGGAATTTATGATTATGAAAGATGAACCACTACCTTTCAAGAGCTAAACTGTGTATGTCAACAAATTCCTGCGCATAAATGTATTATTCAAGAAAACATTTCTGCTTTTAAAATAGCAGTTCTCTCTCCAAAATCCTGACCAAATAATTGCTTGTCCCTTTGAATGCACGGTTGTTAACCACCCTGGCGTTCTATTTCTTGCGGCAGTGCGGCCACGGGTAGCTTTTAAAAAGAAATGGTTTAACTTAGTGTAGCTAGCACTAGGCTAGCTACACTAGCTAGCCTAGACGTTGTCATCGACGTTGTGACATCATGCGCAGTTCCGATCGCCACCATAGCGACCTCTGGAGGCTATGGAGAGGCTGCAACGGCGCGGGCTCCGGAGGGGGGGGGGGGTATGTATAAAACAGGGGTGATCAGGGGGTCAGAGCGGGCCGGCGGTGATCGGAGGGGTGATGTAGCTAGCCAAGTGCTAGCTACACCCCCTCTGAAAATTTGTTAAAAAAAGACCCTCCAGGGCCTGAGAAATCCACTGCGGCGGTAATGGATGAGCTCAGCTTGTCCATATCGCCAGGGTGGTTAATACTAATTATTCTCCCAGTTAATGAGATATAGAAAAACTTTTTGCACCAAAATGTTAAAACCCTGCTGATGAGCAGGAAATCACCTTCTAGTTCAACTATTTACCACACGCAAAGTAGCTGTTCAATTAGTGTGTTCTCTGGGCAATTTTGCCTCTTAACTGTTCCTGGTGTCAGCAAACTGTGCTGCAAAGCCGGAGAGCATGGTGGTGTACTTCACAGCACTCTTGCCTTGCATTGCTGGGTCAGTGGTTTGGCTCTGCATGGAGTTTGTATGTTCTTCCCGTGTATTTGTGGGTTTCCTTCCACATCCCAAAAACGTACACATAAGGGTTAATTGGCTTGACGCCTAAAAATTGTCCCTAGATAGGCATTTAACAGTTATAGGGATTAGATTGTGAGGCCTTCGGACGGATAGTTAAGTGACAAGATGTTAGCGCTATATAAATAGTAAATAATATTAATATCCAAAGTCAGGGCTGCTCATCAGGATTCCGGATATCCGGGTAACCCGGATATCCGAACTTTATCACGATATCCGATTCGGTTAGCTATCTGCAGATATTTGCGGATATTTGCGGATATTGCAGATATCCGGATCTGAAATACTGTAACTAAGGAGATGACGTCCTGGAGCCAATCAGAGGGCTCCCAGCAGAAGCCCTAGCAACCAATCACAGAGGGGAACCCTGGCCAGCCCCACCTGACCTCATTGAGCCAATCAGAGGGCTCCCAGCCTAAACCCTGGCACCCAATCACAGAAAGGAACACTGGCCAGCCCCCCTGTATAATAAGGAGGGCTTCCATGATGAGACATATCATCTTAGCTTGCTGAATGCTCACTGAGAGACATGCTCCAGTGCTGGTGGCCTAGCAAGGGGCTGTACACAGTTATAAACCTAAAGCTGTTCAGTGATTAACCCCTTCACTACTATCACTACAGTATTGTTAAATCGTTAATTAGCTTGATTGATGTCATAGTGTGACAGTCAGAGTGTGTGCTCCAGTGCTGCTGGGCCAAGGGCTGTAAACAGTGATAAGCTGTTCAGTGATTAACCCCTTCACTACTACCACTACACTATTGTTAAATCATTAATTAGCTTGATGTCATTAGGGTGTGACAATCAGAGTGTGTGCTGCAGGCAGCTGCTATGTGTCTGTGTGGGCTGTGCAAAGACCAGGCCAGCTGCTGCCTGCTGCCCAGCTATTAGCTTTAGGTATAGGTTAGGTTAGGGATTAGAGGATAGGATTACTGTGTTATTGTGTAGTTAGTACTGTAGTACTGCAGTTAGTGTGCTAGTAGTTGTTAGAGTAGTTGTACTACTGTGTTAGCTTTCTACATAACTACTGTGCTGTGAGCAGTGCCAGTATGACAGTTAGTGTGCACTAGTGTCTTCTCCTCTGCAGAGGCGTAGCTAGGGTTTTCAGCGCCCGGGGACAAAGACTATTAATGCGCCCCCTAAGGTGAAGGGTCGTGACCAAATGTGGTTATGGGTACTCCACATTTGGTCACGCCCCTTCAAATGTACATGGAGGTTAGCAGGCTCACGCTCACCCACCCTCCCTCAGTATGTACCTTCCAGCATGTTTCAAGACAAATTCAGCAATCATGAGCCCCCCCCCCATCAAGACAAATTCCGCAATCATGAGCAAACATGAGGCCCCCAACAAGACAAATTTAGCAATCATGAGGCTCCTAACAAGACGAATTCAGCAATCATGAGGCCCCTAACAAGACAAATTCAGCGATCTTGAGGCCCCCAACAAATCATGAGGCCCCCAACAAGACAAATTCAGTAACCATGAGGCCCCCAACAAGACAAATTCAGCAGTCATGAGGCGCATAAATAGACAGCATTTCACATAAATAGGCAGAATGTCCCCTTAATATGGTAGACACCTCTCACCTGGCAGCAGTTCCCCAAAATACACTCAATCTGACAGCAGTGCTTGCCCAAAAATAGGTAGTCCCAGGTCTATAGGTGTCCCCAGAATAGGTGGCCAGCAGTATAGATGTCCCCAGAACAGGTAGCCAGGGGTAGAGATGTCCACAGAACAGGTAGCCAGGGGTATATGTGCCCAGTATATGTAGGCAGGGGTATGTGTCCCCAGTATATGTAGCCAGAGGTATATGTGCCCAGTATATGTAGCCAGGGGTATAAATGCCCAGTATATGTAGCCAGGGGTATATGTACCCAGTATATGTAGTTAGGGGTATATGTGCCCAGTATATGTAGGCAGGGGTATATGTGCCTAGAGTAGGTAGCCAGGGGTATATGTGCCCAGAGTAGGTAGCCAGGGGTATATGCCCAGTATATGTAGTTAGGAGTATATGTGCCCAGTATATGTAGGCAGGGGTATATGTGCCCAGAGTAGGTAGCCAGGGGTATATGTGCCCTGAGTAGGTAGCCAGGGGTATATGTGCCCAGAGTAGGTAGCCAGGGGTATATGCCCAGTATATGTAGGCAGGGGTATATGTGCCCAGAGTAGGTAGCCAGGGGTATATGAGCCCAGAGTAGGTAGCCAGGGGTATATGTGCCCAGAGTAGGTAGCCAGGGGTATATGCCCAGTATATGTAGTTAGGGGTATATGTGCCCAATATATGTAGGCAGGGGTATATGTGCCCAGAGCAGGTAGCCAGGGGTATATGTGCCCAGAGTAGGTAGCCAGGGGTATATGTGCCCAGAGTAGGTAGCCAGGGGTATATGCCCAGTATATGTAGTTAGGGGTATATGTGCCCAATATATGTAGGCAGGGGTATATGTGCCCAGAGTAGGTAGCCAGGGGTATATGTGCCCAGAGTAGGTAGCCAGGGGTATATGTGCCCAGAGTAGGTAGCCAGGGGTACATGTGCCCAGAGTAGGTAGCCAGGGGTATATGTGCCCAGAGTAGGTAGCCAGGGGTATATGCCCAGTATATGTAGGCAGGGGTATATGTGCCCAGAGTAGGTAGCCAGGGGTATATGTGCCCAGAGTAGGTAGCCAGGGGTATATGCCCAGTATATGTAGGCAGGGGTATATGTGCCCAGAGTAGGTAGCCAGGGGTATATGTGCCCAGAGTAGGTAGCCAGGGGTATATGCCCAGTATATGTAGGCAGGGGTATATGTGCCCAGAGTAGGTAGCCAGGGGTATATGTGCCCAGAGTAGGTAGCCAGGGGTATATGTGCCCAGAGTAGGTAGCCAGGGGTATATGCCCAGTATATGTAGGCAGGGGTATATGTGCCCAGAGTAGGTAGCCAGGGGTATATGTGCCCAGAGTAGGTAGCCAGGGGTATATGCCCAGTATATATAGGCAGGGGTATATGTGCCCAGAGTAGGTAGCCAGGGGTATATGTGCCCAGAGTAGGTAGCCAGGGGTATATGTGCCCAGAGTAGGTAGCCAGGGGTATATGTGCCCAGAGTAGGTAGCCAGGGGTATATGTGCCCAGAGTAGGTAGCCAGGGGTATATGCCCAGTATATGTAGGCAGGGGTATATGTGCCCAGAGTAGGTAGCCAGGTCAGGTGTCCCCCTCCCCAGCAGGAGGGGAGCAGCGCAGAGAAGAGCTGTTCTCCCTTCCTCGCTCTCCCCTCCAATGTCCGGGTGGCTCTGCTCAGGCTGCTCAGAACTTACCTCCGTCTCGTCGCAGCGCCGGATGGATCTGCCACTACTCTGGTCTGGTCCACTCCAGACCAGAGCAGCGGCTGCGCACCCGAACTTCCGGCCGGCGCTGGAGCGAGACGGAGGTGAGTTCCGCCCGCCGCTGCCAGGCCAGCCACCCGGAGGACATTGGAGGGGACAGTGAGGGAGGGAGAGCACCTAAGGTGAGGGAAGGAGGGGGGAGATGGCCCCCCTTCCCCACCGTCCGCACAGCTCTCCCTCTTCTCTGCGCTGGCCCCCTTTCCCTCCGCCGCAAAAAAAAAAAAACCCCGCAGCTCAGCCAGGCTGAGGGCGCCCTCGGGGACCAGGCGCCCCGGGGCACTTGTCCTACCCCGACCCCCCCTAGCTCCGCGCCTGCTCCTCTGCTGTCTGACTGTCACTCGGCACTTGGCACGTGTCATGTGGCACTTGGCAAGTGTCACTTGGCACGTGTCACGTGGCACTTGCCAAGTGCCACGTGGCAAGTGACACGTGGCAAGTGCCATGTGACACGTGCCAAGTGCCACGTGTCACTTGGCAAGTGCCGAGTGACAGTCAGACAGCAGAGGAGAAGACACTAGTGCACACTAACTGTCACACTGGCACTGCTCACAGCACAGCAGTTCTGCAGAAAGCTAACACAGTAGTACTACTACTCTACTACAACTACTAGCACACTGACTGCAGTAGTAAGTGCCATGTGACACGTGGCAAGTGCCATGTGACACGTGGCAAGTGCCATGTGACACGTGCCAAGTGCCACTTGACACGTGCCAAGTGCTACGTGACACGTGCTAAGTGCCAATTGCAACATGCCACATCCGGCATGCTCCTGGCACACATTACACCTGCTGCTGCTGCAATGCCCTGCTCCTGCTGCCTGTGCAGCTCCCACCGCCAGGCCAGGGTTCCACAGGCCACTGATACCACCTATATTTAACCCAAAACACAATTGCTGCGTAATTTTTTTGGAGGTGTCTTGGCTGAAAACTGCCAAGTCCCAATTGTGCGGTTGGACTTTGGACACAATGTGGGCTGCATGACCGCTGTCTGGCACCTAGGCCTAATACTAATTGACAGCCATTTTTTTTTTTGGGGGGGGGGGATTTTAAGTCCCCACATCATCAATTAGTGTTCCCCTTTACAAAATAATGATGCTACATGCCTCATATACCCTAAAAAAGCTCTTTATTGAAAAGTCATTAAAAATGACGTCATGAATAAAAATGGCTAGAGCGGCTGAGCTGGAATCTGTTCAGAATGATAGGAAGCAGAAATATAGCTTCAAATGTGTGTAAATAATCATCAGCTGAAGCTCTGTGTTCCTTTCTGTGTGTCTCTCTCGGCCACGCAGTGCAAAGTAAACAGTTTACAGCCAGGTTGCAGTGCAGCTCTGCCTCCTCCTGATGCTAACACAAATTTTTACAAAACGGATAGTAAATACAGCTTTTCTTTTCACACAGGCTGTGCTGGGAGGCCTCTGAAAAGCATTTTAGTGCTGCTGGCTAAAAGCTCTATAGGTATGTGGGATTTACAGAAAAACTGTTTCTTTGATAGTTGTCTTTTAAGACTGGGTTCCACTGCTCCCCAAGGTTATGATACTTTCAATTACTGTATTTTAACACTTACTACAGAGTTCTTGGTATGTATATAGTGTAGGGTATAGTCCTGTATTAGTTAGGTCTATTTTTAACATTGAGTCTCAAGCAACCAGAAAGCACGCTTACCCGGCATCAGCCGATCCCCGTCGGTGCCGGATAACCAATACTCTACTGTATATATAGATATATATATAATGGTAGATTAGCATCTAAGATCATATATATAGTGATGCAATTCAACAACTTGAGCTGCTCCTATCAAAATATCTTATATACTGTATCTATGAAAATATGAAGTCACAGAACTCAATGGGGGGTCATCTGAAAATCAAACTGAGGCTCCCTTGTCTGTATATGCATCACCAGGACATTGGACCTCAGCATTTAACACATAGTACTGCCTATCCTCCTTCCACACGTTTGTATGTAAAAGTATATATATATATATATATATATATATATATATATTTTTTTTGTGGCAAACACTGACTGCTATCACAAATCAGGATTAAAAAAGAAAAAAAATCGAATAATCACTGCCCCTTGCCATTAACATATCGGTTTCTGCCATCTGCTCTTCTCTGCAGCAGCAAATGATGGGTAATTAGCTTACTGCTTTTGTCTCTCCCTCAGCTGAGCGTCTGACATATATAGCATTTACAGCGTTCTGTATACATCCCCCTTATGTATGTGCGAGCGCATGAATGAGAGAGGCAGACATGACTGTTATTATTTCCCTGACCTCACCAATCCCCCGTTCATAATTGTGCATGGACAGAATATGTTTACCAAAAATAACGCGGCTTTGAAAAGGAAAACATGATATGGCTTCTGGCTCAAAGTTGGGGGGGGGGGGGGGGAGAGAAAAAAGGAGGCAGCGATGGCTTTGAAGAATTGCAGAGGCACACACACAAGGAACATTTTCTGTATCAAAGAGGTCAAGGTTAACATGCTATCCTCCGAGCAGCCTCCGCAACCTCTCCTTGTAGTGGGAGGAAGGTGAAAATAAGACCAGATATTATGTATAAATAACAGTTAAACATATTCAGCCAAGGCTTTTGAAGTAGAGACATCATTTTCTACAAGACTGCTTGAAGGATTTGGAGATGGATGTGAAAGCCAGAGGTACAAAGAACAGTGACACATTACAAGAAAGCAATTCCACATGGGAAAATGAGTGTACTCAGTGGACGCAATCATTAGATTATTCTCTTTCATTATTAGGAATATTGCTGTGACATTTTAGATTGCGCTTTTTTTTGTGCCCTATTTAGGGAGCAGCAAAAATAAAATGCTGATCACATTTCTTCTTCATTCCTCCATTTTGTTAAAAAAAAGAAAAGAAAAACAAAGCAAAATGATAAAAAAAATCCCCTTGTAAATTAAAAGAAAAAAAATGTGTGTTAACGCGCATCGGTTGTTAGAATGTGCAGCGTGTAGAAGTGTATCAGCATCTTGCACTGTGTACAGGCTGTGTCCTTACAGCAAATTAATACTAGCCTGGGTCAGGCGGAACATTGTGAACATGGCTCTGCCAATGGCTGCTCTACATTAAATACGTTCCCCTGTGAGGGAAGTCATTTCCCACAAGGCCCATCTGGAGCAGGCCTGATAGGGAAGACAGTTTGATACGCCAAGACGGCTGGTGATAGTGTCACATGGAATGAAGGAGCTTCCATTGACTATAATAGATATTAGTTTACCAGCCTCAAGTAAGGCATATTTATTCATTTTTTGCTTGGAGAACCAGCCTCAGCCTATCTTGTCTTACAAAATACTGATTTATTTTAAAGAGATGAAAGAATACTGTTTGCCACTAAACTCATAATGTGACAGTCAAGAACATATAAAAGCAGGGGTGTAGCTACAAACCATAGGATACAAATCAAAAATGAATTTCCTTCTAGTCGGGGGTGATGAGCCTCCTGACCCCTGCTGTGTGACAGAAATCAAGTGATCACTGTGACATGAGATCAGATATCCACACAGCCATGGTGCAGTGTTACACAGACTGAATAACCACACTGCCGTGTCACACAGAAAAAGGGATCAGAGGGTCATGTTACGGAGATTAACTGACCTCAGAGCCATGTCACGCAGGTTTGGTGTCCACAGGGTTCTATGGAATGGATTTAATGTTCACAGTGCCATGTTACACCGACCAACTGACTTCATTGTGATTTTACATTGACTAAGTGGTCACACAGTGCAATGTTACATAGACTGACTGGGCTCACTGTGTCATGTTACATAGATTGATAAGACTTAAAGAGACTGTGAAGCCTTATAAAATTGCTCTTTTTATTTAACATTTATCTTCTGCACTATCACCATAGCTAAAACACTGCATACCTACCTCCCTACAATTCACATCATCCGAGGCCCACACCATACACCTCTAACACCCCCTCCCTGCCATTGTTGTGGTCTTATACCACCCTCCGGGCTCCACACCACAATTTCTCGATGCCCTTGTCTCCTGGCTCCCACACATCCTCTCCTCTGACCTCCCCACCATCATCCTCGGGGATTTCAATATTCGCATCGATGAACCCCAGAACTCCGTTGTGACCCGGGTACTCACCATAGCCAACTCACTTGGCCTAGTACAACACACCAACACCCCCACCCACACTGCAGGTCACACTCTCGACCTGATATTCACTAAATCCACCACCATTGCAGACCTCGACATCACACCCTTTCCACCCTCAGACCAACACCTTCTCACCTTCAACTTCCTCACAGAAGGCACCTCCAAACTACCCGCCCACCCACCTGGTCGATGGCAGCGAGATCTACGCAAGCTCAACCCTAGCGTCCTTGCTGACCCCCTCCATGCCCTCTCCTCCACTCTCCCCACCTTAACCTGTCCTAATCTTGCTGCAGCTCAGTATCGCCAAACTCTCTCATCAGCCCTAGAGAAAGCTACTCCACCAATATTCCGCCACAACCGCCCCCTAACCCCCAGCCCTGGCGCACTACCCATACTTGCAACCTCCAGAGGGAAACGCACCACTGAACGGAAATGGAGGAGGACTTAACTTAACCAGGATTTCCTACAGTACAAGACTAACCTGCTGCAGTTCCACACTGCCCTTGCTCATGCGAAGCAGGAATACTTTACCAAGCTCATCGGAGCACAAGCTTCCAACTCCCGTCATCTTTTTGCTACTTTCAACTCCCTGCTTAAACCCACCCCCCCACCCTCCGTTTCCTCCCTCTCTGCCACAGATTTAGCCACCCACTTCACCAACAAAATTGTCTCCATCCGTCAGGAAATATCCAATCTTCAATCTTCACCTCCAACCCCCTCCCAACCAGCTTCTCCTCCACCTATCCTCCTCGGCTCCAGACTCTCTTTAAGCATGATGTTACATGGACTAAGTGGTCACAGTAGCGTGTTACAGGGGCTGAGTGCTCACAGTGCCATATGGCACAGACTAAACAAAGAGTGAACAAAGTTCCATGTTACACAGACTGAATGACTGTATGGTCATATGTAGAAACACAAAACCACAAAACTGAGACAGTATATCGCTTTAATATTAATAACTATTGTTAAAGCTCTAGTTCACCCCCTAGATTTTAAATTGTTAACAAAAGTGAGTAGGGTAATATGCTGTTACCCACATAATTCATATTTGATGGCACCATTGTGGAAAAATTATT
Organism: Hyperolius riggenbachi; assembly: GCF_040937935.1. Classification (NCBI taxonomy): domain Eukaryota; kingdom Metazoa; phylum Chordata; class Amphibia; order Anura; family Hyperoliidae; genus Hyperolius; species Hyperolius riggenbachi. The sequence goes on from NC_090650.1 coordinate 351,424,631, forward strand.
TTTTCAGTAGTTAATCTGATGACCCAGTAATCATTGAGCAAACTGGCAGCTGGTGGAAATTTCCTAACATGATGCCCTCTCCCTACCTCATTCTCTCCAACCCATAGTTGAGAAGTGGCCACTACAATGTATGTGGGGAATCAGAAGATTATGTGAGTCTAAATAAATAAAATGTTTCCTTAATTGATTACTTGAAAATGGATTTTACTTTTTGGACAACCCTTGTAACTTGGCTACCTGTAACTTATCCCCTTCTTAAGGTCCCTTTCACACTATAAAGTATGTGTCGTGTTATGTGTAATGCACCTCACAAATCTTTCTGATGCCGTCACGAATGGCAGACGTGTGTTTTGTGCATACCAGGGGAGTACAGCAGTGTGTTGTGTGCTGCCCCACAGTAAATGTGAAAGAACCCATTTTAAGCAATGGTTGCTTTCTACACACTCTGCTGTGTACTATGCAATTTAGCATTAATCCCCTTCAGATGTCTAAACCAGGGCTGGATCTTGTATGCAGCAATGTGAACCAGAGGGCTTCAGGCACGGCAATAAGTGAGCAATTCGAGAACGGCATCTGACAAATGTGCACAGCATGATGCAGAGCAGAGGCAGGGTCCATAGAAAAAAAACTCTGTCTGCTCTCATCATTTTTCAAATGACTGCATGTGGACAGCCAGATAAGGTATAATACACAGGTTGTCCCAAGGTTGTCCCTAGACTCCCTACTCTCTCTCTCTCAGGAGACACATTCCTCATCTGATCTGTCTGAAGAGATTGTGAGAACTTTAGTCCCTTAGACACTCGGACACTCCTAAGGGTACATACACACCACATACAAATGTCTTTAGCTGTGAGGCAGGAACTAAAGACAGAAGATCAGTGCAGTTGTGAAAGGCAATTTGCACCAGCAACAATTGTACACACCTGACAACATACTGAGTGATCTCACAATAGAAGCAGTCTGCCACAGACTTGTAAAGTGATCATCATTGTCTGCCTCCAAGCTGTCCACAAGCAGTCCGTCTTTAAGACATTGGTACACGCAACACAACAACTCTAAATTGCAAGACGGTCTGCACTACAAAAGTTGTGAGGGATTGAATGGTTTTATCTCTCGTGCTAGGGCTTGTCTGCAGACAGTCTTTGTCACTTGCTGCCTACACATGGAAAAATTGTTGCACAAACCGTCCTCCGTCGCCTGTCTTTAGAGACATTTGTATGCCGTGTGTATGGGCCTTAAGAGTTATGGCTCACCATAAGCTTGCTGGGCAATCTATAACTTCAGTGAAAGGCATTCTGTACTGTCTGCACAGAGCTTGGTGAAATTCTGTTTGCATGGCTTAAAGGGAATCTGAATTGAGAATAAAAATAAAAAAACAGATACTTACCTAATGAGGGGGAATGCTCTGGGTCCTATAGAACCTTCCTGGTCTCCACACGGTTTCCGCGTTCCCCCACAGGCTCACCCGTTAGCAGTCTACGACCCATGGGCCATATACTGCTCTCTTAAGCGTTGGGTGGTCTTTGGGAGTCTTGCACACTCGCGCTTGTGCAGGACAGAGCCGCCGGTCTTTGGGAGCCCAATTGCTTTCGGAGACTTCCAAAGTCTCCCACAGCAGGAGATTCAAACGGAGGCACCTGCGGGGGAACGAGGACACTGCAAGGAGGAAGGGAAGGCTCTATAGGACCCAGAGCCTTCCCTATCCTTAGGTGAGTATCTGTTTTTTATTTTTATTCTTATTTCAGACTTGCTTTAAAGACAGGGAGCACACTTATTGCAACAACAAAACATTTGTAGAGTGCTTTTCTCCTGTAGGACTCAAAGCGCATAAGCTTGTCTCAGATCAGTACATAGTGATATGTACAGAGGGACAAAGTTATGTGATCATAAATGCCAAATTAGAATCATGTGCGTTTGGTCCTGAACAGAAAACCAATGCAAATTTGTATAACTTTAGGCTAGGTTCACAGTGGGTATTGCGTTTCCTGTAATAGCAGAATCACAACAGAATGGAAAAGTGGTGAACACATGTTATCCATTTGTTGCATGGCATGCAGTGAAGTATACAGTCAATGAAAAGTATGCATCACAAGTTTGCTTCAGGTAGCAAAAAGTCTAGAACCTGCCCTGGTCTAAGCTTGCCCTGCCCCTATTATGTTTTATTCTTCCTGACAAAACTAACTTCAACCCCCCTAGCGCCTAGCTATAACCTTCTTATTGACACCCATCCCAAACCAATATGAACATTTTGTCTTCTTTCCTGCCTCCCTGCCTCTCCGTTGATATGTTCATTTTTCCTTCAGTCCACCAAAGAGCACAGACTGTAAATAGATAGTTTGGTATTGTAGTATAGAGTATATTTTATTAGGTTCAGATGTAAAAACTGTAAAAAAAAAATAAAACATAAAAATATAAAAAACAGTACCAAACCAACAATATAATCTGCTGCAATTGAAAAACAAAACAATATTTTCTTCTAGAGGGTGACTGTAGCATTTTCATGAAATAACCCCTCAATGTTCTCACCCCTCAGTCTCAGCATGTCAGAAGAACTGAGCAGGTTTAAGTTGGGCAATAAAATGTTTCAATGGGTATTTCTTCTATTTGCTTTATGTAAGCTGTGCTGTCAGCCACTGCTAGTATAACTTGTGTGTTTTTTTCTTAAAGAGAACCCGAGATGGGTTTAAAGAATGTTATCTGCATACAGAGGCTGGATCTGCCTATACAGCCCAGCCTCTGTTGCTATCCCAAACCCCACAAAGGTCCCCCTGCACTCTGCAATCCCTCATAAATCACAGCCGTGCTGTGAGGCTGTGTTTACATCTGTAGTGTCAGTCTCAGCTGCTCCCCTGCCTCCTGCATAGCTCCGGTCCCTGCCCCCGTCCCTTCCCCCTAATCAGCAGGGAGGGAAGAGATGCAGGCGGGGACTGGAGTTCTGCAGGAGGCGGGGAGAGCAGCAGACTGACACTATAGAGATAAACACAGCCCGCTCTGACAAGCTGTTTGTCAGCAGCATGGCTGTGATTTATGAGGGATTGCAGATTGCAGGGGGACCTTAGGGGGGTTTGGGATAGCAACAGAGGCTGGGCTGTATAGGCAGATCCAGCCTCTGTATGCAGATAATATTCTTCAAACCCACCTCGGGTTCTCTTTAACCGTACATCAGTTGCTTCTTCTATCATAAGAAAAAGGGGTGAAATTATATTTGGTTGTGTCTCTGAAAGTTCTATTTTTATCCTGACCATGATGTATGCAAAGAAAAATAAGGCAGTTAAATTTATTATTATTGTTAATGATTTATATAGCATTATCTTCTGTGGTTCTGTACGGAGTAAGAAACAAACATGGCAACATCCTATTGAATTTAGTGTTCAAATTTGTGGCAAGCTTAACCTGAATATGGCAGTTGGTTGCACCTTAACCACTTAAAGACAACTGGATGGATATATTTTGTCCAATGTAGTTGAGGAGGGTGCACCTCCAGTTTGTTACTAAGTGAGGTGTGGTATAACTTTAACTGTGACAAGTTGTAGAATACATTTCGGTGCACACATGTGTCACATAGAAAATAGGTAGGAACAAACTCAATCAAGTAATTTTCAAAATTATGATCAAACTTTGGAAATTTTAGCTAAACTACAAAAGACATATTTTAACCGTGATAAGTAGTAGAATAGAATTTAAAGAGTTTTTAGGGTTGAGGGCCATGTCTTGTGTACTCTTTTTAGTCGCAAACTAAATCAAAAGAAATTATATTTTTACATATTCTGTACCAAAATAAAAGACTTTTAAAATGAAAACAAAGTAACAGAATATAAAAGAAAAAACATATATTGTTACCTTAGGAATCTGGCTTTTTAAATATGTATGTCATGAGGGTATATTACTATTATTATTGTAACTAAGGTCTTGTAATCATCGTGTACATAGTGAACAATGAGAAAGCAAAAAACTAAAAGCAGAAAAAAGACATCTTAATTTCCAAATATAATATTGTCACCATACATTGTATTAGGAACACAATCTAAATGTTGTAATAATTAGGATGGATAAGCAAATAAAATCTGTGAGTTTAACTTAAAGTTAGCCCTATTTATTGTAAAGCTATAATGGATGTAAATGGAGAAATAGTGTTTTTTTTTCTACTTTTCCCCTTAATTTTCCCTTTAAAATGCATAGAAAATAAGGTGATTACTAAACAAAATTATCACACACTAAAAGGCTAATTTGTCCTGAATAAAACAATATATATATATATATATATATATATATATATATATATATATATATATATATATATATATATATATCATTTAGGTGTGATAAGTAGTAATCAAGTTATTGGCGAATGAACGGGAGCAGTGCTGATATGTGAAAATTGCTCTCGTCCTTAAAGAGACACTGAAGCGAAAAAAAAAATGATGATATTATGATTTGTATGTGTAGCACAGCTAAGAAATAAAACATTAAGATCAGATACATCAGTGTAATTGTTTCAAGTACAGGAAGAGTTGAGAAACTTCAGTTGTTATTTCTATGCAAACAATCTCCGACTAAGTTAGTCCTGGAGAGGGCTGTTATCTGACTTTTATTATCTCAACTGTTCCTGGACTATTTACTTTTTCTCTGCTAGAGGAGAGGTCATTACTTCACAGACTGCTCTGAAAGACTCATTTTGAATGCTGAGTGTTGTGTAATCTGCACATATTATAGAGTGATGCAATGTTAGAAAAAACACTATATACCTAAAAATAAAAGTATGAGAATATTTTCTTTGCTGCTAATCTTCTAGTAATTATTCATAGTACACAACCAATTCACTATATCATATTTTTTTTTTCGCTTCAGTGTCTCTTTAAGTGGTTAAAAACAATGTATTCAATGGTAGAATTCTGCCTCTAAACAAGGATTTGCGAAGGGGTGGGGGATGGAGGGGGGTATCCTTTACTCCATCTCAGGGATGCCATGAAACAGCTTCTTCTTCTTTTTTAAAAAAAAAAAACTTGTAGTTTATGAAAAAAAATTGATTTAAAAAAAGTTCAAAAAAAAAGATGTCAGAGAAATGACATTTTGCCCTTTGGTTTCCCTAAGCTGCAGTTTTTTGCTGTGCATATATGACTGAGGAAAGTATGGTGTGTGTGTGTGTGTATTTTTGTATGCACACACATGCTGCCCTAGCCAGCCACCTTTAGCTGTCAGCAACCAGCCACCCACTTTCACTCAGCATCCCGGCCGGAACGGGTAAAAAGGGCTCCGCCATGGAGATTAATGTAAATTGCAGCTATATATATATCCTTATTCCTTACACGTTTGCTCCAGGCAGCCAGAAGTCTAGAACCTGCTCTGTATGTCTGTACTACCTGTGATCCAGTTGTACAGTGAGGGAAAAAAAATGAGAATACACAGTAGCAAATGATATGCTATCTAATCAGAATGTAGGAGCATGTGTAAAATAGGAACACACATTTGCGTAACTCGCTACATAAATCGCTACCTAAATTGCGTAAATCCCGTTAAATTTGATGGGTCTTTTTTGTATTAACCCCACTGTGTAAGAGTTTTTTTCTTGCTGAGGAGTAACTACATATTAGATGCCTTTATTTATCTACCTACATATTAACTGCTTTTAATACAGTAACAGGTTATTTTATTTGTACTTTTTTATTACAGTGGTGCAGTTTCAGGCTATTTATTTTGCATCAATATGATGAATAGGAATACAGTGGACAGCATTTCCTACAGTGTGGAAACGTATTCATTTATTACCCTTTCACGCCTTTGCTTATCTTTCTTTCAGTCTTTGCAGTCTTCTCTATATGTTCTGAATATTTAACTTACTGCGAGTTATGAAAAAAATACAAGAAACCTGTATAAAAATATACCCAAAAGGCTAATAAAAAATACAAAGACAAATTGCAGCCTGCGATTGTCAGAAGTGAACTATAATAAATGGAACAGTCAAAATGACAAGTATTTAGTGCAAAGAAAAGGGCCAAAGGTGAGACGGGAATGTAGCCATTCTGGTGACATTATATTTCATACGTTTCAAAGACATTTGAACATAAAGGAAGCAATTATTTAATGGGTTACAATGGAAATGAAAGGGGAAAGGATTCCAGATTACAGACTACGGCAGGAGAATGGACACGGCTCCCCGATGGGCAGCAAAAATGTGTCACGTATATAAGTGATCTTTAAATGCGTTTTAACATTAAAGTGCTAACTTCACAGCATATAATAAAGGCGCTATGTTATCTAACCAGTTTAAGGGCTTGTGTACATGGCTATTTACTTTGGACATGGACCTCTGGAGCATTTTTGAGGAACTTTAACACAGCGTTTGAAGTTTAAATTACAGTAGGTCTTGAAATAGTGTAAAGCCCTATCTACACGCAGCGACCCGGCAGCTCGATTAGCCGCCAGATCGCCTCTTCCGCGTCCCCGCCGCGTCCCGGCTCGCCCGCGCGTGCGCCGGATTCGATACCCACTCATCCCCGCTCATCCCCGCGCCGCTTATCTTCCGCTCGATTCCCTGCCATTGTCCCCTCGCGGGGAACGAGCAGGGAATCGGCGGTGGCAAGATCCGACCTGTCGGATCTTATCAATCGAGCCACATCAGCAGGTCGATTGATAACACACATCGGAGCCTCATCTACACGTGTAGATGAGGCTTGAAGTTCTCCATGAGATCTAAGATAAGACATGAGATGGCAGTTCTGCTCTTGAGTAGCATTTTGCTATATATAACCTGATTATTTAATGTTTATAGTGGATGACACATTTCTTAAGAAACGTATGCTCAATGTTTATGGGGGATGACACATTTCTTATGAAATATATGCACCTTAGAAATGATGTAAGGAACCATGCTCTGCCACCTTTTGCCTGCTGGTGGCAGTATTGACTTTGACTGCCCTGGACTTCTGTTGTTCACCAGTAGATGTCTCTGTCCTGTCTGGAAAAGAAAGTATTAGCCGGGAGTCTCAAACTACTAAGCAATTCTGAAGCCCAGGGAGTCAGTACACGCCAGGATCCTCTAAAGGGTGTTGAAAGTCCACAGCAAAGATAATAGAATGTCTGGGTCTCCACCTGGATTAGTGCAATTGTAGCAAAAACACCTACTATGGTATATTAAAATTTGCTACAATTGCACTAATCCAGGTGGAGACCCAGTCATTCTATTATCTTTGCTCTGTCCTGTCTGGAGACAGCCTTGTGTTGTGCTTGCCTTCCTGTGGGCAGTGTATTGTGCTGGTACTATTTATACTCCCAGTCCAGGCCTAAGTCTCTGGACAATCTTGTGCCCTGTCATATTCCTCCGTCAGGGTCGGTTCTAACTACAATGAGACCCTGAGGAAAAAGTAACTTGGGCCCCCCTCCCTAACAATGCTCCTCTCCTTGCAACCTCAGAGTCAAGTCCCAGGACTCAGGACCCAGAAATCATAAGGTGTCCATCATATGTCCCCAAAATCATTGTAGGGGACCTGATTATTCCGCTCCTCCTTTCCCTTACAAATCCAGAGTGTACACACATTGGGGTCTTACCTAATCCAGGCAGGACACAGGAGGCAGCACCATGCTCTACACTATGGACTTGACTTCTCCCCACGATGCCTCTCTTCACTGGCGTAACAATAGGGCCTGCAGCCCCTGCACCCGCGGGGGGGGCCCGGCCCCCCTCCTGGGGCCCGCTCGGGGCCGTTTTGTGGGGGTTGGAGAGGAAAGCCATGCAGCAATTCGGCGGGGAGGGGGGGAAGGTCCCCCCCCTCCCTCACCTCGGGGCTCTCCCCTCTGCGCTCCCCTCCACATTAAATCTAAGTCCGGGCAGCGGCGGGCAATCTTCGGGTGATCCGGATCCGGATAGTAGTTAACCTTCAACCCGGAAGGAGGAAGTGTTTGAAGTCACGTGAGCGCCGAGTGGAACGCATCGTGGGAGGCGCCGAGGGACGGCCGGAGAAGACGTCAGAAGGGTAAGCTTGATCCTCCGCCCAGCCCGCACAGCACAGCAGTACTGGGTGTCATCCAGATAACTACTATCCGGATCACCCAAAGATTGCCCGCCGCTGCCCAGACACTGCCCGGACTTAGATTTAAGGCGGAGGGGAGCGCAGAGGGGAGAGCCCCGAGGACATTCCCCCCTCCCCGCCGAATTGCTGCATGGCTTTCCCCTCATGCTGCGTCCCCTCCAACCCCCACAAAACGGCCCCGAGCGGGCCCCAGGGGGGGGGGGGGGGGGCCCACTCAGAAATTCTGCAGGGTGGCCCGGTGGGGCCTAGTTACGCCCCTGCCTCTCTTCTTTATTCCCTGCAGGCATGTATGGGGTCACCATAGCTGAAGAGGGGAGGGACACTTTGGGGAGCCCTACAGGTTCTAAGGCCCTGGGGCAATTGCCCATTTTGCCTCTATGGAAGCACCGGCCCTGTCCTGAGTATCTTGTGTATGCCACTTTGTTGCCAAACTTGTATTCTGTCCTGATCTTGCTCCCTTTCTGCTTCCTTTGTACTGCAATTGGCTGCATATGTGTATATTTGTATACATTCCTGTGTATATATTTAGTTGGTTAAATAGGTTCACTAGGGGTTTTATGTGCACGCTGATTTTGTTATTATATTGTGGCTTACTTACACACACATGTGATTGGCAATAAACACTATTGCATGATATATTTTGTCTCAGTGTCAGTGTTGCTGCAAACTGTGGGCAGCAGGTTACAGGAAAACCATCACCAAGCAGCTGATGCAATCAGTTAATGGCAGCAGCTTGGTTTGCTGTGGATCCGATTCCTGACCTAATTCCTTTGGTGTTTTGGAAAAAAAAAGTCACTGTGGTTACACTGTTTAGTAAAATCTCTCTGTTTACCCCCTGGAAGCACGTTTTCTGCTCCTGTATTTTATTCACTTTGTAGGTGAGCATGTGAAATAAGCCCATTCCTCTTCAAGCAAAGCACAGAAAATAAAATGAGCTTGGTCACATGACTCACAGCACTATTCTGCCAGAGCAGCGAACACATCAGGCACTTCTCATCAGTGGGATAATGCTCATTACACACCATTCTATAAGGAGATAAAAGAACAATAGGCCAGCTGGTCAGATGGGGGATCAAAGTGACAGACACTTGTGTCACATGGGCAGCCACTAAAAGAAGCAATATCATCAACCTTAGGTCACAGGGTGCCATAAATCACTCTCTACACAGGCTGCCAAATGGAGATTACAGCATATGTGCTGTGACTCTGCACTCTCACACTATCAGGCAAGATAGTCATGGATGTCTCATTGTCACTCATCATTGGTACAACCCCCAGTGCCTTATCTGCAGCTCGCTGGCATCACTATTATTTTACTGTTATTAAACAATGACATTTAACGTTTGGCAGCTTTTATTATTAGGAGTTCATTGTGGAGTGTCACACATGTATATTGCATAATATACCTATTATAAGGACTAAATAAAGCTGCCTGTAAACATCAGATTATTGTCCTGTCTGACTGGACTGGGTGCTGATGCTGGTGGACGAGAGATAGGCAAGGATAGGCAAGAAAATGTTAATTATTCCGGCATGCGTGCACATTTCATGCGACGAAGGAAGATGGATCCCATCAGTGTCCCACAATGATGAGAGCTCCCCGATCCATCCCTCTGCTGGCGAGACACGATGGGCACGAACTGGAAGTCAAGCGGTCGGGGTACTTTTTGCCGAGTCATCAGGGATCTTAACCACTTCACAACTGAGGGGTTTTACCCCTGAAACACCAGTGCGATTTTTACCTTTCAGCGCTCCGTTCATTGCTTTATTTCTGTAATATGATTGGTTATTGGGGACTGGGGTCCCCATAACCAATCATTGGACTGCAGAGCCGGGGTGTGTGTGCACGCGCACGGGTCGCGGGATGCACGGTTGTTTATTTTTCATTGTTATGAATGAAGACTGCTTCTGTTTGAAGCAGTCTTCATTCTATTCGCAATCGGTGAGTCTAATTGGATTTAGGAACGCTTGTTCCTAACGTCCAATTAGTCACCTGCTGTGCGGGCTGGCTGGAGTGTGCGCGCGAGTTCCCCGCTCACTCCCAGCCAGTAAACAAACAAGTGCGCCTTTCTCCGTCCCTGAGGGTGAAGCGGTGCGCAGAGGGATGGAGAAATTTAGCACTGGGGGGGGGGGGGGGGGGTAAAGTGGTTAAAGATCCAATTTGGTGTGGCAGTCGTTATCGCCGCGCGTTTCTAAACGGCATTCATGTGATCTGCGCCTGTACCCACATCGCAAGATCGCAGGAAAGACCGCTTCTTGCTAAAAAAAAAATTGCTGGTCGTCAGGAAAATCAATGGAAAAATCGCAAGGTGAGTATGGGCCTTTAAGCCCCATCTACACCATACAATTTTTGTCCGATTCAATTCATTGATTCGATTCAACTCAATCCGACATGTCAGATCGGGATTCGATTCGATTCCATTTGCCATTGTTTTACTATGGCAAATTGAATTGAATCGAATCCCAATTGGACATGTTGGATTGAATCGAATCGAATCGATGAATCGAATCGGACAAAAAATTGTATGGTTTAGATGGGGTTTTAGACTAGTGCCTCTCATATGCAATTCCTGCTGATTTTGGTTGGTCCATTTCCAAGCTGCATACAATTTGCATAAAATTTACATGCAAGTTTGCATTATTAGCATTCCTCTCTACTGTAGACCCGGCGGAGACTTCTGCCTTAAGGTGTTCATACATCAGGCAACTTTGGTGGCCGATCGACCAACTAATTCGATTATTATCGAATTGGTTGGAAATCTGTGCTGCCAATTGCAGGCTTGATCGACGATACAACCAATTTCGGGCCGAAATTGGGCGCGTTAGTTGATCTTGCCTGGTACAGAGCTGAAGTTGATTGCTCGGGCGTGCTGCCATAATGTATTAAAGGGCCCCCCATGTGTGCATTTATACATTACCTGTCCTGTGTCAGGCTCCGTGCGGTGTCATTAACCTCCAGGTGGCCTCCGTACACACCATTTGCGCCTAGCGTCTAACGTTGGTGCATAGCATCTGATGTCAGTAGCGTGTATGGAGAGCCGCCAGGAGGTTACGGACACCGCGTAGATGCTGACACAGGACAGGTAACATATAAATGCACACACAGTGGGGGGAGGGGCACATTTATACATTAGGGGAGCAGCGGCAGGGCAGACACGGTGGACCTGGCTGATTCCCTTAGGCTGCTTACACACCAAGACGTTACAGGCGCACGTTAGTGCGCCTGTAACGCTCCCCCAACGCACAGCAATGTAACACAAGTGGGCTGTTCACACAGCCCACGTTGCGTTACATGTAACGCTGCACGTTCTGTGCAAAGTGCAGCATGCTACGGCGTTGGAGCGGCTATAGCCGCGTTAGACTGTTTGCACATGCGCAGTGGGGGGCAGAGAGGAGGCGGGGAGAGCCAGCTACAGTAGCCGCGCACATGTCTACTTAATATTCACTGCACTGGCGGGCGCTGATTGGCCGGCGGGACCACGTGATGCGGAGTGTCTCGCTCCGCATCACGTGGTCCCGCTGGCCAATCAGCGCCACTCTGGGAGACATTATAGGACTCGAGCCGCCTAACGCCGCTCACTCTACCGTCGGCTCTTGCAGCACCATACGTTGTGTTAGGTGCACGTTATGCGACCTTAACGTGCCACCTAATGCAACGTCTTGGTGTGCAAGAAGCCTTAAGATTTAATGCTGAAATTGAACAGGAATCAGCCTGCAGTATATGGGCAGCTTTGACGAACAGACAATTTTATCTAAAATTTTATCTAATTTTATCCATCCCTCTGCTGACGGGACACGATTAGAGTTAAATTTGACATTTCGAATCTGCCTATAATCTCCTGGTGTATTAGCACCTTTAGCTTCTTTCCATAATTACCTAGAGGAAAAAGAGCTGAATGCATGTTACGGAAGTTTTACTAACCTCCTTAGCGGTAACCCCGAGTCAGACTCGGGACGGAAATCCACCGCTCAGAGCGGTAATCCCGTGCCTTAGTGAGTTATATGCAGGGACTGCTGCAGATCTCTCTGTTGTATATTTTGTTTCCCCCATTATTAGGGTCTTAAAGCTTGTTAGAAAATTGCACCACTTTTAGACCCTAAAATCTAGAAGTAATCATACTGTTAGGGAGGTTAAAGATCAAGCAGTGCCCAAACTACTCCGAGCACATTGTTTTCTCACACACCCTGCCCGCAGGAAGTGGCTCCGTCGTCCTTCTGCCTTCATCCACAGCAACAGACACATTGCTAGCCTGCAGGCTGGTGACATGCCTGTACAGCAATGGGTCCCAAACTGTCAGCTGAGGTATAAAGTCCCAATCCTTGAAGGACAACAGTGATTCAAAGTGTGTATGCAGCTTCACTCTCCCCATCCTCTCTTATCTATAGGCAAGAACATGTATGTTTAGATCAACAAAGCATGCATGTACATAAATTTACAAGACTGACATAGAATGTCACGTTCTATGGTAGGGACGTTACCTTTCACATGCTATCACACCTGTCACCTCCTATAGTAGGGAAATTAAATTGAATTTGTGACTATGTATTCTGTAAAGTGCTGCAGAAGGTGTCAGCACTCAGCACTATAGCTGTATGTATGTGTGTTTGTCCACGTTAACATGCCCCCTCCTGCTCCACCCCCCTGTGATTGGCCACCGCAATTGGCCACAGAGCTGATTGGATGGCTATGTGCTGCTTGTGCTTGCCATTCAGTCAGCTGTATGGTCAATTGCTCACCATAATGTTTGTAATTAGTATGGTATAGTACACAGAAAGCTTAGAGTAACCCAATATCACTAAGATATTATAAGGGACTCAAAGAACCCAAAAAACACTGTTACTAAAAAAAGCAAAGCTGAATATAAATCTGCCTTTATAACGCAGAAGGCACTTGCAATTATTCAACTTTAACTTTTATTCAAGCAAGAAAGATTCACCAAGGTGCATCACTGCTGAATATGCAAATCGTTCATTTGTGTCCCTGAAAACCAGACACATTTCCAGAACCAATGAAGGGCAAAGTGTGCCGATATGGCCTATTCATTTTATAGAAACCCTGTATTTTAATATGCATTCAGACATTTCAGAGTGGTTGGTCCTCATCAGGGCAAGGTATGGAATAATAATAATAATGTTTGATGGATAAGGCAAGTTGAATCTCTTTCCAATCAGGATAGTCGTGGCATGGTAGCATAGTGGATAGCACTCTCGCTTTGCAGCGCTGGGTCCCCAGCAGGGCCGGATTTAAGCCAAGGCCACATAGGCCATGGCCTAGGGCACCACAGGATCAGGGGCGGGTGGGCAGGAGGCTATACTAGGGGGAAGGGAAGGGTCACTTGGCCTATATGGAAAAGGAAGGGGTGGGGTAGAGTCATCTGGCTTCTTATACTAGAGGGAAGGGGGGTAGGGGTCATCAGGATACCTAAAGTAGAGGGGGGAAGGGTCATCTGGCTATCTATACTGGAGGGAAGGGCCAATGAGGTACCTATTCTGGAGGGGGGGTCATCTGGCTATCAATACTAAAGGGGGTGCGGCTGCTGACAGTGGCCTTGGGGTGGTAAAGAGTACAAATCCGGCCTTGGGTCCCAGTTCACTAACTGCAAGGAGTTTGTATGTTCGCCCTGTGTCTGTGTGGGTTTCTTCCAGGCACTCCAGTTTCCTTCCACATGTTAAAAGCATCCAGATAAGTTAATTGGCTTCCCCAAAAATTGGCTCCAAAAGCTACAAAAGACATACAGTATATGACTATGGTAGGGATTGTGTGCACCTTTGAGGGACCGTTATTAACAGGACTAGGGAATGGATGCTCAATCGGATTCCACGGAAAAGACATTTCCGCATTTCCGATTGGAATCTGGAAATCGGAAACTGGAATTTCGTGGAAAACTCGGCACTTTTAGCCCATTCACAGAACTCGGAAGCATTGGACCAATCAGAGAATGCAAATTTTTTCCGCAAAAATCAGATTACCGCGGTCATTTTAGAACAATCACAAGATTTGTCTTTTTTTGTAATGTTTTGCATTCTCTGATGCAAAAAATGACAAATGCAATTCTCCTTGAAAATTATAAAAAATGGAAAATTGGACAAACGGAAATAAGAAAAACGGAAAAACAGGAATTAGAATTGGCGGAAATCGTAATTTCCACAGAAACGGAAATGGGCATTTCTAACCGTCCCTAAACAGGAGTATATACCGAAAAACAGGAATTAGAATTGGCGGAAATCGTAATTTCCACAGAAACGGAAATGGGCATTTCTAACCGTCCCTAAACAGGAGTATATACTCTAAAAAGCATTGCAGAAGATGTTAGCGATATACAAATACTAAATAATAATAATATTTTGCCAGAAGATTGCTTAATATTCACCAATGCTCAGGATGCTAAAACTTTCTTGATCGTATCTTAGATGAAAGGAGGAGGAGAAGCACCCAATAGGCAGCAGATGGTCCTGACACTGCCTATCTCTTGGGGGCTCACTAGGGATTGGGATAAGATTTATAACCTGCTTGATTGATCATTTTTTTCCAAGAGCAATCTTCTACTATGCATCTGCTACACCCCCAGATACAGGGGGTCATTTACTAAGCTGAAGCATTGCACATTGAGGTCTCCTGATGATGCAATTGCACTAGGCATGCAGTAATAGAAACCCAAAAAGTGCAAGCTATATGACACTTCAGATGCTATGTCCAGCTGCTACTACAGGCAAGTGTCTCTCTGTCTGTTGAAATGAATAGGCGAAAAGTACACACTCACAGAGACGGGACAAGGTCCTCCAGCACCCAAGGCTGAGACACCAAAGTGCGCCCCTCCATCCCTCCCACCCCAGCAGTCACACACTGATTGCTATTAGACTAAGAGGCACCCCAGGGCCCCCAACACCTTAATCTCTATGTATCTGGCTTGCAGTCACTGCTATTTTTTTCCGTTTTCTTATTTCTCTCTGATTCAAACACAATAGAGGAATGATAGGTTAATGAGTTGTGCGCCCCTCCTGCACTGCGCCCTGAGGCTGGAGCCTCTCTCGCCTCTGCCTCGGCCCTGCACACTCATATGGACCAATAAAAATGCTTAAAGTATACCTGAACTGAGAGGGATATGCGCTGACATTTGAAAATTCACCAAGATGGCATAATAGGGCGTGGAAATGCACACTTTCTGCAGCATGTCCCATCTCTCTCTCTCTCTCTCTCTCTGTACTCTAAGCCGGGGTGAGCCTGACCACACAAGAGTGCACACGGAGGGGCCGAGAGAGGGTGGTGATGGGCGGACAAAGGAGGGAACAGAATGAGGAGCTCAGCCTCTTCCTGTCTGTCAGTATTCAACATCAATGTTGACTATTTCATCAAGTGAATTTGGGGACTGGCAGCAGCTGCAATAAGAATCAGACTCGTGACTCGTCGTCAGAAAGATATGATAGTCTTAAAGGCACATACCTTATAGCCAACTACTCTGCGAAAGGTATCCTTTTAATGGTAAATTAAAAAGTGTTATATACTGCCAGGGGTTTTGTTTGACTTTTTCAGAATTTCTATTGGTGTACACAAATTGATCAATAGGAAGCCCAGGTGTAATGCTGAATACACACCATGCGTTTCCGCGTCGAATGTGTCCGTCGATACGCGTCGATTCGATTATTTCCGAGCATTTCTGAACGCATTTCGATGATTTTTAGGTCGATTGCCATGTAAAGTATGGCAAATCGACCTAACAATCCATCAAAACGTGAATCGGACATGTCGGAAATAATTGAATCGATGCGTATCGACGGACGCAACGAACGCGGAAACGCATGGTGTGTATTCAGCATAAAATTCCGGGGTGCAGTGAATATGGATGGGTTGCGGCAGCCTTCAGTAAGAAAAAAAAAAAAAAGAAGAGAACAGAAGACGGAGTACAGAAGAGTTTCTGAAGATTTAAGGAAGTTTTAAAAAGAACAGTACAGAAGAATATGGTATCAATCACATTTTTAAACTTATGGTAGCCATATGGCTGATACACTAGTCGATATGACCAGCAGATAGAATCCTCTCTGAAAATTATCTGATCAGAGAGGATCTATCTGCTCTATTCCCTCCACAAACCACACACAGATTTTCAATCAATTTCAGCATGAAATCTTTGAAAATCTGTGTCTGACGGGTCCCAGTCTTCCCCTCGGGTCATACGGTTCTCACCTGTTCACTGCATGGTCCTGATCTCTGCTTCTCCCTGCCGGCTGCTCCGTCTTCTTCATTTCCGTGTCCCCAGGTGCCTGTGTGATGTAATTCAGGGGACAGACACTAGGGGAGCTGTGACCACTAGAGGCTCCTAGGGTCTGTCCCTTGTATTACATCACACAAGTATCCAGGAACACAGAAGTGAAGAAGACAGAGCAGCCGCCGGGGAGAAGCAGAGACCAGGCTGTGTGGCAGATGGGTAATGGTAGCCATACACTGGTTGATTTGCCATCAGATTCGACCAACAGATAGATCCCTCTCTGATCGAATCTGATCAGAGAGGGATCATATGGCTGCCTTTACTGCAAACAGATTGTGAATCTATTTCAGCATGTAACCGATCACAATCTGTGAAGCTGCCGCCGCTGCGCTCTCCTGCCCGCCAGCTATACATTACCTGATCTGGCTGGCGCGACTCCCCCGGTCTCCGCTGTCTTCTTCTCCGCGCTGGTCTCTGGTCCGGCTGGCTTGCTTTACTGAACTTCCTGTCCAGGGGAAGTTTAAACAGTAGAGGGCACTATACTGTTTAAACTTCCTGCCGGGACAGGAAGTTCAAGGAGGCTGCAGCCCTGTAGCCCGGAGCAGAGAAGAAGACAGCGGAGACCGGGGGAGTCGCGCCGGCCGGAACAGGTAATGTATCTCCGCTGTATTGCTTCGGTCATCGGGCATTCGAACGCCGCTATCGACGTACTCCCGACCCGCCGGCGATCGAGGAAAATCTTCCGCACGGATGGATCGATGGGAATCGACGGGAACGATTGATTTCTGCCGGAAATCGATCGTTCTGTCAGCGTTTGCGCGACGATTTTACAGCAGATTCGATCACAGTGATCGAATCTGCTGTATATCGGCGGGAAAATCGTTAGGTGTATGGGCCCCTTAAGAGTACCTTCATCAGTCGCCATAACGAATGCCGATACCTATGTCCTCATGATCCACCGCCGATCAACTGAAATTCTCTGTCCCAACTGATCGATCCGATCAGTTGATTGATCAGGACAAATGCTGCAATGATTTTTCACTGATTCGAAAAAGCTGTATATTGACTTGAGAAGGTGAGTATATGGTCTGCTTTATCTATAAAAGTAATTTTAATAAAATGTAATGTACTGTAATATTTAAATAGCTGGGGGTCAATGACTCTTTTCCTATCTATCCGGGATTTTTGGATGTCCAATTATTATTAAAACCCCACCCCCAGCTATATATGGAGGTGATTTTTCCCCACATCAGATGTATGGATGAGCACCATGTCCATAAAATAAAAGGGTGCTCTGCAAAGCAGTGTAGGCTTAACTGTTCACTTTTTGCAGAGTACCCCTTAAAGGAAAAGTGGGGGGTAAGAGGAGAGTTATATACTTGCCTCAGTGGAGGGATGAATCTGGAGGATCAAGAGGCTTCTCTGATCCTCATCCACCTCACCCCTGCTTGCCAAGACTTTCCTCTTCTTTGCAGCCATGCTCCCATTTGTGTACGAGAGCAGCCACACTGAGGGTAGGAACACACTAGGCAGAATCACATATGCGTTTTCCATAGCACATAGTGGAAAATGCATATGCGATTCTGACTAGTGTGTTCCTATTCTTGAGTATGACCCATGCTTGTACTTTAGCACCGTGGTACTCTGGAGGTGCTGCTATATTTGAACCTGTGCAGTGTGGCCCCGATCATACCTGGACAAGAGCGCGACCACAAGAATATATTTAATAAGCTCTTTTTTAATTTTTAATTAAATTTTTTATTTTAATGTGCACTGGCAAATGCGACTTTAGGACCCCTTACAAGCTCATTATACTGTTCCCAGCCAGCGCAAACCCTGTGCTCCTGAGATGACCTACAATGACTTCTCTATCATTGCTAGCTGGTGTAATAACCAGGAGCAGTGTGGCTTGTCACTGCTTGCTATAGACCAAAATTATAGTCAATGAAGTACTTCTCGACACAGCAAAATCACAGTCATGAGAATGTTTACACTCTTACTGCTCACTCTTCTGCTTCATGGAAGTGGGAGGGACACCATGTAAACACAAATACAGAGAAGGGCAACTGGGTGTGGAACAATCACATAGCTCACAACTCTCCCTTTTTTGGAGGGACAGTTCCTCTTTGGGAACTAAAATCCCCTGTCCCTTTTCCTCATGTGTCCCTCTTTCAGGACGCATGTAAATATATGTATTTTGCTACTGAAAAATGTGTTTATTAGACTCTATACATTATTTCTATAATTTAAATTGATCTATTTACTGTATTTTTGGGCTATAAAACTCACTTTTCTCCCCCAAAAGTGGGGAAAAAAGTCACTGTATCTTATAGTCCAAATGCAGGGAGTTACGGACTTATGAACGCCTGCCAATATGAACCTCCGCAATGTCAGGGACTCCCTGTACTGTGCCCATGCAGAGGAGGATGCAGGGGGACAAACGGAGGACATGGGGACACAAAGGGGCATAGAGGATGACACAAGGAGGACAGGGGCGTACACACGAGGGACACTGGAGGACACAAGGGGGACAGAGGAGGACACGGAGACACAAGAGGTACAAGGGGGCATGAGGTACAATGGGGGCATAATCTACATGATGCCCCTTTCCCATAGATGTACCAGGTTTAGTTTATATTTTTTCCCCTGGTTTTTGCCCTCTACATCTCGGTGTGTCTTATGGACAGGAGCATCTTATAGTCTGAAAAATACGCTATTTTCAAATGTTAAAATGAAGGAAAACTAATGATGATAGAGAGGACCAGTGTGGTTTGCATGATAAAACTGTGTGTTTTGTTTCTGATTTTTTTCTTTTCTCAGTGACTAGGGGACTGGCGGGGGTGTGATTAGGGTTGTGTCTTGAAGAGGAACTTGACCAAAAAGTAGTAGAAGGGGGGAAAATAACAAATCAGTGCATTGTAAAGTGAGAAGTTAAGAGAGATCAAGAAATGATTGATATTGGCCATGTAATTTGCTCACGTTGTTTGATTCACAATGTATCTGCAGGTCGCCATATTTACTAATGGCAGACATGAAAAAAACTAGACCGCACCAACTACCATGATGTAGAACCACACCCACTAACAAAGTGATAGGCTAAAACAGGCCCGGATTTACATCACTGGAGCCTATAGACACAGATGTCCTGGCACCCTAGACTTCGCCCTACGTGAACCTGCAAACACCTGCTGAACCGTAACGCAAGTGTGCTGACTGACCCAGCTGTCATTTCTCCCTTACTTCCCTTGCCCTTCATAGGTAGCTACAGGTGCCACTTAGTATTAGGTAGCGAGAGCTATCCTCAGTATTAAGTAGCTAGTGGTGCCCCTGACTGAAGGGAGATCTCGTCACTCGTCAGTGGAATGCCAAGAGCTGGGTGAGTAACCTCTCATTTATGCTCCGCTAGGGACTCTGCATAGGGATGAAGGAAGGGAGGCGCTCGGGGAGGGTAGTGAGACGCCTTTCCATCATCAGGCGCCTGTAGGCACGTGCCTACAGTGCCTTATAGTAAATCCAGCCCTGGGCTAAAAGGTAAGGTAGATATACATACGCACAATGGGAAATACTGGTTGCCTAGCAGCTGGAAACAGCTATTATTTCCCACAGTGCAACAAGATTCACAATCAGGAAACTGTCAGGACCTAGGTTCTTACACCACACTGTGGGACGGGCTTCACCACAATATCAGCCATACAGACGTCCCTGATGATCTATACGAGAAAAGGTAAAGATTTCTCATGGGAAAGGGGGTATCAGAAGTGAAGAAGACAGAGCAGCCGCCGGGGAGAAGCAGAGACCAGGCTGTGTGGCAGATGGGTAATGGTAGCCATACACTGGTTGATTTGCCATCAGATTCGACCAACAGATAGATCCCTCTCTGATCGAATCTGATCAGAGAGGGATCATATGGCTGCCTTTACTGCAAACAGATTGTGAATCTATTTCAGCATGTAACCGATCACAATCTGTGAAGCTGCCGCCGCTGCGCTCTCCTGCCCGCCAGCTATACATTACCTGATCTGGCTGGCGCGACTCCCCCGGTCTCCGCTGTCTTCTTCTCCGCGCTGGTCTCTGGTCCGGCTGGCTTGCTTTACTGAACTTCCTGTCCAGGGGAAGTTTAAACAGTAGAGGGCACTCTACTGTTTAAACTTCCTGCCGGGACAGGAAGTTCAAGGAGGCTGCAGCCCTGTAGCCCGGAGCAGAGAAGAAGACAGCGGAGACCGGGGGAGTCGCGCCGGCCGGAACAGGTAATGTATCTCCGCTGTATTGCTTCGGTCATCGGGCATTCGAACGCCGCTATCGACGTACTCCCGACCCGCCGGCGATCGAGAAAAATCTTCCGCACGGATGGATCGATGGGAATCGACGGGAACGATTGATTTCTGCCGGAAATCGATCGTTCTGTCAGCGTTTGCGCGACGATTTTACAGCAGATTCGATCACAGTGATCGAATCTGCTGTATATCGGCGGGAAAATCGTTAGGTGTATGGGCCCCTTAAGAGTACCTTCATCAGTCGCCATAACGAATGCCGATACCTATGTCCTCATGATCCACCGCCGATCAACTGAAATTCTCTGTCCCAACTGATCGATCCGATCAGTTGATTGATCAGGACAAATGCTGCAATGATTTTTCACTGATTCGAAAAAGCTGTATATTGACTTGAGAAGGTGAGTATATGGTCTGCTTTATCTATAAAAGTAATTTTAATAAAATGTAATGTACTGTAATATTTAAATAGCTGGGGGTCAATGACTCTTTTCCTATCTATCCGGGATTTTTGGATGTCCAATTATTATTAAAACCCCACCCCCAGCTATATATGGAGGTGATTTTTCCCCACATCAGATGTATGGATGAGCACCATGTCCATAAAATAAAAGGGTGCTCTGCAAAGCAGTGTAGGCTTAACTGTTCACTTTTTGCAGAGTACCCCTTAAAGGAAAAGTGGGGGGTAAGAGGAGAGTTATATACTTGCCTCAGTGGAGGGATGAATCTGGAGGATCAAGAGGCTTCTCTGATCCTCATCCACCTCACCCCTGCTTGCCAAGACTTTCCTCTTCTTTGCAGCCATGCTCCCATTTGTGTACGAGAGCAGCCACACTGAGGGTAGGAACACACTAGGCAGAATCACATATGCGTTTTCCATAGCACATAGTGGAAAATGCATATGCGATTCTGACTAGTGTGTTCCTATTCTTGAGTATGACCCATGCTTATACTTTAGCACCGTGGTACTCTGGAGGTGCTGCTATATTTGAACCTGTGCAGTGTGGCCCCGATCATACCTGGACAAGAGCGCGACCACAAGAATATATTTAATAAGCTCTTTTTTAATTTTTAATTAAATTTTTTATTTTAATGTGCACTGGCAAATGCGACTTTAGGACCCCTTACAAGCTCATTATACTGTTCCCAGCCAGCGCAAACCCTGTGCTCCTGAGATGACCTACAATGACTTCTCTATCATTGCTAGCTGGTGTAATAACCAGGAGCAGTGTGGCTTGTCACTGCTTGCTATAGACCAAAATTATAGTCAATGAAGTACTTCTCGACACAGCAAAATCACAGTCATGAGAATGTTTACACTCTTACTGCTCACTCTTCTGCTTCATGGAAGTGGGAGGGACACCATGTAAACACAAATACAGAGAAGGGCAACTGGGTGTGGAACAATCACATAGCTCACAACTCTCCCTTTTTTGGAGGGACAGTTCCTCTTTGGGAACTAAAATCCCCTGTCCCTTTTCCTCATGTGTCCCTCTTTCAGGACGCATGTAAATATATGTATTTTGCTACTGAAAAATGTGTTTATTAGACTCTATACATTATTTCTATAATTTAAATTGATCTATTTACTGTATTTTTGGGCTATAAAACTCACTTTTCTCCCCCAAAAGTGGGGAAAAAAGTCACTGTATCTTATAGTCCAAATGCAGGGAGTTACGGACTTATGAACGCCTGCCAATATGAACCTCCGCAATGTCAGGGACTCCCTGTACTGTGCCCATGCAGAGGAGGATGCAGGGGGACAAACGGAGGACATGGGGACACAAAGGGGCATAGAGGATGACACAAGGAGGACAGGGGCGTACACACGAGGGACACTGGAGGACACAAGGGGGACAGAGGAGGACACGGAGACACAAGAGGTACAAGGGGGCATGAGGTACAATGGGGGCATAATCTACATGATGCCCCTTTCCCATAGATGTACCAGGTTTAGTTTATATTTTTTCCCCTGGTTTTTGCCCTCTACATCTCGGTGTGTCTTATGGACAGGAGCATCTTATAGTCTGAAAAATACGCTATTTTCAAATGTTAAAATGAAGGAAAACTAATGATGATAGAGAGGACCAGTGTGGTTTGCATGATAAAACTGTGTGTTTTGTTTCTGATTTTTTTCTTTTCTCAGTGACTAGGGGACTGGCGGGGGTGTGATTAGGGTTGTGTCTTGAAGAGGAACTTGACCAAAAAGTAGTAGAAGGGGGGAAAATAACAAATCAGTGCATTGTAAAGTGAGAAGTTAAGAGAGATCAAGAAATGATTGATATTGGCCATGTAATTTGCTCACGTTGTTTGATTCACAATGTATCTGCAGGTCGCCATATTTACTAATGGCAGACATGAAAAAAACTAGACCGCACCAACTACCATGATGTAGAACCACACCCACTAACAAAGTGATAGGCTAAAACAGGCCCGGATTTACATCACTGGAGCCTATAGACACAGATGTCCTGGCACCCTAGACTTCGCCCTACGTGAACCTGCAAACACCTGCTGAACCGTAACGCAAGTGTGCTGACTGACCCAGCTGTCATTTCTCCCTTACTTCCCTTGCCCTTCATAGGTAGCTACAGGTGCCACTTAGTATTAGGTAGCGAGAGCTATCCTCAGTATTAAGTAGCTAGTGGTGCCCCTGACTGAAGGGAGATCTCGTCACTCGTCAGTGGAATGCCAAGAGCTGGGTGAGTAACCTCTCATTTATGCTCCGCTAGGGACTCTGCATAGGGATGAAGGAAGGGAGGCGCTCGGGGAGGGTAGTGAGACGCCTTTCCATCATCAGGCGCCTGTAGGCACGTGCCTACAGTGCCTTATAGTAAATCCAGCCCTGGGCTAAAAGGTAAGGTAGATATACATACGCACAATGGGAAATACTGGTTGCCTAGCAGCTGGAAACAGCTATTATTTCCCACAGTGCAACAAGATTCACAATCAGGAAACTGTCAGGACCTAGGTTCTTACACCACACTGTGGGACGGGCTTCACCACAATATCAGCCATACAGACGTCCCTGATGATCTATACGAGAAAAGGTAAAGATTTCTCATGGGAAAGGGGGTATCAGAAGTGAAGAAGACAGAGCAGCCGCCGGGGAGAAGCAGAGACCAGGCTGTGTGGCAGATGGGTAATGGTAGCCATACACTGGTTGATTTGCCATCAGATTCGACCAACAGATAGATCCCTCTCTGATCGAATCTGATCAGAGAGGGATCATATGGCTGCCTTTACTGCAAACAGATTGTGAATCTATTTCAGCATGTAACCGATCACAATCTGTGAAGCTGCCGCCGCTGCGCTCTCCTGCCCGCCAGCTATACATTACCTGATCTGGCTGGCGCGACTCCCCCGGTCTCCGCTGTCTTCTTCTCCGCGCTGGTCTCTGGTCCGGCTGGCTTGCTTTACTGAACTTCCTGTCCAGGGGAAGTTTAAACAGTAGAGGGCACTCTACTGTTTAAACTTCCTGCCGGGACAGGAAGTTCAAGGAGGCTGCAGCCCTGTAGCCCGGAGCAGAGAAGAAGACAGCGGAGACCGGGGGAGTCGCGCCGGCCGGAACAGGTAATGTATCTCCGCTGTATTGCTTCGGTCATCGGGCATTCGAACGCCGCTATCGACGTACTCCCGACCCGCCGGCGATCGAGAAAAATCTTCCGCACGGATGGATCGATGGGAATCGACGGGAACGATTGATTTCTGCCGGAAATCGATCGTTCTGTCAGCGTTTGCGCGACGATTTTACAGCAGATTCGATCACAGTGATCGAATCTGCTGTATATCGGCGGGAAAATCGTTAGGTGTATGGGCCCCTTAAGAGTACCTTCATCAGTCGCCATAACGAATGCCGATACCTATGTCCTCATGATCCACCGCCGATCAACTGAAATTCTCTGTCCCAACTGATCGATCCGATCAGTTGATTGATCAGGACAAATGCTGCAATGATTTTTCACTGATTCGAAAAAGCTGTATATTGACTTGAGAAGGTGAGTATATGGTCTGCTTTATCTATAAAAGTAATTTTAATAAAATGTAATGTACTGTAATATTTAAATAGCTGGGGGTCAATGACTCTTTTCCTATCTATCCGGGATTTTTGGATGTCCAATTATTATTAAAACCCCACCCCCAGCTATATATGGAGGTGATTTTTCCCCACATCAGATGTATGGATGAGCACCATGTCCATAAAATAAAAGGGTGCTCTGCAAAGCAGTGTAGGCTTAACTGTTCACTTTTTGCAGAGTACCCCTTAAAGGAAAAGTGGGGGGTAAGAGGAGAGTTATATACTTGCCTCAGTGGAGGGATGAATCTGGAGGATCAAGAGGCTTCTCTGATCCTCATCCACCTCACCCCTGCTTGCCAAGACTTTCCTCTTCTTTGCAGCCATGCTCCCATTTGTGTACGAGAGCAGCCACACTGAGGGTAGGAACACACTAGGCAGAATCACATATGCGTTTTCCATAGCACATAGTGGAAAATGCATATGCGATTCTGACTAGTGTGTTCCTATTCTTGAGTATGACCCATGCTTGTACTTTAGCACCGTGGTACTCTGGAGGTGCTGCTATATTTGAACCTGTGCAGTGTGGCCCCGATCATACCTGGACAAGAGCGCGACCACAAGAATATATTTAATAAGCTCTTTTTTAATTTTTAATTAAATTTTTTATTTTAATGTGCACTGGCAAATGCGACTTTAGGACCCCTTACAAGCTCATTATACTGTTCCCAGCCAGCGCAAACCCTGTGCTCCTGAGATGACCTACAATGACTTCTCTATCATTGCTAGCTGGTGTAATAACCAGGAGCAGTGTGGCTTGTCACTGCTTGCTATAGACCAAAATTATAGTCAATGAAGTACTTCTCGACACAGCAAAATCACAGTCATGAGAATGTTTACACTCTTACTGCTCACTCTTCTGCTTCATGGAAGTGGGAGGGACACCATGTAAACACAAATACAGAGAAGGGCAACTGGGTGTGGAACAATCACA
This sequence comes from Hyperolius riggenbachi, assembly GCF_040937935.1. Taxonomy (NCBI): domain Eukaryota; kingdom Metazoa; phylum Chordata; class Amphibia; order Anura; family Hyperoliidae; genus Hyperolius; species Hyperolius riggenbachi. The sequence goes on from NC_090650.1 coordinate 351,450,142, forward strand.
TAGCTCACAACTCTCCCTTTTTTGGAGGGACAGTTCCTCTTTGGGAACTAAAATCCCCTGTCCCTTTTCCTCATGTGTCCCTCTTTCAGGACGCATGTAAATATATGTATTTTGCTACTGAAAAATGTGTTTATTAGACTCTATACATTATTTCTATAATTTAAATTGATCTATTTACTGTATTTTTGGGCTATAAAACTCACTTTTCTCCCCCAAAAGTGGGGAAAAAAGTCACTGTATCTTATAGTCCAAATGCAGGGAGTTACGGACTTATGAACGCCTGCCAATATGAACCTCCGCAATGTCAGGGACTCCCTGTACTGTGCCCATGCAGAGGAGGATGCAGGGGGACAAACGGAGGACATGGGGACACAAAGGGGCATAGAGGATGACACAAGGAGGACAGGGGCGTACACACGAGGGACACTGGAGGACACAAGGGGGACAGAGGAGGACACGGAGACACAAGAGGTACAAGGGGGCATGAGGTACAATGGGGGCATAATCTACATGATGCCCCTTTCCCATAGATGTACCAGGTTTAGTTTATATTTTTTCCCCTGGTTTTTGCCCTCTACATCTCGGTGTGTCTTATGGACAGGAGCATCTTATAGTCTGAAAAATACGCTATTTTCAAATGTTAAAATGAAGGAAAACTAATGATGATAGAGAGGACCAGTGTGGTTTGCATGATAAAACTGTGTGTTTTGTTTCTGATTTTTTTCTTTTCTCAGTGACTAGGGGACTGGCGGGGGTGTGATTAGGGTTGTGTCTTGAAGAGGAACTTGACCAAAAAGTAGTAGAAGGGGGGAAAATAACAAATCAGTGCATTGTAAAGTGAGAAGTTAAGAGAGATCAAGAAATGATTGATATTGGCCATGTAATTTGCTCACGTTGTTTGATTTACAATGTATCTGCAGGTCGCCATATTTACTAATGGCAGACATGAAAAAAACTAGACCGCACCAACTACCATGATGTAGAACCACACCCACTAACAAAGTGATAGGCTAAAACAGGCCCGGATTTACATCACTGGAGCCTATAGACACAGATGTCCTGGCACCCTAGACTTCGCCCTACGTGAACCTGCAAACACCTGCTGAACCGTAACGCAAGTGTGCTGACTGACCCAGCTGTCATTTCTCCCTTACTTCCCTTGCCCTTCATAGGTAGCTACAGGTGCCACTTAGTATTAGGTAGCGAGAGCTATCCTCAGTATTAAGTAGCTAGTGGTGCCCCTGACTGAAGGGAGATCTCGTCACTCGTCAGTGGAATGCCAAGAGCTGGGTGAGTAACCTCTCATTTATGCTCCGCTAGGGACTCTGCATAGGGATGAAGGAAGGGAGGCGCTCGGGGAGGGTAGTGAGACGCCTTTCCATCATCAGGCGCCTGTAGGCACGTGCCTACAGTGCCTTATAGTAAATCCAGCCCTGGGCTAAAAGGTAAGGTAGATATACATATGCACAATGGGAAATACTGGTTGCCTAGCAGCTGGAAACAGCTATTATTTCCCACAGTGCAACAAGATTCACAATCAGGAAACTGTCAGGACCTAGGTTCTTACACCACACTGTGGGACGGGCTTCACCACAATATCAGCCATACAGACGTCCCTGATGATCTATACGAGAAAAGGTAAAGATTTCTCATGGGAAAGGGGGTATCAGTTCTTGACTGGGATGAGGTTCAATCCTTGGTTAATATTTCTCTTTAAAATGTTTCTCTTTTTTATCTCAAAAAGTTAGGAGATATGTCAATGACTGCAGTTACAAACGAGTGTAATAAAACAACAAACTAAACTGAGGTCATTCAGCACTGCACAATCACTGACAGATGCATGCTTCCACACACCTCCATAGGAAACATCTACAAAATATCACTTTGCTTTAACAATACACTACACTACAATAAGTAACGTTTTCATCTTAATTAGGCGGCAATAGGTAACAGGTTTACTTTTTCAACTAAGAGACAAATCTTGAATATTGTCTAGCCAATTATTTTCAGTTTTCTCATTTTGCAATTTTAGAAAAGCTCTTGTTTACATTTCTCGGACACCTTTGTACATTGTTAGTGGGAACCCTGCTGCTAAACAAAAAATGCTTGTATGGAAATTGCTTTCATTGTTACATCAAACCTGTAAACGGCCTCTGGCTGACCTAAAAAAGAAATGATATTACATTTTACAATACTGTTTTCTGTAATGACTGGTTTGGTTAAAATATTTTCCACCATTATCTCTGCTGTATGATACATAAAATATTTGTTGCAGTTTGTCATTTGTCAGCTCAACAAAGCTACAGGCGTAGACACAATTCAAGTAAACTCTCAGATTGGTAATGCTGCTGTTAAAAAATACCCTGCATAGTAGATTGCTAGCGTTTCTGTATTAATTGTAACCTTATTGCTTGGCCTTGACTTTCTGTGCTTGTATTACTAAACCCAGACTTAAAAAAAAGTCTACAAAATCTACTATCAATATCCTTTAACCTCCTTATCGGTTATCCCGAGCTGAGCTCGGGGTAACCCGCGCAGGAGGATTGCTCAGGCCCCGCTGGGCCAAATTTCACAATTTTTTTGTTATTGCACGCAGCTAGCACTTTGTTAGCTGCGTGCATAACTCAATCACCGCCGCTCGCCGCCGATTCGCCGCTTCCCGTCGTGCTGCCCCCCCTAGACCCCTTGCGCAGCCTGGCCAATCAGTGCTAGGCAGAACTGAGGGGTGGGTCGAGACTCCCTCTGACGTCCCGACGTCGGTGACGTCATCGCGATCATCGCCATGGCGACAGGGGAAGCCATACAGGAAATCCCGTTCTGAACGGGATTTCCTGCTTGCACAGATCGCCAGAGGCGATCGGAGTGGGTGGGGGGATGCCGCTGTTCAGCGGCTATCGTGTAGCTAGCGCTAGGCTAGCTACATGATTTAAAATAAAAAAATTAAAAAAAGTGCTGCGCTGCCCCCTTGCCGCAATAATTGGAACGGCAAGGGGTTAAAGTGAGTCTGAAGAAAAATAACAAAACACAACAACAACAACAGATACTTAAGGAGAGGGAAACTGCTCTCTGCCGCTGAGGGAGCCCTTGGAAGTCTTCAGGGCCAGAGTGTTCCCGAAGACTGGCGGCTCTGTACTGCGTATGCAGGAGAGGAACGGGAAGGCTCTATAGGGCCCAGAGACTTCCCTCTCCTTTGGTAAGTATCTGTTTTTTTTTATTTTGCTTCAGATTCCCTTTAACCTTCTTAGCAGTTATCCTGAGTGCAGCTCGGGGTGGGAAAAACATGCTAGGAGGAGCGTTTAACCCAAGCTGAACCCGTGATGGCCCCCGGGAGGTCTGTGTGCAGCGGGCGTTCTCACTCACCTCCCAGGGGATCGCGACGTCGGCCGCCATTCTTCTTCTTCTCCTCCGAGGCTCTGCTTCCCCCTGGTGAGATCACCGTCTGTCATCATGACGACAGCCAGCAATCTCACCACATGGTTACAGCGCCACCTGGAGGACGGAGGGAGAACTGCAGCGCTGGATCCCAGGGAGGTGAGTGATTGCTGAGGTTGCTGCAGATCTCTCGGTGGTGTGATTTTTTTTTACTGCTTCTAGGGTCTGAAAGCATGCAAAAAATTGCACTGCTTTTAGACCCTAAAATCCGGAAAAAATCAGACCGCCAAGGGGGTTAAATGCGATTACTGAGAACATTTTACTGTATATGTCGACAAATCCCATTAAATCCCACAAGTAATATAAAGTGAAGAAGAAAACAAAAATTTAGATACCAATGTAGAGGGAAGGCTCGGAGTTGTATAGAGCCTTCACTGTCCTCTCTCTGTGCCAACTGGTTGTATACTCCTTCAGGAGTCCACGTAAAGGCTTATGAAGTACTTGTGTCTCTGAGTACTTCCACGACAAGCGGGTCCGTACGTGTGAATCAGAGCTCACGCATACACTGCACGGTTGCATCTTAAAGGCACTCAGTGACACAAGTGCTTCAGATGCCTTTGAGGAGTCCTGAAGGAATGGAACTTCATTGATGGACAGTGGTGGACCGATGGCATAGAGAGAGGACCGGGAAGGCTCTACAGGATCCAGAGCCTTCCCTCTCCATAGGTGAGTATCTAACTTTTTTGTCAACAGCACTTCACTGCTTTAACTACTTGCTGAAAATGAGGCAGTATATCTACGCCCCACAGTGAGGTACCTATATCTACACCCCTTGAATCCTTAATAGCCATTAATGGCTCTAGGGGTGTAAATATACGTACTTCACTGTGTCGCCATTCTGCACGCTCCTGTGTGTGCTACCACGTGCATTCTTATCGCAGTCCGCTAGTAGACAGATCAATGATTGGGAAAAGCAGTTCCCATTCATTGATCTAAGTACCTGTGATCAATGACCGCCGAGATCAATACGATGCTGTGTCGATGACAAATTGAAAGTGAAAACATACAAGCGTTACTTCCTGTAAGGGGTGTATGCAGTAATCAGAACACATTAAGTATAAACTGAGGGGGGACATCTAGTGGCCAAACAGTAAACTACACCTTAATACATTACACTACATTCAAACACATGCATCTCCCATTGAAATTAACCCCTTACCTCCCCCACTCTCCCATAGTTACCAAAATAAAATATTTGTCATTATATTTAAAAAAAATTACATTTTAAAAATACATAATTACATGAGGGTCTAAACTTTTTTTTTAATATGTATGTTATGAGGATATATTACTGTTATTTTTGCAAGTAATGGCTTGTGACAGAGGCAAAACTGAAAAAAATACACCTTTGTTTCCAAATAAAATATTGTCACTATACGTTGTACTAGGGAGATAAATTGTCTGGCTTTTGTGCACAGTAGCATGTTTTTATATTAAAACTATAAAGGCCCAAAACTCAGAATCTGGTCATCTAATTGTTTGTCCTCAGAGCTTATATCAAAGCACACCCATCACCCCTGCAACTAAAGTTTCAAAGCTGCAGAACTCATGATGACTGTGGTAAAGTTCAAGTCTAGATTATAGTATTACAGTTCTCCTGCATTCCTCCTGCAGCTTTCTGAAACTGTTTTTCTAAATGTAAGTGCGCACATACTTAATTTTATTTAAATGTTTTAAAATAAATATATATAAAATGAGACAACCCTCCCCCCCCTTCCCCCCATCTACGGTACTTCTCATTTTGTAATAAGTTACACAGATTTTTCTAGTCATTTTGTTTTTTTAAAGCAGTAGGATCAGCCATACTATGCCAGGGGAAAAAACACATATATAAGCAGATAAATACTTGATCTACTTACATAACACATGTGATTTCAGTGAATGTTAAATAGTAAATTACGAGAATTCTGTTCCTGGTGGGGGCCTTGTCTTTTGCCCACAGTTAAAGAGACACTGAAGCGAGACTAAATCTCGCTTCAGGTCTTATATATAGCAGGGGCACGTGTGCCCCTGCTAAATCGCCGCTATCCCGCGGCTAAACGGGGGTCCCTTCACCCCCAACCCACCCTCCGCAAAAGATGGTCGGCAAGTTGGTCGTGGGGATTGTCTTCCTGGAGGCAGGGCTAACGGCTGCAGCCCTGCCTCCAGTCGCGTCTATCAGACGCGCATCGCCGCCTCTCCCCCGCCCCTCTCAGTGAAGGAAGACTGAGAGGGGCGGGGGAGAGGCGGAGATACGCGTCTGACAGACGCGCATGGGGCAGGGCTGCGGCGGTTAGCCCTGCCCCAACCAGGAAGCGCTCCCCCGCTGCACGGAGGGGGTTTGGGGGGACAGGGACCCCCGTTAAGCCGCGCTATAGCGGCGTTTTAGCAGGGGCACGCATGCCCCTGCTACCTATGAGGTCTGAAGCGAGATCTATTCTCGCTTCAGACTCTCTTTAAGGCTAACTCGTGATGTCATTTCAGCCCTTTACTTTTTTTCTTGTCTCCTCCAATCGCTGAGTCACCTTAGCCTTGCTTGTAAACACAATTGAGTAGGGGATTAGGTTTCAGATAAGAAGCTGGCAGTGAAATAAAGGGAAGAGGAGGAATAGATTATAGATAAAAAGAACCCAGCATTCAATTCTTTGGCACGACTACTAAAGGGCCAGTGTTCCTTAACTATGGGATAACTCCAAATCATAACAGCAGACAAAGTTTTGAAAGTTTTGAATGCAGGCTTAGCATCTTTATCACTTAATACAGTCAGACCAGTTGCTGTTGAAATTTTATTTTTATGGTGACGCAACCGCTTTAAGACGATCTTGAAATTGTTAGGCATTGTGGACACCCTGTACTTGTATTAATAATTTTAGCTCTGCTTTAGAATACTGTGACTCAAATTGTTTACACTAAGAAAATATTTATTTCACTTGCCCATGGTCTTGTACACAGTGTATGCTATAGATCACAGTATATAGTGATTAGATCTGCATAGGAGCGGCAACTAGTGCAAGCAGACAATTCACAGCCAGGGAGGAGACAGACACCACTGGTAACCATAGGGAAAATAGACTGTCCAAAACCTGACCTGATTACTGTGGACTATCACAGGGCGGCCAATGTTTGCTGATTACTGAACCATCCTTTCTGCATAACCCAAACTCTTTGTCCAAGGGAGGCTTCCTACTTTCAGAACCTGTCACCACAAGGCCAGATTTGTACTTGTTCCTCCCCTCGGCCAACTTTCTTGCAGCTTGTCTTCCATGTGCAGCACCTCCTGCTAATCCTTGTGCAGCCCCCTCTTCCATGTAACATTCATGCACAGCAGCATTCAGTTCTATACAGGTCCCTTAGGCAGCAGCTCCATATTTCCTTGTGTTACTCCTTATTTGCAACCTTTGTATTCTATTTTCATGTGCAGCAATCCCTCTTCCATTTCCAGCTGCCCTTTGGCCAGCTACCGCCCAAGGTCTGGGCCTTTGCAGAAATCCGGTCCTGTTGCCATGAGTGCAGGGAGAGCATGCTTACATGCCTAATCAGATTGTATACAACCGTTTGTTATCTTGTTACATGATTTCCTCCAATAAACTGCATCAGCTCGAATATTCGAGCTCTTTTTCAGCTATTCGAGCTCGGTATTCGAGCTCCGAATAGCTGCAGCTATTCGAATGGGCTATTCGAGTAAACTCGAATAGCTCATTCACTATTCGCGCTATTCGAGCAAACAGCGCTATTCGAGCTCGAATACCGAGCTCGAATAGCGTCATAGCCCAGATTGATGTCCTTAGAGCCAATCAGAGGGCTCCTAGGCCCTCTGACGGCAGCCAATCACTAAGGGGGACCCTGGCCAGCCCCTACCCTATAAATAGCGGCCGCCATGTTAGGTTTTTCCGTCCTTGCCTGAGACTTGTACAGAGAGAGATCTGCTCCTTTGTGCTTTGGCTTAGCAAGTGCTTTATTGTGGTCATACACCTAGCGTTTTTGCTCACATACACCTCCTATATACACCTATATTGTTGTTAGTTAGATAGACATTGTATTTTAGTTAGTAGCTTGTGTGTTATATAGAGTCAGCTGCTGCAGGCTTACAGCTTTAGGCCTCAGGGCCTTGCCTGTGTGGGCAGCTGTTCTCTCCTGTCCTCTGTGTTAGTTTATTTCTCATCTATACCAGTATTTGTGCTGCTGTCCTTTACTAGTGATTGTATTTTATACTGTAACTGTACTAGTCTAGGACAGTCACTGTCACTGTTTGTTCATAGCTCCGGCGTTTGTGCGTGCACTGTCTGTAGTGTACACACACTCTATTTCCTTCTGATTACTAGTACTGATTATTGTAATTTCTAGTTCTTACTGTTACTACTTACTACTAGGGACACTCGGTCACTGTTCATAGGCTAGCTCCTGCGTGTGTGTGTGCGTGCACTCACTGCCTGTAGTGTACACACACTCTATTTCCTTGTGATTACTACTGATTATTGTAATTTCTAGTTCTTACTGTTACTACTTAGTACTACTAGGGACACTCAGTCACTGTTCATAGGCTAGCTCCTGCGTGTGTGTGTGCCTGCGTGCACTCACTGCCTGTAGTGTACACACACTCTATTTCCTTCTGATTACTACTGATTATTGTAATTTCTAGTTACTGTTACTACTTACTACTAGGGACACTCAGTCACTGTTCATAGGCTAGCTCCTGCGTGTGTGTGTGCCTGCGTGCACTCACTGCCTGTAGTGTACACACACTCTATTTCCTTCTGATTACTACTGATTATTGTAATTTCTAGTTCTTACTGTTACTACTTAGTACTACTAGGGACACTCAGTCACTGTTCATAGGCTAGCTCCTGCGTGTGTGTGTGCCTGCGTGCACTCACTGCCTGTAGTGTACACACACTCTATTTCCTTCTGATTACTACTGATTATTCTAATTTCTAATTGTACTTACTGTTACTACTTACTACTAGGGACACTCAGTCACTGTTCATAGGCTAGCTCCTGCGTGTGTGTGTGCGTGCACTCACTGCCTGTAGTGTACACACACTCTATTTCCTTCTGATTACTACTGATTATTGTAATTTCTAGTTCTTACTGTTACTACTTACTACTAGGGACACTCAGTCACTGTTCATAGGCTAGCTCCTGCGTGTGTGTGTGCGTGCACTCACTGCCTGTAGTGTACACACACTCTATTTCCTTCTGATTACTACTGATTATTGTAATTTCTAACTGTACTTACTGTTACTACTTACTACTAGGCAGGGCCGTGCAGAGGGTCCTCAAGTGGGGGTGCTCAAATTTAAAAAGGGGCCTGGCAATGCCTTCCGCCACATGCCCCCTCCTCCCCCCTGCTTGTTTCTGGCTAGGGGGGTATTGATTGTCATGCTGTTGAATGCAGATGATGGGTGCCATTACTGGTACCTCTGTCCCTCTTGATTAGCACCCAAGCCTCTTTTTAGGCAAATAAGTGGTTACCAATATGCAGTGGTTGCTAAGCATTAGTAGATGCAAAACTGCAGTAAGTGCCAAGGTGCAGTGGGTACCCAGATGCAGTAGATGGTAAGACGCAAAGGTTCACTTTGTGCTAAGTTGCAGTGGGTGCCGAGATGCCAAAGTAAAGTCTGTGTCAAGCTGCTTTGGGTACCAAGGTCCAGTGTTTGGGTGTTTATTTGCAGTGGGTGCTATGCAGTGTTGGGTGCTGAATGAGTAGCAGATGGTGATAAACAATAGTGGGTGCCATGTGAGTGCTAATTGGTACAGGGAGCCATGTGAGTGTTGGCCATGAGTGAGTAGGGAGTGCCATGTGTGGTCTGGATGTGTGCCATGGGAGAGTACTGAGTCTCATATGGGCTCGGACAAAGGATGGGTACTGGGTGCTATTTGGGTGCTGACCATGGACGGGTACTAGGTGCATATAATGGATTTGGAACTTGGTGATGTGTGAGTACTGTGCCATGTGGTTGTTAATTATGGGTGAGTGCCAAGTGGGTACTGGGAGTGAATAATAATTCCTTGTTTTGTACATGGTGACATATGGGTGATGGGTGCTGGCTAGTGGGGTATTTGTTGTCATGTGGGTGCTAAATGCAGATGCTGGGTGCCATGTGTGTTCTGGGTGCTGGCACAGGATGTCATGTGGATTCCAGCTGTATGGGTGTGTATCAACCATCATGTAGGTGTTGATTGCAGGTACTAGTCAGTCCCTTGTGAGTTCTGGGTGTAAGTACTGGATGTCATATTGTGAGTGGTTGGTGTTTGTGCTGGGCACTAAGTGCAGGCTTAGTGCAACTGGAACTACTGCAGATGAAACATGTGGGTGTTGGGTGCAGGTACTGTGCATCACATAGGTACGAATACTTGGTGCCATGCCTGCACTGGGTGCTAGCTATGGGTGGGCATTGTGTGTTATGTGGGTTCTGAGTGCAGGTACTTTGGGTGCTAGTACTAGTTATGTGAGTGCAGATAGTGGGTGCCATGTGGAGGCTGTGTGCAGGTGTGAGTAGTGAGTGACATGTCTGAGCTGGGTGCAAGTACTGTGCCATGTAGGTGTGAGTACTGGGTGCCAGCTATAGGGTGAAGAGGTGCAGGTATTGGGTGTCATGTGGCTTTTTGATGCAAGTACTAAGTGCCATATTGAGGCCGGATGTGAGTATTGGGTGCAGGGTGCTTGGTGCAAGTACTGGGTGCTTGCTATAGTGGGAGTTACTGGTTGCGTGTAATGGGGGTGCTGAATATTGGTGGGATTGCTGTGTGTGCAGGGGGTGGGAGATCACTGTGGGTACTGCTATGAATGGCATAGTTGCTGCTAGGGGAGGTAGAGGTCAGTGTGGTTGATGGGGGGAGAAGTAGCTGTGGGTGCTGTGGAAGGTAGAGGTCAGTATGGGTGCTGGAGGAAAGGGAGGTCACTGTGGGTCCTTTGGGGGAGATCACTGTGGGTCTCGGGAGGTAGAGGTCATTGTGGGTGAAGGGGGGTGGGAGGTCACTATGGGTGCTGCTATGAATGGCATAGTTGCTGCTAAGGGAGGTGTAGGGGTCAGAGTGGGTGCTAGGTAGTGTTGGGCGAACAGTGTTCGCCACTGTTCGGGTTCTGCAGAACATCACCCTGTTCGGGTGATGTTCGAGTTCGGCCGAACACCTGACGGTGCTCGGCCAAACCGTTTGGACACATGGCCGAACTAAGAGCGCATGGCCGAACGTTCCCCGAACGTTCGGCTAGCGCTGTGATTGGCCGAACGGGTCACGTGGTTCGGACCCGAACGCGCTCTGATTGGCCGAACTGTCACGTGGTTCGGGTAAATAAATACCCGAACCACGTCATATCTCCGCCATTTGTCTGTGGGTTTAGCTTTGGGTAGGCAGGCAGGGTAGTTCGCGCTCCAGCCTTGCTAGCCAGGGTCCCCCCTGTCATTGTGTCGCTGCTGGGAACAGTAGTACACCGCTCGCTCAGCCACACTATATAGCATTCTGTTTACTGCCACTCTGTGTACCTCGCTCAGCCACATTATATAGCATTCTGTTCACTGTTCTGTGTCTGCTGGGAATAGTGGTACACCGCTCGCTCAGCCACACTATATAGCATTCTGTTCACTGTTCTGTGTCTGCTGGGAATAGTGGTACACCGCTCGCTCAGCCACACTATATAGCATTCTGTTTACTGTTCTGTGTCTGCTGGGAATAGTGGTACACCGCTCGCTCAGCCACACTATATAGCATTCTGTTTACTGTTCTGTGTCTGCTGGGAATAGTGGTACACCGCTCGCTCAGCCACACTATATAGCATTCTGTTTACTGTTCTGTGTCTGCTGGGAATAGTGGTACACCGCTCGCTCAGCCACACTATATAGCATTCTGTTTACTGTTCTGTGTCTGCTGGGAATAGTGGTACACCGCTCGCTCAGCCACACTATATAGCATTCTGTTTACTGTTCTGTGTCTGCTGGGAATAGTGGTACACCGCTCGCTCAGCCACACTATATAGCATTCTGTTCACTGTTCTGTGTCTGCTGGGAATAGTGGTACACCGCTCGCTCAGCCACACTATATAGCATTCTGTTTACTGTTCTGTGTCTGCTGGGAATAGTGGTACACCGCTCGCTCAGCCACACTATATAGCATTCTGTTTACTGTTCTGTGTCTGCTGGGAATAGTAGTACACCGCTCGCTCAGCCACACTATATAGCATTCTGTTTACTGCCACTCTGTGTACCTCGCTCAGCCACATTATATAGCATTCTGTTCACTGTTCTGTGTCTGCTGGGAATAGTGGTACACCGCTCGCTCAGCCACACTATATAGCATTCTGTTTACTGTTCTGTGTCTGCTGGGAATAGTGGTACACCGCTCGCTCAGCCACACTATATAGCATTCTGTTTACTGTTCTGTGTCTGCTGGGAATAGTGGTACACCGCTCGCTCAGCCACACTATATAGCATTCTGTTTACTGTTCTGTGTCTGCTGGGAATAGTAGTACACCGCTCGCTCAGCCACACTATATAGCATTCTGTTTACTGCCACTCTGTGTACCTCGCTCAGCCACATTATATAGCATACTGTTCACTGTTCTGTGTCTGCTGGGAATAGTGGTACACCGCTCGCTCAGCCACACTATATAGCATTCTGTTTACTGTTCTGTGTCTGCTGGGAATAGTAGTACACCGCTCGCTCAGCCACACTATATAGCATTCTTTTTACTGCCACTCTGTGTACCTCGCTCAGCCACATTATATAGCATTCTGTTCACTGTTCTGTGCTTGCTGGAAATAGTGGTACACCGCTCGCTCAGCCACACTATATAGCATTCTGTTTACTGTTCTGTGTCTGCTGGGAATAGTGGTACACCACTCGCTCAGCCACACTATATAGCATTCTGTTTACTGCCACTCTGTGTACCTCGCTCAGCCACATTATATAGCATTCTGTTCACTGTTCTGTGTCTGCTGGGAATAGTGGTACACCGCTCGCTCAGCCACACTATATAGCATTCTGTTTACTGTTCTGTGTCTGCTGGGAATAGTGGTACACCGCTCGCTCAGCCACACTATATAGCATTCTGTTTACTGTTCTGTGTCTGCTGGGAATAGTGGTACACCGCTCGCTCAGCCACACTATATAGCATTCTGTTTACTGTTCTGTGTCTGCTGGGAATAGTGGTACACCGCTCGCTCAGCCACACTATATAGCATTCTGTTTACTGTTCTGTGTCTGCTGGGAATAGTAGTACACCGCTCGCTCAGCCACACTATATAGCATTCTGTTTACTGCCACTCTGTGTACCTCGCTCAGCCACATTATATAGCATTCTGTTCACTGTTCTGTGTCTGCTGGGAATAGTGGTACACCGCTCGCTCAGCCACACTATATAGCATTCTGTTTACTGTTCTGTGTCTGCTGGGAATAGTGGTACACCACTCGCTCAGCCACACTATATAGCATTCTGTTTACTGCCACTCTGTGTACCTCGCTCAGCCACATTATATAGCATTCTGTTCACTGTTCTGTGTCTGCTGGGAATAGTGGTACACCGCTCGCTCAGCCACACTATATAGCATTCTGTTTACTGTTCTGTGTCTGCTGGGAATAGTAGTACACCGCTCGCTCAGCCACACTATATATCATTCTGTTTACTGCCACTCTGTGTACCTCGCTCAGCCACATTATATAGCATTCTGTTCACTGTTCTGTGTCTGCTGGGAATAGTGGTACACCACTCGCTCAGCCACACTATATAGCATTCTGTTTACTGCCACTCTGTGTACCTCGCTCAGCCACATTATATAGCATTCTTTTCACTGTTCTGTGTCTGCTGGGAATAGTGGTACACCGCTCGCTCAGCCACACTATATAGCATTCTGTTTACTGTTCTGTGTCTGCTGGGAATAGTGGTACACCGCTCGCTCAGCCACACTATATAGCATTCTGTTTACTGTTCTGTGTCTGCTGGGAATAGTGGTACACCGCTCGCTCAGCCACACTATATAGCATTCTGTTTACTGTTCTGTGTCTGCTGGGAATAGTGGTACACCGCTCGCTCAGCCACACTATATAGCATTCTGTTTACTGTTCTGTGTCTGCTGGGAATAGTGGTACACCGCTCGCTCAGCCACACTATATAGCATTCTGTTCACTGTTCTGTGTCTGCTGGGAATAGTGGTACACCGCTCGCTCAGCCACACTATATAGCATTCTGTTTATTGTTCTGTGTCTGCTGGGAAAAGTGGTACACCGCTCGCTCAGCCACACTATATAGCATTCTGTTTACTGTTCTGTGTCTGCTGGGAATAGTAGTACACCGCTCGCTCAGACACACTATATAGCATTCTGTTTACTGCCACTCTGTGTACCTCGCTCAGCCACATTATATAGCATTCTGTTCACTGTTCTGTGTCTGCTGGGAATAGTGGTACACCGCTCGCTCAGCCACACTATATAGCATTCTGTTTACTGTTCTGTGTCTGCTGGGAATAGTGGTACACCGCTCGCTCAGCCACACTATATAGCATTCTGTTTACTGTTCTGTGTCTGCTGGGAATAGTGGTACACCGCTCGCTCAGCCACACTATATAGCATTCTGTTTACTGTTCTGTGTCTGCTGGGAATAGTAGTACACCGCTCGCTCAGCCACACTATATAGCATTCTGTTTACTGCCACTCTGTGTACCTCGCTCAGCCACATTATATAGCATACTGTTCACTGTTCTGTGTCTGCTGGGAATAGTGGTACACCGCTCGCTCAGCCACACTATATAGCATTCTGTTTACTGTTCTGTGTCTGCTGGGAATAGTAGTACACCGCTCGCTCAGCCACACTATATAGCATTCTGTTTACTGCCACTCTGTGTACCTCGCTCAGCCACATTATATAGCATTCTGTTCACTGTTCTGTGTCTGCTGGGAATAGTGGTACACCGCTCGCTCAGCCACACTATATAGCATTCTGTTTACTGTTCTGTGTCTGCTGGG